>NC_089222.1:125177283-125498733 GCF_963924675.1 Phocoena phocoena | reverse complement strand
CATACCAGTAAAGAAATGAAGCAATAGATGATCTGATTAGTCAATAAAACTCCTCAGATTATTAGTTGTGAGACTGAGCATAGTTGATATTCCCCATTTATCTGGAAATGATAACCACAATGGTAGTGACTTTACAGGCTTAGAGTATTCCATGATGATTGCAGGTGCTAATTCAAAGAGGAAATGTGTTTTTTTCCAGTGTGAACTTTGGCAAACTCTCCATCCTGTATCTTCCATCACACTTACTACATGAAGAAAACTGGATTCTTGAAGGGACAATTCCCTTCTTGTATCTTCCATCACACTTGTGTATCTTCCATCCTGTATCTTCCATCACACTCGATTCTTGAAGAGACAATTCTGTATTTTGGATTGTTAATTGTTAATTTCTAGGGTATAGAAATATAATTGATTTTTATATAAAGATCTTGTAGGCTACATCCTTGTTGAACTCATTTATTAGTTTAATAAATATGAAAAGATGTTGAGATTTTGTCAAAAAATTTTCCTTTTACTGCTGAGAAAATATTTTTTTTTGTTCTTTATTAACACGGTGTAATATATTGATAAATTTTCACATGTTAAACCAACTCTGCATTGTTAAGATGAATCCTGCTTAGTCGTGATATATAATTCTGTTAATTTGTTGCCGAATTTAATTTACTAGTATTTTCTTAAAGATTTTTGAGTGTACATTTAGAGAAGATATTGGGTATTTTTCTATTCTTGTGAGTTCTTAGTCTTGTTTTAGTAGCAGGGTAATTTGGACCTCAAGAAACTAGTTGAACACCATTCCATTCTCTTTTACTTTTTGGAAAAGTTTGTGAAGCATTAATCTTTATTCTTCTTTAAAAATTTGGAAGAATTCATTACTGTAGCCATAGGGCCTGGGCTTCTATTGGCTGGAATTTGATTACTAAATTCAATCTCTTTACTTATTCTAGATCTATTGGGATTATGTATGTCTTCTTCATGTCTTTCTAAAAATATGTCTACTTTAGTTTAACAAATCTGTTAGAATATAGTTTTTTCATAGTATTCTCCTATAATCCTCTTTTTCTTGATTTTAGTGTTTTGTGCCTCCCTCTACTTCTCTTGCTCTCTTTCTTCCTCTCTCTGGTAGGTCTAGATAAACTTTTGTCAATTTGGTTAATCTTTTAGAGAGTAAACTTTTGGTTCTGCTTATTTTTTTCTATTATTCTTATATAACCTATTTAATTTTTTCCACTCTAATCTTTATTATGCTCTCCTTCTGCTTACTTTGGGTTCAATTTTTCTTTTTTCCTACTTTACTAAGGTGGAAGTACAGTTATTGTATTGATATGTTTTCTTTTTGTTTTTAACATAGGTATTTATAGCTATACATTTCCTTATAGGCACTGCTATAACTGCATTTCATAACCTTTGGTATATTATAATTTTGTTTCCATTGATCTGATAATTTCTCTTGTAATTTTTTATCTGATCAGTTGGTTTTTTAGAAGTGTATTGCTTAATTTACACACATTTTTGAATCTCCCAAATTTATTTTTATTATTATTTTTAAATTTAATTCCATTGTAGGTAGAGAATATAGATTGTATGACCTAAACCATTCAATATTTTGAAACATATTTTATAATATGTCTCACTGTTCTATTATTGAAAGTAGGGTATTGAAGTCTTTAACTACTGTAGTTGAAATTGTGGATACCTCCCATTAATTCTATAGTTTTTGGTTTCATGTAATTTAGAACTTTGATGTTATAACAAGGATATAACTATGCCTTTCTGATAGGTTTACTCTTTTATCATCATAAAGTGTCCAACTTTGTCTGCAGGAACAATTCTTACCTTAAAGACTATTTTTTTCTCATTTTACCATAATTATTCAAACTCTCTTCTGATTAGTGTTTTTATGACTGTTTTATCTTTTCCCATAATTATACCTTCTATTGTGTCTTTGAGTCTAAAGTGTTTCTCCTGTAAAGAGCATACAGTGTTTAGTTGGTTTAAATTTACTGTAAACACTACAATAATAATGTAGATTTACATCTGAAATTTGCTATTAGTTTCCCATATATCTTTTATGTACCTCTATATCTCTATTACTGCCCTCTTTAAATTTAATAGTTATTTTCTAATATGTTATTTTAATTCCATTATGGTATCTTTTACTTGTTTTTCTTTTCTTTTTCTTTTTTGAGTAATTTTCTTGGAAGTCACCCTTGGGATTAAATTAACATAAAGGATCTAGTTTGGATGAATACCAAACTAACTGCAATAGTATAAAAGTCTCTCCTTTAAGTCTCTCCTGCAAATCTTATAACCCCATCAAGATGTTTTACCTTTATAAGTGTTCATTGTTTTTTATGTTCAAGTTACTTTCTAGTGTCCATTTTGCACTTAAATATTTCTTTTAGTATTCCTTGTAGGTTAGGTCTGCTACTGATGAGGTGTTCTCAGTTTTTGTTTATCTGCAACTGTGTTACTGCTTCCTTCATTCTGGAGGGAAAGCGTTGCTGCATATTGAAATCTTGAATGACAGTTTTATTTTCTCAGTGCTTTGAATAAAATAATATTGTTACCTCTGGCCTCCTTGGTTTCTTTTGAGAAGTCAGGTATAAATATTTTTAAAGAGCACTTGCATAGGCTGAGTCACAATTTTCTTGCTGCTTTCAACATTATCTTTCTTTGGCTTTCAGTAATTTATTCATAGGTGTAGATATTTTTGAGTTCATCTTATTTAATTTGCTTAAGTGTCATCCATTTATCAATATAAAGTTTTCATCAAACTTGGAAAGTTCTCAGCTATTATTTTTTCAAATATTCTTTGGCCTCTTTCTCTCTGTAGTCATTTGAATAATATATGCCCACAAATATGAGGTCATTAACCTGTGGCCTGTAAGTGTTATCTTATATAAAAAAGAGTATTTTCAGATGTAATTAAGTTAAGGATCTTGATACTGGAATATTATCCTGGATTACCCAGATGCATCTTAAATCCAATTATGAGTGTCCTTACAAGAGACAGGCAGAAGAATGTTTGATACACTGAAAAGATGAGGAGGTACTATGACCATGGAGGCAGAGATGAGAGTAACACAGTCAGAAATTAAGAAATGTTGGAGGCCCAGATGTTGGACAAGAGGAAGAACAGATTCGCCCCTGCAGCCTCCCGAGGGTGTGTGGTCCTCCTGAAGTGTTAATTTCAGCTCAGCTCAGGAAACTTATTTCAGACTTCTGGCATCCAGAAGTGTGAGAGAATATATTTATGGTGTTTTAAGCCACTACATCTATAATACAGCAACCACAGGAAGCTTATATACTCTCTGTCACTTTTCTCTACCTAGGGGCTCCCTTTATGCATATGTTGGCTTACTTAATGATGTTCCATAGGTCTTTGAATCTCTGTTCATTTTTTTATTTCTTTTTCTTCCTGTTCCTCAAAAGTATAATCTCAGTTGACCTCTCTTATTCATGTTTAGATTCTTTCTTCTCACAGTTCTAATATTGTGTTTTTCCTCCAGAGTTAATTTTTCCACTTTATTGAATTTTTCCACTCCAGAATTTCTATTTGGCTTGCTTTTATAATTTCTATCCTTTAATTGGTATTCACTATTTCAGTGATATATTGTTCTCGTATTTTTCTTTTAATTCTTTGGGTGTAGTTTTCTTTCAATTTTGGACCTAGTTATAGTAGATGACTTCTTTTAAGATCAGTATTGGGGCTTCCTTGGGAAAATTCTTATTGTTTTTTTTTTTTTTTTGTACCCAGTACATCTTTCATTATTTCCTGTTTCTTTACATGTCTTATAAATGTAAGACATTTAATTTTTGTTGAAAACTGAACATTTGAAAAATAATTTGTGACTTTTATGAAGATCAGATCCTTCCCTTTCCCCATAGTTTGTTGTTGCTGCTGTTTGTTTTATTTAGACCATTTAGCTATTTTCCTGAACTGTAACATCTGTATTCTTTTGTGTTTGTGGCCACAGAAATCTGTTCTAGACATGCTTAGTTATTAGCTAATGATTAAACAAGATTTCTTCAAATGCCTTGATCCAATAAATCTCTCAGACTTTGCTTAGGGGTCCTGTGTATGTGTTGAGGCACATCTTCCACACTATGTAAGCTAAATCTTTTCCTTAGCCTTCACTTCTTGTTTGTGCAGAAGTTAAAGATCAGCCAGAGTAAGATATTGTCCTACTTAGATCTTTCCTTGGTATGTGCATAACCCTACACATGTGTATGGCTTTCTAGATTCCCAGGAATATATCAGACATTTTCAAAGCTCTCTTTGGTCTTCTTCTTTCCTAGGTATTATTTTTAAATATTTTAGTCAACCTTTTGCTTGCCTCAGCTTGTATTTCTACCCGAGGCTGCAAAGTTAAACTGTTGCTAATTGTTTTTGACAAAAAACCTGGGTTTATAGCTGCTTATGCTGACAGAATTCAAAGTCAGAACAATAAAGAGATTTTTCTGTGGATGGGATTTTAGGGAATTCCAAATTTATTCTGCCTCCTATAGTGACTGCTAGAGTGCTGCTTTTTACAGCTCTCTTGTTTGTGAAGTAATTGGTTTTCAAGACTACCACAGAGCTAAGGAGAGGGGGATGGAAACAGTGCAAGGTAAACACCAGCTCATTGTTCTTATTGAGATTCACTCATTTTAGTTAAATAAATATTCTCAAATTATTGTAAACTTTTGGTTACTTTGCTTTCAGAGCCCTAAATTTTTTTTATTTTGCTATTTTTTGCTAGTGTTCTCATTTCATTCTTTGTTATAAAGATGCATATTTGGAGCACTTATTCTACTATTCCTGAAATGCTTTCTCTCTCCTTGATTTTAATTCATTTTTTAAATAAATATCCATTGAGTACCTAATACATTAAGCATTTTTATAGATGTGGGATATAAGGTGAACAAAAAGACTTTTTCCCTAGGCTCATGGAATTCAAAATCTAGTGGAAGATACAGACATTATCATATATATGAATTTATTACTATAAAATATTATTAGGGAAGAAACAACTATGAGGTTTTTGGAAACCTGAGGACACAAAGAAAATTTCTCTGAACAATTTATATTTTAATACATAATATATACAGATTATATTTGAGATATGCTGACCAACTAATGGAGAGCAAAATAAATGTAGACGTTCTGTGAGTTAGTTTGTACAAAGGCACTGGGATTAATAGAAATGACTTAAATAGACTAAATGGATGTTTTAGAGAGGGAGAGGGAATACCTGGTGAAAGACAGGAAGATCAACCAATTTTTTGTTTGTTTGTTTGTTTGTTTTTTGAGAAAAGTAAAAAATGTATTTCATGCAGGAGAGATACATGATCCCATATTTGTTTGAAAATATATCCTGACTGGAATGTAGAATACTGAAATGTACACACAAATCTCATTTAGGAGACTTTGAAGTAGCCCAATTGAGAGACGAGGACAACAATGACTAGTTCATTAAACATTCAAAACTTGAGGTTTAAAGATATATGTATTAATAATAATATATTATATATGTAATAACCTAACTTTATTGCAACAATATAAAGGAGATAAGAATATGTGAATATATGTCCATACACTACCATATGTAAAGTAGATAGCTAGTGGGAAGCAGCCACATAGCACAGGGAGATCAGCTCGGTGCTATGTGTTCATCCAGGGGGGTGGGATAGGGAGGGTGGGAGGGAGATGCAAGAGGGAGGAGATATGGGGATATATGTATATGGTATAGCTGATTCATTTTGTTATACAGCAGAAACTAACACACCATTGTAAAGCAATTATATTGCAATAAAGGTGTTAAAAAAGTAAAATTAAAAAAAAGAATATGTGAATAAAATTCATAATCTAATGAGGCTGATCAGTTCACTAGAGGTAATTAATGTGAATTATACCAGGATACTAGTTTTTTTTTTTTTTCTTTCTTTAATATACACATTTAGGGCTTCCCTGGTGAGGCTGTGGTTGAGAGTCCACCTGCCGATGCAGGGGACACGGTTCGTGCCCTGGTCCGGGAACATCCCACATGCCACGGAGTGACTGGGCCACTGAGCCTGCACGTCCGGAGCCTGTGCTCTGCAAACGGGAGAGGCCACAACAGTGAGAGGCCTGTGTACTGCAAAAAAAAAAAAAAACAAAAAGAATACACGTTTAGTGGCAACATCTCGGTTTTCCCACCATTTCTATACTAAACAAGCAAAATATAGGATGGAAATAAGAGAAGTTCAACACTAAAACTTTATGGGCCTTATTTTTCTATAGAAGTAACTAAACACATTCTCTGAATCTAAAATTAAAGATATATATATATGTAATATATATTACATATAATGTATATATACATAATATATAAAATTTTTGAAAATAGTTATTGAGAAAATAAGTATTCAAGATTTAGCAATTATTCATAAATGATTTTTATTTTTTTTTTATTTTAAGAAGCTATCCTAGATAGAGTACTTAATCCTTAATGAAGGACTGATATTAAATATTGTCTGAAGTCTTAAATGTTTAGTAAGATTTTTTTCTAATATATTACATGAAAGCTGAAAGAATTCACCCATCTACTTAAATTAAATGCCTATTATTTTAAAAACAACAGAGAATTTATGTCAAGGTATTTCTTTAGGTTTAGTTCTCAGAGCAGAACAAACCATTTTCTGCATATTACAAATTAAACTATTTTTCTTCTTGTATCCAAACTGTATTTTACAGTTCATAAGGTTCAAATGGGAGGCAGTTTTCAATAATAAATGTGCTAAGATTTCCTTATAGTTAAAAAAAAAATAATAGATGCATAGTGGGTTATGGGTGCTTTAAGAGAGGGTCTATAAAATAATCTATCATTTAAGTAGCTAAAAATTAATAATTTTGAATATTATAGCAGGAAAATATTATGTTGAAGAGAGTTAAAACGCTGGTGCCACATCTTGAAATAGACAGTAGAAAGAATATTATCCTACTGAATACCACAGTTATTCACAATATAGTAAAAATAGATTTTGGATCAATAGTCCTAACCAGATATTTTTATGCAAATTTATTTTTAACCATATCCCATTTCCTGAATATGAGAATGTATGTTTAAAATCAAATAAACATATGAATTCAAGTTACGTATAGACATTTTTATATAATGAACTGTGTTCCCTCAAAATTTATGTGTTGAAGCATCAATGTGACTGTATTTGGAGATAAGGCCTTTAGAAAGTCAATAAAAGTTAAGGTAGGTCATATAGGTGGGGTCCTAATTCAATATGACTTGTGTCACAGAGAAAAAGCCATGTGAGGACACAACTAGAAAGCAGCCATCTACAAGCTAAGGACAGAGGCCTCAGGATAAATCAAACCTGCTGACACCTTGATCTTGGACTTCCAGCCTCCATAACTGTGAGATGATAGATTTGCTGTTTAAACCACCCAATATGTGATATTTTTTTCATGGCCGCCCTGGCAGACTAATATACACATTAAAAGAAAATTGAGTATGTGAAAGAGAAACTTAGGGAAAGTTACTACATTCTTTTGCTAGGGCTACCACATCAAAACACTACACTGGGTGGCCTCAACAACAGAAATTTATTTTCTCACCATTCTGGAGGCTAGAAGACCAAGCTCCAAGTGTCAGCAGGATTAGTTTCTCCTCAGGCCTTTTTGCTTGGCTTGCAGATGCCCACCTTCTCACTATGTCCTCATGTGATAATCTCTCTGCACATATACATGCCTGGTGTGTCTATTTGTGTCCTATCTCCTCTTCCTATAAGAACATCAGTTATATTGGATTAGTGTCTACCTTAATAATCTTAGTTTAATCTATTAACATTTTTAAAGACCTTATCCAAATACACTCACATTCTGAAGTGTGCGGGCTAAAACTTCAACAGATGAATTTTGGGAGGACAAAATTTTGCCCAAACAGTTACTTTCATATAACTTATTTCTAAAAGGGGTTTAAAAAAAGAAAATAAAAGGATATTTTAATTTTGAATATATACTCTAAGAGGAAAATACATTTAAAATGGCAAATTGCCAAAAGGAAAGCATATTTATATACTTGCCCGCATTGCTTTGTTTGATCTCTTCTAAGAAGGAGTTTACTACTATTAAAGTGACAAAATAAAGGTGTACAATTTCATTGTCTGTTTGATACTAACATTTTTGAGTATTAGGAAACTAGGTGAGAATCAATGTTTTTATACTAGGTGGTTAAGCTCCCTACACATTATTTTGCTTTGTTCTGTTTTTGTTTTATGAAAAAATTAATTATAAAGTATATGTAAAATAAATCATATGTGAATTTCTTCATTACCTTAGCAATTAACAACTAATTAACAATTAATTGAAATTAGTTAATTAGTTAATAACTAATTATTGGTTAATCATTAGCTAATAACTAAGTTAATAGTTATTAACTAATAACTAATCATTAGCTAATAACTAAGCATATCTAGAACAGATTTCAGTTAATTGCCTTAGCAATTAACAACTAATTAACAATTAACAGCTAATAATTGCAATTTTATCTGACCTATACAGCTTCAACTACCCATCCATCATCTTGAATCAAATTCCAGATATATCATTTCATCTATGAATATTTCTTTAAAATAAAGACTTAGATGAACGTACTTTTTTTTTAAACACATGATTACAGTCATTATTCCATTAAGCACACCTAGGGTGAAAATTTTATTTAAATAGATGGGATGTTAGGAGTAATTACATGATTTATTTGAACTCAAATTATGAAAATATGTTAAAATTGTCTTACCAATAATTTTGAGAAATTTTTCAATGTATCTCTCATCTTTGGAATGAAAATTAGAAGATATATGTAACATCCTAGTAAAAATTCAGGTAATTTTTAACTCTAGATGAGCATTTATCAAACCAAGATTCTGTGAGGCATCATTAAGGGGTCTACAAGGTAAGATGATTGAAAATAAAACAATTATTGATTTCTGTATTAATGCAGGACAGTGACAGAGAAATCTCATTAGAGATTTCATTAGAGGTTTTCCAGGTCTGCAGCTCAGTGTCAATGGAACATATTCACTTGACTGAGTCAGTTCTAGATGTTACAGTAGTAGCCATTGATAATCAGTAATTGTGGTATTACAAGGAGACAATATTATTACTTTCCTTCTGGAAGAACTTACTTCAACCTCCCCTTGGAGGCTACTGTCTAACGTAGTGGTCTGAACACACCAAATTTGTGTAACAAAAAAATCAAAGGGAATTTTTACTCTAAAGGAAGCATTTTATGTATCCCAGTTCAACAGCACCCTAATGGTTGCCATTGTTGCCATAAATATTGCAAAATATGGATTATTTAGTTTAGAAGTAAAGTATATTGTAAAGTTTTTGTGTTTTTATTAGATTTTGCTATTGATTTATTATGTATGTTTGTTTCATTGTTTAATGAAATTTTATTCAGTCATGTCTAAAATTTTTGTAAGGAAATAGTGACATAACAAACAACAATTTGAAGCCTAAGACTATAAAAAACTCTCATAAGATTGATGACAAATAATAATTACATTATGACACATTCTAATACACTAGTGGAACAAAGGACAAATAAAAAGAATGCTACTTATTCATACATTTTCCATGAGCTGATAATCTAAGTTGGCCTCTGACTGTTTGTATTATGTGTGAAACAATGTACAAACACAATAGAAAGAGGTAATAATACGATAAAGTGACATTTATAATCTGACACAAAATACTGATTTTTTTGGTAATAACTGACAAGCAACAGTTTTTCTATCTAGGTTGACATGTTAAATATTACCTCACATTTGTAAGATTTGTAAATTGCAGCGTAATTCAAGAAAACACTCCTGATCCAAAGAACTTCCCAAGATATCAAAGGTCAAGGTATATTTGAAGATTTTTATTTATATACAAAAACAAAACATCCTGGAGGAACTCTTTGAGTTCAGGGTTCCACAGAGAAATAGAACCAATAAAATTGTAAAAATTAATAAAGAGAAACCTTAATTAAAATAGAGTGGAGACCAAAGAAGAGACAAAAGAAGAGCTCTCACACCTTACAATGATAGCAAAGCCCAACAGGAAAAAGAAAGACTCTTTCTTGCTGCCTGGCAAACCTCAGCCAATGAAAAGCTTGAGAATGAGGTAAGATATCAAGAGGTCTCAAGGGTTATTGAAAAGCAGTAATAATAACTCTAGAATAAAATGAGACTGCATTTTACATCTTTTTTAACACAAATTGAAACTGCTTTGAGAGAAGATTAAAAATGTTTTGAATATTGAATTCAATATAAGGATTACTGTTCTGCTATTTGATAAATTCTGCATTTCTATAAAAAAAGAGTAGCCTATATTGATAAAAAGACTATTTCTTGAAACTAACACAAGACCTGTACATGAAACTGAATGTGTCATATAGCAAGAACATATTTTTCCAGTTTTGTACATATGTGTCTTAAAATATATTTTTATTTATTTTGTTTTGATTATGATTTTATTAGGTCTATTATTCCACATTGTCAGAGACACGTTCTTTATAAAACAGTAACTAACATCAATTAAATCAAATCTTCAAAGCCTATATTTCATATATTACATATAATTGTAGCTTACATCAGTTATTTTTCAGAAATATATTATCTTTTTCCTTGTAAGTTTTCAATATATAGGAATAAGAAAGAAACATTCATTTCAATTTAAAAAGCAGAGCTGAGCTCTTTTTTTTTCGATAAATGTTGGCTCAAATGTTTGTTTATGGTGAAAAAAACCATTCTCCTACTGTACAAACACTCTATGCATCTTAGAAACTTGTATAGTAGTAATTTGTGATGATATTTTAGGCTACATGGAATAACTGAAAAAATAATTATCAAGTAGGTATTTTAATTAAAAAAAGAAAATTAAAGTTATATTTATGCACACTAATGATCTGCTTTCGAGTTTTCTTTGTGGGAATAAAAAAAAAAGAAGCTCAAGATAATAAGTTTCTCAAAAATCAGATCTGTAGAAAAAACAGCATTCCCTTTCAAACAAAACTTGAAAATTACTATTCTATTATCATATCTTCAAATCACTAATTTTGCTAAAGTACCATGAGATGTCTACATAATAGTATGTATGTATGTATGTATTTATATCAGTGGTTCTCCCTTATATGTTTCACAAGGCAAAAAGATTGAGAATGACTTCTTTAAAATAAAACATTCTGTTTAAAGCAAGGACTAAACATACTGACATGTAAAATAGCATACCAAGTGGAATTTTCATTTATCACAGGTACAATGATTATTTAAATATTTTTGTCCTTTGACATATTTGAGATGTTTAAACAAATATTATGACATGAGTTAATTTTAAAAGTATTTGAGAAATTACAAGGGTTATAATAAACTACTAAGTTTATACAAATTAAAAAAAATCAATCCTGAAATATTGATCAAAATGCAAATGTAAACCTATATTTTAATGAGTTCAATTAAAGATACCTTGGGGATGTGCCAACATATATTGAGCAAACAGGTAGTAGATGAAAGCTATAGAAGCTTGATTAAAGGAAGAAAAATGTATATGAACAAATAAAATTTCTGGGCTAGGTTTAATAGTTAAACTCTCTTGAAATATACTAGTCAAAATTATTTTGTTTTCTTATATGCGATCCAAACTAAAGATTTCTGAAATTCTATCTATATCAACAATTTTCATTTATATTAGTACTAAATATGTTCATAAGAAGAGTCTTTAATCATTTCAGGTCATTATATTTCACTTTGTAATTCATTTGTTTCTATTGTAATTCAATAAATATTTATTGAGCATTTGTTATGCACCAGGGACTCTTGAAGACAATGGTGATAGTTGCAATCTGTTTTCATAAGCTCCCAGTCTAGGGAAGAATATAAATTTTAAACAGCTAATTACATGTGCAATGAATTCATCAAAAGAAAAGAAATAAACATTACAGGAACACATACAAGGAGATTTAACCCAATACTAGGGGATCAAGCACGATAATGTACAAGAAATGATATATTAATGGAGATTCAAAGGAATGAGTTAAAAATGTACCATGACTATTTTATTTCTATTAAATTCTCATATATATATATATATATATATATATATATATATATATATATATTTTTTTTTTTTTTTTTGTGGCCTCTCCCACCGCAGAGCACAGCCTCTGGACGTGCAGGCCCAGCGGCCATGACTCACGGGCCCAGCTGCTCCGCGGCACATGAGACCCTCCCGGACCGGAGCACAAACCAGCGTCCCCTGCATCAGCAGGCAGACTCCCAAACACTGCGCCACCAGGGAAGCCCTACAATTTATTTTTTATTTCTACCTTACCTGAAGTATGTATTTTTCTTTTGTACATCATGGTCTCTTCTTTCTTTTCTTATCTTTCTTTTCTTTTTTGGAGTTTTATAATTTACTATAGAGATTGCTTTCTCTTCTTATTAATTTGTTAGCATTGCTATACTTTTAATTTAATCAAGTATCTTCCCTTTTCTGGCATTCATACTCAAATACATATTTTCTACTAATACATGACAGAAAGATGTCAAGTTTCCAGAAAATTAAATAACCATTGACATGGCAGAGAGCCAAATTTGTGGAGGCAATTAAGTGAAGACAACTTGGGGGTATCTCCATTAAGTCCAGACTGTTATTCTCATCTGCTCCCTTATACTCTGCCTGATGTTACATTGGTCTTTCCAATATTTGACTTTCTATTACAGCTGACTTTAAGTCATAAAAAGATAATGAGCCAGTTCTTGTGAGAAACTGCTGATTTGTACTGGAAAACTGGAGGCCATTGATGTTAGTAAGAGGGTGCTTTAGGGAGGGGTTGTGAGGAGTCCCTGATTCAGATTTGTTTTATCTGTGTAAATATAAGTTATTTTAATATAAGTATAGGGGATACAAGTAAATATGTTTAATACTATGGGAAATTTAAACCATGATATTCCTATTAATTGGAAACTTGAGAAACACTCTCCAGGTGGAGTGCTATACCAATGGCATCAACAAGAATGGCAGTAGTCAGAGGTATGTAACAGTATCTCATGACTTTTTAGTTGTTTCCTATGGAAGTACAATTTTTTCCCATCTTGGCCCAAAGCAGTGAAAGTGTTTCTGAATAGAGTAGTACCATTTGTGTAATATGCCCTTCTCACTTTTAGATTATGGCAACTTTGTATCCATAAAAAAAAAAAAAAAAAAAAATCCTCTTGTGAACCAGGGAAAGAGAAAGCCTTTAACACTCTAAGGCTTTCTGTTCAGTAGTTCTTATGCTTGAACCCACTTCCCTAAAAATACTGTGGATCAAAAGTGAAAGAAAAAAGGTCCCCACCTTTCTTATATAAGTTCTTGTCTCATGACTCCAAATGTGGGGTTTTCATGATATTCTTTAAATTATTTTTCCTTCATTATTTCAAAATGAGGATTTATTTTTTTCAAAAGGAGAAGTTGTGATTTGGTATTGTGAGTTTCCTCTATTAATTTTTTCCTTGCACTATATCTAAATGAAATTTCCCTCCAATTTGTGATACAGTGTTCACATTTCCATGTTCACATTCCAATGTTTCCATATTTTGATTAGTGCTAATCAAAATATCTTCTGATTTTTATTTCCTTTAAATCACTTCAAAAAACCATGCTGTTAAAAAATTCTATTTTAGTAAACTGACTTGGGATTCTAAAGAGATTTTATGAAAAGCTTTGTTTTAAGGTAATTTTTATGCAGATTATTCAGATACAGTTTAAGTGAAGAAAAAACAGTTTTAGTGGTAAATTAAAATTCATAGAAAATTAAAGGCTAAATATAAATTATGGTATTGAATTATTTTGACTTTTCAGGTACCTGGACAAAGCTTATATTTTCTAAGTCATGTTCTATTTTATTTTTGTTTATTTATTTTAAAGTTTCCATTTGTGACTATAGAAAAACTAACATTTACTACTAATTTATATAGTTTTTTTCCCCTTTTTTTCTCCTTCTGGTTTAGACTCTAAAGGTTTTTATTGTTTAATGCTGGACACACTGAATACTTCCTTCCATATTATGTAAATCTGTAAGCATTTGAAATAAAGCCTTAACTTTCTGAAAACTGTGATCAATATCAGGAACTTCTGTGAGATTTAATTGAGAGATATGAGAGACATTTCTCTTTCTTCCTTTTTAAATTGATTATAGTGAACTTTACAATTACATAGTATTTTCATCTCAGAAATGATCCCTATTATTTTTCACATTTAATTTTTATATGGCTGGACCAACATAATCATACTGACTCAGGTCAGGTCATGCAATGGGCAAATGCCTATTTTCCTGGTGTTTATAATCCAAAAGAGTATGAAGGAAACAAAGACTATAAATACAGATGTATATATTATACTACAGAATGAAAGTAATGAAGACTATTCTGCTTTTCTCAAACTATATGCTAATTCATTTCAAAAAATCAACTTACTTTTGGAATTACTCTGTTTTTTGGGTATGTTAAAGTAATTCTAAATAATTTTAACACTTATTTGTGACAGTAGCACTAATAATGACTGAGTACATATATTTTGGTCACTAAAACTATGATTGGAATCCATAAAAATTAACTGGGAGAGAGCTATCTTTCACACTGTAATGGAAAAAAAATGGGGTCCAATTAGAACATCTATTTGGGTTTGGAAGAAAAGAGAAGAAATGATCAAATTAAGGACATAAGCCAGGAGACTAGTGTTCCCTGAATCAAGAGGATTTATTTGAAGCCTGTTTTGGTCCCAGGTAGGTGTTCAGATTAGATATAATATTTAGTAGCTTATATTCTCCACTGAGAGAACATGAATACTGAGCTGATATTCTTAGCTACATTGCACTTATACTATTTTTCTAACTGAACTACAATCTTCCATTTGCCATAGAAATGATAGGATAGAGGGACTGCTTTTATTTGTTATATATATATATATATATATATATACACACACACACACACACGTAAGAGTCAGGTTATATGTGTGTGTGTGTGTGTGTATACATATCTGACTCTTCTTATGTAAATTAACTCTGTTCAGGGGATATACATATATACATATGTATCTTTAGGTTCATTTTGATAGAAAGAAACTGGTTCCTCTGAAGAAACTTAGTTGAGAAGATAATGGTTGAAAAACAGTTTGTGATTCATCTGAATTATAGATATATTTAATTGTCTTATTCTTGGAGTTCAAAACTAGATATTATTGATTCAAAGGTAATGGTCTCAAATATAAAATGCTACCACTAAGAATCTCAGAATAAGAAGAAGACAGTAGAATTGGTTGACTCTTGTGACTAAGCTGCAATTCTCTTTCTGTTTTCTACTGTTCTCAGGATAAGAGTTTGAATTGACTAATTAAAGTCATGCCATTTTTGAAAGACTGAAGCAAAAACAGTTTGAGCGTTCCTAGGATATGAAACAACATTTTTCAATGATAACATTGGAAAAAAATATTGGACAACAATGTACAAATGCTTATTAACTAAGAATCTGTATTGGGGTAAGAACCTTGCTTGCCTTTTCAGATTCCCTCAGTTTCATGTTCTTCATCTCTCATTGGTGCACTTTCCTTTCCTGCATGCTTCTCCATGTTCAGACTTCAATAAAACAGCATACAAGGTGATCTAGGATGACCACATAGGGATGACTGCTGTGACTCAGACCTGTTTCTCCTGTCTTCTCTTCCAGTAGGCTGGTTGATAAATACTTTTATAACAATGGTAGAAGAACAAATGGAGATGTGCAAACACTAATGTGCTTTGTTGACAAAGACATGATCTCTGCATTCATCACACCTCCTAACTACTTGTCAAAGCAAGTCACATGGCCAGACTAATAATCAAGGATAGAAAGATAGACTAATTTCTAACAAGATGAACTCCCAAGTCAAATGACAAAGAGTTGAAACAGTGAGGGATGAACACTATAGGCCTATAATGTAATCTACTAAATTTACCTTAACTCTGTAGACCTAAGGGAGTAATGGATTAGCACTGGTGGTAGTCCTTGGGTGTCTGACCATATATTGTTGGTTCTCTTAACAATGACGTATTTAGAGTAAATAATCCCTTGGATATATAAATCTATTTGACTATAACAGCTCTTTTTCCCAAGAGCACACACCGATATATGATAATATATCACTCCTCTGCATAACCTGTTGGCCTAGGTTCTTAGTCGTATTTAATTATCTATCCAGTCTTTACCAGAGCTACACATGATAAATTACCCCAGGGTCCCTTCAGTCTAGCTTTCTCTTTAGGTTTAAGTTCTTTATTATTAAGTTCATGCCTGCATATACATATAACACACTGCTCAGTTTAAAATGTTGGTGATATTTTAACTCCAGAATTCTGTCCAGTAATGCAGGTGTTAACTCACCCTCTTCATATTACCCACTGAGAATTGGGTCTTAGGAAACTAGTGCATAAATGCTGATACTCTGACTATGGTAATTGCTGACATTAATGAACTGTCTTTTGTCTCTGACCCAGGGGTCTTTTGTCTTCTATTATCTTTCATGAAATTTCAGAAAGATAATTAATTAGCTTTCAGGTAGGGTAAAATCTCTGATCTTTCACGGTCCTTGAAAAATAACTATATATATATGTATACATATATATGTATACATATACATACATATATGTATACATGTATACATATATGTATATACACATACATACATATATATGTACATATATACATACATATATATGTATATACACACACGTATTTATATATATATAATCAATTATACAATAAATCATTTATCTTGGATGCAAACCATGATTTAAGCAAAATAGAGTACATGGCAATTCTTTAGAACATGTTTTTAATGAATTTAAAAATAATGTGATATATAACAAAATGTAGATATATATCATAAAGTTTTTTTTTTAATTGGCACTCTGCATGACTATATTACAAGTTCCAAGTCACACCCTATTCAGTTTTTCCTTCTGAAGAATAGCACTAATAGCAATAAATATTTCACAGGGTGTTAATTGGTCTCATTTCCAAAAGTATAATACTTGGAATAGTGTTTGTTACATAAGATATTAAATTAGGGTTTTAAATGAGTATGCATTTCATACTGTTAAAAAGATGGATGCAGGATCCAGACTGCCTAGTAGTCCATCCTCTTAAACAATGTAGTATGCTGCTTCATAAGAAAATTATAACATTTATTTACATATAATAAAATATATATATAAAACTACTTGACATTTTTGTTTTTCTATATAGAACTATTCACATGTTACATTTATTTTTATTTAGTTATAATAAAGGTAAGTAATAACAAGATTAAGACAGCTTTATTCTGAAATATCTAGTTTGTTGTGTACAGACAGCCAAAGTGTGATATTAAAGGTTACAGAAGAATATAGAAGTTCTGAATTGCATTGAAGCTTTCATAAGTCAGTGGTTATAATGACCAACAGACTCCACAAAACCTTGTACTCACAAGAGGAAAAATAGCACTGATTGGAGTAGAAGTGGAAAGACTAATGCACTTTTGTCTTTAAGGATTAGAAGAAAAATTGTTGTCTCAGCTCTGAAAGGAAGCACCGCAAGCAATCCAAAAGCGTTATTTGTGTGAGGCAGTTTGTAGAATCTGCTTCATTTGTCACTGGAAGCAGTGGTTGAGGCTCGGAAAATTTGAGTTATGGTTCAGTCCCAGGGTCAGTGTCCACATATTCAGAGCGATACCTTAGGTTTAAAGGTGATTCACATCCTCAGAAACACTCAGCAGTATCATCAACCCTAAACTACCAATCCTTAACATGCAGTATCTTTGTAAAGGAAGATACAAATAAGACCAGATAAAATGGAAAAAAAAAAATATATATATATAATATGTGCATGTGTGTATGTGTATATAATAGATACATAAATTTTTTCCATGTTGTAGCTATTAAACATTTTCAGTGAATGGTTAAATCATATGTATCTCTGAGAACGTTTCCATTTATGTATATTTATTTCTTAACCTTGAACTTGAGAGTTTACTGCATGCAAAGGCTGTTCCACTTTCAGGTGAATTGGTATCTCAGGAGCTATCTCCCTTAAAAAGGAAAAAAAAAACTTGCTTACCCAAACCATAGACTATCTGAGATCTTTTTTTTTTTTTTTTTTTTTTTAATCTGAGATCTTTGAAGTGCAACAGCAGCTAGAAAAGGAGAATTTATACAGTATAGAAAACAGGCATTGGCAATCTCTATGTGGTATCTCCCATTCCCTATGGTTACAAGGTGACAGGTTACAGAAACCAAGTATGTTTCAAGTCACCAAACATAAAATTTGATAATGGTTAAAAAAAAAAACCCTAGGTGATTCTTTGGTCATTTTTGTAGAATCAGCTTCTAAAATCTAATGTAAAACAAGGGCAACAGTGATCTGATTGTGGATAATGCCTACCTGTATTATGTATCAATAAAATGACTTCAATATTTTAACTATTTTCAAATAAAATTGATTTGTTTATATAAACAATAAGCTAAATGAAGAAAATTCATTTTCAGGAAGCAACTTTACACTGGACCATTTATATGTGTCAAGCATTGTTTTAGACATTAGGCAAATAGCATCCCTGCTGTTGTTGGAAGAATTGTAAGATGCTCCCTGATTCCTACCTCCTGCTGTACATGTCCTGTAAAATTGACTTCCCTTGAGCTACAGGTGGGACCAGTCATTATGACAGAATACTCACTCCCTTAATTATTATATGGTAAAGGTAATGAGATAGTGCTTATTTTTCCATACAACAACCAATTCTCCAATCCTCTGACATCAACTGGGTGTATTAAAATTAAATTCAATTCTTAGAGTAACTACTTGGAATTGAGTGCAGACCCCAGAAGTTAAGAGCTCAGTTCCATAACATTACCCCATCTCAGATGCCAGCTGCAAGTGTGGTCCCCAGGTGACCCACACTTCTGCCCAGACAATTACAAATATGGGGTTCCCACACAAATGACTCAGGTTCAATTATTTGCTAGATTGACTTACAAAAATTAGAAAAGCACTATATTTATGATTGCAGCTTTATGATAAAAGATACATATGAACAGCCAAATGAAGAGGTACATAGAGCAAGGTTTGCAAGGGTCTGCAGCACAGGAGCTTCTGTCCCAGAGGAGTCAGATTGCCCTACTCTCTCAGCAAGTAGATATGTTCACCAACACAGAAGCTTCCTCAAATCTTGTCATTCTGAGGGTTTTTATTTATTATTATGATTAAATTTTTATTATGTAGGCATAATTGATTTAATCACTGGCTGTGGGTGATTGAATGCAATCTCCAATCACTCTCCCTTCCCCAAAGGTTGAGGAGTGAAGCTGAAAGTCCTAACATTCTAATCATCTGGTTAGTTTTTCTAGTGGCCAGTCCCCCTCTGAAGCTATCCAGCCGCCTCTACCCCCATATACACACCTGAATCATCTCATTAACATACAACAGACCCTCCTATCACTCAGGAAACTCCAAGGGTTTTAGAAGCTCTGTGCCAGAAACCAGGGACAAACCAAATATACTTTTGATTATACTACAGATAGTCACTTTAATGGTTCTGTAACCTAATATAGCATTTTGTCTCAGCAGACTGAAGGAAGAGATTCTCCAGCTGCCCTTGGAATGGTATGAAGGTTCTAAGAACTGAGAATAACCCCATTTGACAGCCAGTAAGAAAGCAGGGACCTCAGTCTTATAACTGCAAGGAAGTAAAATAACACCTAGTAACTTAGAAGAGGATGCTGAGCTTCTCTGATAAAATCATTGCCCTGGTCAACACCTTGATTTTATCCTGGTTGATATCTTGCCCAGAGAATGTAGGAAAACACTGCCCAGAATCCTGACCCAAGGAAACTGTGAGATAATACATTTGTGTTCTTTTAAACCACTATGGGTAATAATTTCTTACACAGCAATAGAAAACAAATTCACTTGTCCTCATGGAATTTATGCTATATTGAGGGAGACAGATAATAAATACCTAAGCAAAAGTTAAATAATGCAATTTCAGAAGAGAAGTGGTTTGAGGTACATTAATATAGCATGGGTGTAAGAGGAGGTAGGTGTATAATGTCTAAATGATGAGGAGTGAGGATGCCAGGAGATCACTGAAGGTCCAGAAATGGGAGGGGACTTAGCACATTGCAGAAAGAGCCAAAGGGGTGCATAGCAGAGTGGAATAAAGCAGAAGGAACAGAAAGGAATAAGGTAGAGGAGGAGTCTGAATAGGAAGTAAGGGATCTGCTAATGAAAACTCACAAGAGTCATTTATTTCTACCTTTTGGAACACTTTCAACAGCGAGACTTAAAAATGCTGGTCAGGACTTCCCTGGTGGCGCAGTGGTTGAGAACCTGCCTGTTAATGCAGGGGACACGGGTTCGAGCCCTGGTCTGGGAAGATCCCACATGCCGCGGAGCAACCAGGCCCGTGAGCCACAACTACTGAGCCTGCGCGTCTGCAGCCTGTGCTCCACAACAAGAGAGGCCGCAATAGTGAAGAGGTCCGCGCACTGTGATGAAGAGTGGCCCCTGCTTGCCACAACTAGAGAAAGCCCTCGCACAGAAACGAAGACCCAACACAGCCAAAAATAAATATAAAAATAAATAAAGATTACTATTAAAAAAAAAATGCTGGTCATTTGTGAAAGAATTTTGATAGTTTAGTCAATGTTTTACAACTCTGCTGGTATGTTTATTCTCCCTTAGCCAATGTTGCTGATGTATTTTTTTATATAAATTAATTTATTTTATTTATTTATTATTTTTTGGCTGCGTTGCGTATTCGTTGCTACTCTACATTGCTCTGCACGAGCTTCTCACTGCAGTGCCCTTCTTTGTTGCGGAGCAGGGGCTCTAGGCATACGGGCTTCAGTAGTTGTGGCACGCTGGCTCAGTAGTTGTGGAGCACATGCTTAGTTGCTTCGCAGCATGTGGGATCTTCCAGGACCAGGGCTCAAACCCGTGTCCCTTGCATTGGCAGGCAGATTCTCAACCATTGTGCCACCAGAGAAGCCCTTGCTGATGTATTTTATTTTCACCCAGTGGTCTATTTAATTGCTATACACAACTTTATATAGATGTAAAGAGAGCTCCAACCTTCTATATATACATTGGGAGTCAATAACAGTTGGTGACATTTTGTATAAATGAGCTTTGGAATTAGTTAACAACGGTATAGTGTTTCTGATTTATTATGCATTCTTTGTGATTGAATCATTAGGGAGTTATTATATGTTTTGACTGCTTTGTATTTATTTAACGACTTTTATGCACATGATATCTACAACTTCATTAACTATTATTTGATCATGATAAAATAATCATTAGTGACAGTGGTGTGCTGGAGCTGGTTTGCAATGGCTCATGAGAGTCCATTGTGAGTATCTCTTCCCAACCCCATACTCAGTGATATCATGTTGTTATCTTGAAATTGACCATGGTGGGAGTAGCTACACCACAAAGTCTGCAAACAATACAAATATATTATTTCTTTCCTCAAAGAACCAGTTGTTAAACTTTGCCAGCATAGCAGTGATCAGATATGTCATTAATGTATGTTAATTAAAATAAATTTCAACAAAATGTTTTTGTGTCATTGGTTTACTTTGATTTTATATTACTCATAAAAGCAATTTTTGAAAAAAAAAATACTTTGCTCCAATTGCAATTTCTGCATCTGAAGTTATATGTATATCTTTGGTAGTCACAGTTAATGTAATAAAATTTAATTTTCATGTGTAAGAAGCTAATTAAATAACAGTTTATTCTGCATGCTGAAATTAATATAGATTTATCACATTCAATTATATTTACTAATTAGAAAATCTCCTCTCCATACCAACATCTTCTTATTGCCCAATTCAATTATCATCCACGAACATAGTGTAGCTTTCTGCTTATAGGTAATTGTTGGTAGCAAAGTAAAAAGTATACAATGCCATAAAATTTTCCCATCATATTAACTGCAAAGGAAAATGTGCCTAGTTCCACATCTATGCACAAAGGAAACATAGAGAACAATTATTTTCTTCCCTACAACATTTAATTTTTCAGAGTAGAAAGCCAAAAAGCAAAAAAAAAGGAAAACTAGCTAACAGAAAATGAAATATTGCATTTGTATCTCAGTGGAAAACAAGTAATAAAAAGGAGTAATATGATAGTTCTGTATTTTAAATACACTTTATGAATGGAGTGTGAGAATAAAGAATCAAAAATTATAAAACTGTGATATAATGTGGATTTATCTAAACACTATCTTGTTAATAGTAGCTTATTTTCCTCTCCAAATAACTGTGGGTTACACCCATTTACATGTTTTCACTCCAAAAATGTTTTATCTAGTTCTTTCTGGAAATTTAGATTTGGGATTTCAGTTGCTTGTACCAATTTCTGCCAGGAAAACAATGAAAAGAATCATATTTTAACTTTTATTATGTAGCAGGCTCTATCATTGGGGCCCCAGTTTCTTCCCTGTCTATGACAACTTCTATTATTTCTGATAAAAAGAAAAAAAAGAAAAAGAAAACTATCCAATGCCTTTGGAATGAGCAGTGCAAAGCAGTTTCCTGACATTTAATATACAAGACCAATTCATAAGCCATTTTACACACTCTACTCCTTTTCTCAGGCTCTTAAAATACACTTGGTTATTTACTGTACAGAAAATAAAATATTTTGTCAGCTTCTTTGATTGTTAGCTTCTTTCATGATCCTCTTCAAATAAAATTTTTATTACAATAAACTGCAAATCAAAATCTCAGGAATTTCAGTTTTAGAACTTGATGATCCTTTTGAAAATTAATATGGAGGAATAAGCAAACAAAAACAATGTAAAAAATGACATTTTCAGCCCAACACACCCAGTTTTCTATAACTTTAGATAATTAAGTTTTGTCATGTCACTTCCCCGCATTTCTTATTATGTATTAATATTTAATGTTTTTGTCTAATATATTTCCTAACACATTAAATGCTGCATCTCTTTTTTACCTATCTTTTATTTGACCTGTTATATAGTAATCTTCCATCAGTTCTAATGAGTGTTTCAGTTGATTCTCTTGGGTTTTCTGGATAAAAATTATCTACAAATAATTGTAATTTATTTTTCTAATTCTCCAATATTCATATATAATTTTTCCTTATTTTTTGGAATATTTACATTACTCAATCTCTTTATCCCCAAACTACATTGAATAATAATTTTGATAGGTGGTAATTCTGCCTTTTTTCTGACTTCGAGGGAAAACTTTTAATTGCTCACCTGTGTAGTGTCTTTATTATTAGTTTCAGATACAATCTTATTCAAGTTTAGGAATTTGTTCCAGTTAGGTAAAATGTTTTTGTTTTTCTTTAAAATGGATGTAGAATTTTATCAAACATATATCGATACAACCAGGATTTTCTCCTTTACTTCATTAATTTAATTTAATACATTAATATATTTCCTAATTTTAAAATATTATTTATTCCTGCAATAAAAACTCCACTGTTTTATTATATCTTTCTTTTTTAAATAATGAGTTGTATCTGCCTGCTAATATTTTATATAAAATGTTGGTTTCTGCTGCCAAATAAGATTGATCTACAGTTTTTGTGTTTTGTAAGATCTTTATCTCATTGGTATTAGAGTTAGGACATTTTTTTTTCCCAAACATTTTTAAGGCCTATTGACTTTCATGTTATTTAAAAGTTTAAGTAACACAATGATACATATTTTATAAGTTTAATAAAATATATCTATAAAACATCTGGGAATGATATAATTTCAGGGGGAAATAAACATCTTTCTACCTTTTAAAGCAATGCTGTGCCTATTGGTTAAGTCAGAATTATTACTATTCCCTCCTTAAACATTTCTTTTGCAGAAATGTGTCCATTTTTTCTTCCTTTGCAGATCTATAGGATTAAAAAAGCTGAAAAAAATATCTTTCTATTTTCTAAGCATTAGTTTCCATCCTTGTTTTTGAATTTCTCAAAAGCAAAACTAGAGAATGCAAGTGATGTATTAAGAAACTATTCCCAAGAGTAATCCTCAAGGAAGAAAAGTAGGGCAAAGAAGAAGGAAGAAGCCAAGCTATGATGTTTCTTATAATGTTCCATCTGAATCTGATCTCATGGAGAACTCTGGAGCATAAATTACACCTTTGAGATTATCCCAGCTATAGGCAACAAAACTAGCTTTCATTTCCCTACACTATTCTAACCTTGGTTAAAGGTTACCTGAGAAAGCAGGTTGAGGGGGGCCATTTGGAGGCGAAGGTATCATAAGCCCCCAAACCCTCTAACTGTTTGCAAAGAATTCTGGAAAATGTCATGGGTGAAGTCTTTAGAAGCTGGGGAACAGACACACAGCACAGGCAAATGGATCTGAGGGTATCTGGGGAGCACAGAGTGTCTGTTATAACTATATTCTTTGACCATGGCTTTGATCATGTAATGTACTGAGTGATCCACTTTAGAATCCAGTTAGATTTTGTATCTAATTAGCCATATGGATTTGAGTCATATACCTGTCTCCCTTTTGCCATTAACCTGTGATTAAGAACAGCCAAATATAAATAGATGATTAGAATTAGGGATATGGTTTTTGAACATAGGCCTGTGTACTTAAATAGAATAACATTACTCTTCCTATACTATTTTCAATTGAGATGAAATATATATACCTTATAGCAAAATGCACAATAATATATATATATATATATATATATGTATTATTTGATTTCAAGCATGAACATTATTTGATTTCAAGTGCTTGTATATAAATTTTTTTCACTTTATAACTTAGATTATGTCCAAATAGTTAGAGAGTTAATGAACTAAATTACCAGAATATGTTTGTTATTACATATATGTGTGACAGTTTTCACATTTCTTTTTTAAATTTTTGAGGCAAAATTCATGTAATAAAAAATTATCTATTAACCATTTTAAGGTATACTTTTTCCATGGATTTAGTACATTCACAGTGTTGTGCAAACATCACCTCTTCGAGTTCCAAGACATCATCATCTCCCAAAAGGAAACCCTGTATATACTAAGCAGTAATTACTCATTTCCCCTTCACGCATCTCATGGAAACTCTTTGTCTGCCTTATGTTTCTGTGGATGTACTTCTTCTGGAAGTTTCATAGAAATGGAATCCTACAATATGTGACATGTTGTGGCTTCTATTATTTAGAATTTTTTTTTTTTTTATAGCTTGTCCACATTGTAGCATAGCAGGACTTTATTTCTTTTCTTGACAGAATAATATTTTATTGTATATGT
This sequence comes from Phocoena phocoena, assembly GCF_963924675.1. Lineage (NCBI taxonomy): Eukaryota > Metazoa > Chordata > Mammalia > Artiodactyla > Phocoenidae > Phocoena > Phocoena phocoena. The sequence continues at coordinate 125,473,416 of NC_089222.1, read as the reverse complement.
ATACCACTATCGTTGACCCATTCATCACTTGATGGACACTTGACCTGATATTACATTTTGGCTATGGTGATTACTGCTTCCATGAAAATTTGTATAAAAGTATTGTTTGAATACCTGTTTTTAATTTTTTTGCGTATATATCTAGTAGTGGAAATAGTGTGTCATATAGCAATTCTATCCTAACTTTTAGAGGAAATGCCAAACTGTTTTCCATAGTGATTTCACAATTTTACATTCCAACCAAGAAAAATACAAGGTTCCAATTTTTCACATCCATGCTTACACTAGTTATTTTCTGATGATGATGAAGATGATAATGATTACCACTTCATTGTGAAGTGGTATCTCATTGTGATTTTGACTTGCATTTTTCTAATGACTAATGATGTTGAACATCTTTTCATGTGCTTGTTGGCCATTTGTATATCTTCTTTAGGAAATTTTCTGTTCTAGTCATTGTTGCATTTTTTAATAATTGTGTTGTTTACCTTTTTGCTTTTGAGTTGTAGTAGTTCTTTATATATTTTAGATACTAGACCCTTATAAGATTGGTGATTTACAAATATTTTCTCCTATCTGTACATTGTCTTTTTATTTCTCAACAATGTCTTTTAATATAAAAAAAGTTTAAATTTTGATGAAGTCCAATTCATCTATTTTTCTTCCTTTTGTTGCCTATGCATTTTGTGCTATTTCTAACATAGAATTACATCTTTATACAAACTCTCATATCCTCCACTCCTATGGCCACCACTAATGTTGTGTTTACACAATATGATTGATGACTAGTCCAAGTATGTACACCTTAGTCATTTCAAGAGTGTCTTCTGGACTGCCCTGGTGGTCTAGTGGTTAAGACTCTGCACTTCCAATGCAGGGGGAGGTGAGGGTTCGACCCCTGGTTGGGGAACTAGGATCCCACATGCCACTTGGTGTGGTCACAAAAAGAAAAAAAAAGTGTCTTCCTTTTGGACCTTTGAATTGAGTTTGAGTACGTCAGGCATCCTTAGTGGTGGTGCTAGGAGGTGTGGAATATAAAATTATCATATTGTTGTAGCCACATTTCCTGTTCCATGGAGAAAGTCTTCAATTAGAGTGAATTGTACTAAGAAGAGAAGAGAAGAGAATCAGAGACAGGGGCCTGAGATACAATTTTGATTATTCAAGCCACTGGTTAAAGTGGTCTCTGAGGTCCACTTCCAATCCTCAGCTTACGTTCAGTAAAATTGTTTAATACTGGGCTTCCCTGGTGGCGCAGTGGTTGAGAGTCTGCTGCTGATGCAGGGGCCACGTGTTCGTGCCCCGGTCTGGTAAGATCACACATGCCACGGAGTGGCTGGGCCTGTGAGCCATGGCCACTGAACCTGCGCGTCCAGAGCCTGCACTCCGCAACGGGAGAGGCCACAGCAGTGAGAGGCCCGTGTACCGCAAAAAAAAAAAAAATTCATATTAAGTAAAATTCTTATAGAAATTCTTATCCCTCTGATTTTTAAGCTGAGTCAATTTGAGTTTTCTTTCTAAGCATGCAAACGATCTAACTAATACATGGCTAATTTGAGCTACATAAAACATTAAAATGAAAAGTGATGCTTAATCAACTAAATTACCACTGTATTGATTTTATTTATCCTGTAAGTTAAATAATTAGAATCACTTCCTTGTCTCCTCAACAAGCACCACTACCTCATCATTCTGAATCTTATTTGTTATATATCATCATCTTTTTTTCTTCTTATATCTGACTTCTGTTTCTGAACTAGCTCCAGTTATATCTTAAACTTGTCCACTGAAAGAAAAGTTGTGATTTAAGTTTGATTCAGGGATTCTACTGAGGACTATAGGCCTGGAAATAGCCTCTCAGATAGCTCTGAGGAACAACTATGAATAGGCAAGGGAGGAGCCAGAATATATATGAACTTTTTTCACTGGAAAACAAGTAGTCAAGCATAAAGACTTACTGCTAATCACAAAGAGAAGATATCAAGTTAATAATTTTACTGCTTTTCTATTTATGGGAAGATGCAATAATCTGGGGTCATTGAATTTTTTTTTTTCTTTAGACATGTATCTTAATTATCTAGGGGCTGGTATAAGCCAAGTACGAATGTTTCCTGTTTTTCTCCATCCTGAATTCCCCTCAGGTGCACTATCTGTGGGTGACTACAGTAGCTAATGTCTTGATTCCTGTAGAACTGTAATGGCAGGCAACATTTTTTTCTTTATAATGCTCAAAAATAACCCATCCTAAATATGCATAGCTTCTCTCTTATCTTCCTTACTTAATCACTTAAAATTCCTGTATTTTCAATTGCATAAATGGGCACATTGTGTTATCAAAGTTAATTTGTTTTCAATAAATGATAAAGCAGGAATTTATATACCAAAAAACACAAAATGTTATTGATACTTAAGGCCAAGAAATGCAGTCCAATAATATAAAGGAATTGCTAATCAAAAACAGAAGTTACCCTAGCTTTTCACACAAAGCTATAATTCTTCCCCATTTTTTTGGACCTCTATGCATCTTCACTGTCATTTGTTCCTCTTCATAATGGTGAACGTTTCTTCCTTGAAGATTCTCTGACAGTCAAAATGTGTCTTTGTTACCTATAGTTATCAAAACTTAGAGGCTTAAAACAACATACTTTTATTATTTCACCACTTCTGTTGGTCATGAATCCAGGCATGGCTTAACTGGATCCTCTGTTTCAGGTTTTTCACCAGACTGCAATGAAGGTGTAAATTGGGGCTGGGACTGCTAAAAGTTCAACTAGGGAGTAAGAAACTCTTAAACTCACTTATGTATCTGCTACCAGTATTTACTTACTCAAAATATATTAGACTGAGAGTATCAGTTCCTTCTTGGCTGTCAGACAGAGACAACCTGCAGTTTCTTTTCACATGAGCATCTTGTTTCAACATGGCAGCTTGCTTCATCAAAATCAGCAAAGGACAGAGTCTGTTAAAGGTAACTTCTTTTTTTTTCTAAACATGGAAGTAACACCCCATCATCTTTGCCACATTCTGTTGGTTAGAAGTAAGTCACTAGGTCCAACTCACATTCAAGAGGAGTGGTAATAATACATGGGCATGACTACCAGGAGGCAGGAATCACTAGAACTCCCTTAGAAGACTATGTCCACAGAATTATTACTATTATTTATACATTTTAAGTTAACATTTGTTTACTCATATATTCATTAAATCAGCTGATATCTGCTGAGTCTCTACTATATACCAAAGAGTATGTTAGGGTTTAGGGAATGAAGAGTGAAATGTATATAGTGCTTGCCTTCATGATATTTACATTCTTGTCTAGAAATAAGAATTCCAAAGATAATTAGGTCCCATTTGTTTATTTGTTTTTTATTTCCATTAATCTAGGAGACAGATCAAAAAAAAAATATTGCTGTGATTTATGTCAAATAGTGTTCTTCCTATGTTTTTCCCTAAGAGTTTTATAGTATCTGGCCTTACATTTAGGTCTTTAATCCATTTTGAGTTTATTTTTGTGTATGGTTAGAGAATGTTCTTATTTCATTCTTTTACATGTACCCGTCCAGTTTTTCCAGCACCTTTTATTGAAGAGACTGTCTTTTCTCCATGTATAGTTTTGCCTCCTTTGTGGTAGACTAATTGACCATAGATGTGTGAGTTTATGTGTGGGCTTTCTATCCTGTTCCATAGATCTATATTTTTGTTTCTGTGCCAGTGCCATACTGTTTTGATTACTGTAGCTTTGTAGTATAGTCTGAAGTCACGGAGCTTGAACCATCCATCTCTGTTTATTTTTCTCAAGATTGCTTCAGCTACTTGGGATTTTTTTGTGTCTCCACACAAATTTAAAATATTTTTTGGATCCAGTTCTGTGAAAAATGCCAGTGGTAATTTCATAATGATTGTATTGAAGTTGTAGATTGCCTTGGGTAGTATAGTCATTTCCACAATATTGTTTCTTCCAGTCCAAGAACATGGTATATCTTTCCATCTGTTTGTGGCATCTTTGATTTCTTTCATCAGTATCTTATAGTTTTCAGAGTACAGGTAGGTTTATCCCTAGGTATTGTATTCTTTTTGATGCAATAGTAAAAGGGATTGTTTCTTGAATTCCCCTTTCTGATCGTTCATTGTTAGTGTATAGAAATGCAACAGATGTTTGTGTATTAATTTTCTATCCTGCAACTTTACTGAATTAATTGATGAGTTCTAATAGTTTTGTGGTAGCATCTTTAAGATTTTCTATATATAGTATCGTGTCATCTACACTTAAACTCAAAAGATTTTGTACACCAAAGGAAACCATAAACAAAATGAAAAGGGAACCCACAGAATGGGAGAAAATATTTGCAAATGATGTGACTGGCAAAGGATTAATCTCCAAAATTTACAAACATCGCATGCAGCTCAATATCAAGAAAAAAACAACCCAACTAAAAAAAAAAAAAAAAAAAGGGCAGAAGACCTAAATAGACATTTCTCCAAAGAAGACACACAGATGGCCAAAAGATAAATGAAAAGATGTTCAACATCACTAATTATTAGAGAAATGCAAATCAAAGCTGCAATGAGATATCACCTCACACCAGTCAGAATGGCCATGATTAAAAAGTCTACAAACAATAAATGTGGGGAGAAAAGGGAACCTTCCTACAATGTTGGTGAAAATGTAAATTGGTACAGCCACTATGGAGAACAGTAAGGTGGTTCCTTAAAAAGCTAGAAATAGAGCTACCATAAGATCCAGCATTCCCACTCCTGGGTGTCTAGCTGGAGAAAACCATGATTTGAAAGAATACATGCACCCCGATATTCATTGCAGTGTTGTTTACAATAGCCAAGATGTGGAGGCAACCTAAATGTCCATTGACAGATGAATGGATAAAGAACATGTGGTACATATATACAATGGAATATTACTCAGCCATTAAAAAGAACAAAATAATGCCATTTACAGCAACATGGATGGACCTGGAGATTATCATACTAAATGAAATAAGTCAGACAGAGAAAAACACATATCATATAATATTGCTTATATGTGGAATCTAAAAAAAATGATACAAATGAACTTATTTACAAAACAGAAACAGACTCACAGACTTAGAAAACAAACTTATGGTTACCAAAGGGGAAAAGTGAAGGGAGGAATAAATTGGGAGTTTGGGATTGACATATACACAGTACTATAGTTAAAATAGATAAACAACAAGGACCTACTGTATAGCATAGAAAATCTTCTCAGTATTCTATTATAACCTAAATGGGAAAAGAATTTGAAAAAAAAAAAAGAAATATGTATAACTGAATCACTTTTCTGTACACCTGAAGTTAACACAACATTATATATCAACTGTAGTCCAATATAAAAAAAAATAATTCCAAAGAGAGAAAGGATTAAAAATTCAAATATGATCTATACAGAAATACTAAGCTAACTGACAGATTATCTGGGAGCAGTGGAAGTTTCTCCAGGAAAATGGAATATAATTAGAGATGTGAGATCCTTTGAAGAATCAGGAGAGAAAATGCCAAAGGATAGAGAAGAGAAAGTGCTTTTTGCAAGTTGAACAGTAGGTACAATACCCTGAAAGCAGGACATAGAATGACACATTACAGACATGAAAGATCTATGTTACAGAATCACAGTAAGTAAAATGGAAAATGAAGGTGGAGAGATTGACCTATTGAGCTTAAATAGGCCCTGTGTGCTATAGTAACAACAATAGATTATATTCTAGGTAACTTTGCATGATATTAAACAGAGTAGTCACAAGTACAATTTTGTTGTTGTTGTTTTAAGAAGATGAATCCTTTATAGTATAACATGATTTATGTCATACTTTCTCAAAACTATAGATCATTTCCCTCGAACTTGATCTGTACACTGCTTAGCCCACTATCATGTGCAGAGTGTTTTTAAAGCTATTTTCAAACACTTGCACTCCTTCAACCACTTCCAGTAAGTGCATTGAATTCTAATATGTAAAAATTGTATTTACAAGGGCAATTTGAAGTAAGAAAAATATCAAAAGCATTAATGTACTGACATGAGCATATGTTCATCTATTTTACATGAAATTTAACTTCTGAAGCAAATGTGTGGTTTAGCTTAGAGATTTTTCTGTTTCATTACTGACTCACTTCAAAAAGCTATTCTTTTGAAATATGACTTGCTATCATTTTATGGACTGAATGGAATGAGTTGATCTCAATATCCATGTTTTAAGTGCTCTCATCACAATCTAACAACGAGATGGAGGTAATTGACTCCCTAGAGATGAATGCCTTACAGTGAGTTATTAAGTCTGCTGTCATGCTCCCACAAAACTTGGATAATGTCTTATTACCAGAGAAAAGTGCAAAACATATTTCTCTACAATACAACTGTTGGATCTAATCTTAAATTGTAGGGGCTAGTCCATCTTCAGTTTGAAGTAAAGGATGTTTTATGGTTGCTGATTTCTAAATTGTGAACCTTGAAATGCTTTGATCATTTAGATTTACTGTTAGGACCATAAGCGTATCTCAGAAAAATAAAATATATCCTTGATTAGGTTTTTATATTATTTTCTGACAAGTAGCTGTGATTAGCCATTAGAATATATGATTTACATAAACACTATTAATATTTTGTAAGCATCACTCTGAGTTCATTTTGACTACCAATAATCTAAAATTAGTCCTTAAAAGATACATGGATCTCCTCATTCTTATTTTTAATATACTTATTCTTAACAATTGACAGGTTTTTTTCCCTCCTGTTAGTGGGACTCATCCTGCTGAAAATATGCATGATTTTTAAAGTAGACAGTGGTCATGGGGCTTAAGTTTAAGAAACTCTGGGCTAAGTTCCAGTTTTCATGTCTATTAATTATTGTGATAAGAAGTCCAATATTACATTACTTAATCTTAAAAAACCGTTAGCAGACATCACAATTCAACTGATTTGTAATTGAAATTAGTCATATTACTTGAACTACCTATAATTAAGATTGACTCTAAGATCTTGGGGGAGGAAAATAAAAACACCTTGTACCAGTTACTATTTACAAGTCTCTCTCTCTTTTCTATCTACTCATGAAACTGCAAATGCTTTTTCACACCATGTATGTGAAGTTAGTATTTAGGGAAGATGATAAAGGAGGATGAGCTGGTAATATCAATAGTAATGGGTGAGCCTGTAATATTAATAGTAATAATACAAGTAGACAATAAAAATTCAGAGATTTTAAGTGCTACATAAAGTACACTCTAATCCTGGCATTATATACAGCACATCAATAGCCTATTTCCTTTTAAAATGCATCAAAATTATCACTCAGTTTTCATTAAGATAGATAGTAACAAGAATAAATTGAAAAATCTACCATTTTATTATATGTCTTTCTTTAAGTAAATCTCATTCGTTAGGGTTTGTTTTTCATAATTCAATTTAGAGTATCACTATAATGAAAGAAAAAGAAGTATGTTAAAGCTCTGGGCCTATGTAATTTAAGCAGAAGTTCCGTTTAAACAAAACAGATTTATTTTACCTTCTCACAAACACACATAAACAGAGCATTCATGTTGTAGCACATGATAATTGTGCATTGCTAGAAATAAAGCACAACAGCATTTATGGCTCATGGCTTAGTGGAGAGGATAAACAAACCAAAAACTGAACTCAGCCCTGACACGTCAAAATTTAAGGAAGAAAAATACCTGTAACTGAGCCTCAATATATATGTACATTTAAAGGAAAAAGAGTGATCTTTCAGGTGTCTTCAGATCCATTTCTATGAATCTATAAACGTAACAGCCCCTTAATTTCTGTCTTTGCCAAAAAAGATTCTACCCATATGTTGCTGTAAAATAATTTAGAATTATAAGTATGTAAATGAAAACAAACTGGTAAATTTTTTAGATTGTCAAGGAGGTCAAACTCATTAATTATGTTAATTTTCTGTTATAGATATTTCTTGCATGCTTATCCTTTCATCATTTCCATTCCTTGTATATTTGATTTTTTGTACATTTGAAAATTTAATTTGACTTGAAAGCTAATTGTATTTATTTTGTTTATCATTTTTTATTATTATATAACATATTTTAGATAAAAAAAGGATGAGAAATAAAGACTTGCATGTGACATTGCAATTACATTCTCTTTCATTACCCTCAAAGAGTGCTTACAATCATGTCCTGAGATTATATCATTCCTATGCATATCTTTGTTATTTTCTACTTAAAAATTATTGTCAAATATTATATAATACTATTTTGTACATTTTAAACTATAAATAAATTTATATGACATTGTATATATCATTCTGAAATTGACTTTCTCATTTATATTCTTATACTACTCCAATACTAATCTGTTTATCCTAATCTATTCTCCTGAGTTAACATGTATTTAGGTGGTTTTCCATTTTTAATATTGTGTAAAATTCTGAAATTATTGTTAGTGATGTTACCTTGTGCATATATGCAAATGTTTTTCAATGTACATATCTAGGATTATCCTTACTTTGTTACAAAGTCAGCTATATGTTCAAAATTATACCAGTATAATTTTATTTGGAATTCCAAATGTGCTTTCACTGGAGTGATGGTTGGGATAACTAAGAGGCCAGATACCAAAGTCTATTCCCCTTAAATTTTAATGAAGACATAGATTTGTCTCTAAACATAGATTTGTTTATTCCAATAGTTTCAAAAGAAGGTTAAGTAATATTTTCAATTTTGATCTTTTTTAATCATTGGTAATTATTTTACACAATTTATTATTTTTATTATTGTTTTATTTTATTTTATGCCATTGTTACAACTTTCTGTTTCTGTTTCTCAAAAGATAGATATTACTACACTCAGATAAAAGATTTCTTAAAAATTTCTTCATCCTTTTAGCAGATACTTTAGAGTCGGTTTTCCTAGTCTTCTAGAACTCCATTGCTCTAGTGTAATTTTCTATATTCCCTATTTAAAACAAATAAATTTGAAGTTATTAAAACAGTGTTATATTTGTATACCCCTCTATTTGCTCTGCTACTTTTCTTCTAAGTAGTTGGTCAGTTGTCCTTATTTCCCACTATTTTTTCCTTTAACCTGTTACGTTAATCATATAAGATTTCAATAGTTTTAAAAGCAAGCTAAGCTGCACAGGAAATTTTGAAAGAATAACATATTTAAAAATAGATGACCCTCCTATAATAGTATTCCAGAGCACTGTATAAGTTACTCTTTCAATATTTCAAATATAGAATTACTAAATAAATAAGCATTTTCATCATAGAGAATAACTATGTTTCCAATGGGTAAAAGATTTAAGTTTTTATGTAAGGAGGGTGACAATGGGGAAAGGATGCACTAGGTTCCTTCCTCTCCCATATACTTCTGTTTAAAAAATGAAGGATGTTCATGCCAAAAACATTTTTCAATAGTATTATAATTTTAGTGATATTTTAGAAAGTGATAGATTTTTAATAATTCTTTCAGCACATTTCTTTTTATTTAAACATATTTATTGGAGTATAATTGCTTTACAATGGTGTGCTACTTTCTGCTGTATAACAAAGCAAATCAGCTATATGTATACATATATCCTTATATTCCCTCCCTCTTGCATATCCCTCCCATCCTCCCTATCCCACCCCTCTAGGTGGTCACTAAGCACCGAACTGATCTCCCTATGCTATGCAGCTGCTTCCCACTAGCTACCTATTTTACATTTGGTAGTGTATATATGTCAGTGTTACTCTCTCATTTTGTCCCGCCTTACCCTTCCCCTCTGAGTGTCCTCAAGTCCTTTCTCTATGTCTACGTCTTTATTCCTGTCCTGCCCCTAGGTTCATCAGAACATTTTTTTTTCCTTTTTCTTTTTTTTGATTCCATATATATGTGTTAGCACATGGTATTTCTTTTTCTCTTTCTGACTTACTTCACTCTGTATGACAGACTCTAGGTCCATCCAGCTCACTACAAACAGCTCAATTTTGTTTCTTTTTATGGCTAATATTCCATTGTATGTATATGCCATATCTTCTTTATCCATTCAGTAGCCAGGACATGGAAGCACACTTAGTCTGCTTCCATGACCTGGCTAATGTAAATAGTGCTTGCAATGAACACTGTGGTACATGTCTGGTTTTGATTTATGGTTTTCGCAGGGTATATGCCCAGTAGTGGGATTTCTGGGTGATATGGTAGTTCTAGCTTTAGTTTTTTTAAGGAACATCCATACTGTTGTCCATAGTGGTTGTATCAGTTTACATTCCCACCAACAGTGCAAGAGGGTTCCCTTTTCTCTACACTCTCTCCAGCGTTTATTGTTTGTAGGCTTTTTATGATGGCCATTCTGACTGGTGTGACATGATACCTCATTGTAGTTTTGGTTTGCATTTTTCTAATGAATAGTGATGTTGAGCATCCTTTCATGTGTTTGTTGGCAATCTGCATATCTTCTTTGCAGAAATGTCTATTTAGGTCTTCTGCCCATTTTTGGATTGGGTGGTTTGGCTTTTTTTAGTATTTGGGTGGTTTGGTTTTTTTTTTTTTTTTTATATTGAGCTGCATGAGCTGCTTATATATTTTGGAGATGAATCCTTTGTCAGTTGCTTCACTTGAAGATATTTTCTCCCATTCTGAGGGTTATATTTTCATCTTGTTTATGGTTTTCTTTGCTGTGCAAAACCTTTTAAGTTTCATTAAGTCCCACTTGTTTATTTTTGTTTTTATTTCCATTTCTCTAGGAGGTGGGTTAAAAACGATCTTGCTGTGATTTATGTCATAGAGGGTTCTGCCTATGTTTTCCTTTAAGAGTTTTTAGTGTCTGGTCTTACATTTAGGTCTTTAATCCATTTTGAGCTTATTTTTGTGTATGGTGCTAGGAATTGTTCTAATATCATTCTTTTACATGTAGCTGTCCAGTTTTCCCAGCACCACTTATTGAAGAGGCTGTCTTTTCTCCATTGTATATTCTTGTCTCCTTTATCAAAGGTAAGGTGACCGTATGTAATGGGTTCATCTCTAGTCTTTCTATCCTGTTCCATTGATCTATATTTCTGGTCTTGTGCCAGTACCGTACTGTCTTGATTACTGTAGTAATCTGATTACTGTAGTAGTCTGAAGTCAGGGAGCCTGATTCCTCCAGCTCCGTTTTTCATTCTCAAGATTGCTTTGTCTTTTTGGAGTCTTTTATGTTTCCATACAAATTGGGAAACTTTTTGTTCTAGTTCTGTGAAAAATGTCATTGGCAGTTTGATAGGGATTGCATTGAATCTGTAGATTGTTTTGGGTAGTATAGTCACTTTCACAATGTTGATTCTTCCAATCCAAGAACATGGTATATCTCTCTATCTGTTTGTATCATCTTTAATTTATTTCATCAGTGTCTTATAGTTGGCTGCACACAGGTCTTTTGTCTCCTAGGTAGGTTTATTCCTAGGTATTTTATTCTTTTTGTAATGGTAAACGGGAGTGTTTCCTTAATTTCTCTTTCAGATTTTTCATCGTTAGTGTACAGAAATGCAAGAGATTTCTGTGCATTAATTTTGCATCCTGCTACTTTACCAAATTCATTGATTACTCTAGTAGTTTTCTGGTAGCATCTTTAGGATTCTCTATGTATAGTATCATGTCACCTGAAAGCAGTGAGAGTTTTACATCTGCTCTTCCGATTTGGATTCTTTTTTATTTCTATTTCTTCTCTGATTGCCATGACTAAAACATCTAAAACTATGTTGAATAATAGTGGTGAGCTTGGGCAACCTTGTCTTGTTCCTGATCTTAGAGGAAACAGTTTCCATTTTTCACCATTGAGAATGACATTGGCTGTGGGTTTGTCATATATGACCTTTCTTATGTTGAAGTAGGTTTCCTCTATGGCTACTTTCTGGAGAGTTTTTATCATAAATCGTTGTTGAATTATTTTGAAAACTTTTTCTGTATCTATTGGGATGATCATATGGTTTTTATCCCTCAATTTGTTAATATGGTTTATCACATTGATTGATTAGTTTATATTGAAGAATCCTTGCACTCCTGGGACAAACCCCACTTGATCATGGTGTATGATCCTTTTAATGTGCTGTTGGATTCTGTTTGCTGGTGTTTTGTTGAGGATTTTTGTATCTATGCTCATCAATGATATTGGCCTGTAGTTTTCTTTTTTTTGTGACATCTTTGTCTGGTTTTGGTATCAGGGTGATGGTGGACTCCTAGAATGAGTCTGGGAGTGTTCCTCTCACTGCTATATTTGGGAAGCATTTGAGAAGGATAGGTGTTAGCTCTTTTCTAAATGTTTAATAGAATTCACCTGTGAAACCAACTGGTCCTGGGCTTTTGTTTGTTGTACAATATTTAATGACAGTTTCAATTTCAGTCCTTGGGATTTGTCTATTTATATTTTCTATTTCTTCCTGCTTCAGTGTCAGAAGGTTGTGCTTTTCTAAGTATTTGTCCATTTCTTCCAGGTTGTCTATTTTATTGACATATATTCACTTGTAGTAATCTCTCATGATCTTTTTTATTTCTGTGGTGTCAGTATTTACTTCTCCTTTTTCATTTCCAATTCTCTTGATTTGAGTCTTCTCCCTTTTTTTCTTGATGAGCCCAGCTAATGGTTTATCAAATTTGTTTATCTTCTCAAAGAATCAGCTTTTAGTTTTATTGATCTTTGCTATTACTTCATACCTTGCTTTTAATCATTTATTTCTGATCTGATTTTATGATTTCTTTCCTTCTGCTACCTTTGGGTTTTGTTGTTGTTCTTTCTCTAATTGCTTTAGGTGTAAAATTAGGTTGTTTATTTGTTATTTTTCTTGTTTCTTGAGGTAGGATTGTATTGCTATAAACTTCCCTCTTTGATCTGCTTCTGCTCCATCCCATAGGTTTTGTGTCGTCTTGTTTTCATTGTCATTTGTTTCTAGGTAACTTTTGATTTCCTCTTTGATTTCTTCATTTATCTCTTGGTTATTTAGTAGTATAGTGTTTAGCCTGCATGTGTTTGTAGTTTTTACAGATTTTTTCCTGTAATTGATATCTTGTCTCATAGCATTGTGGTTGCAAAAGATATTTGATATGATTTCAATTTTCTTAAATTTACCAAGGCTTGATCTATGAGGCAAGATATGATCTATCCAGGAGAATGTTCCATGAGTACTTGAAAAGAAGGTGTATTCTGTTGCTTTTGGATGGAATGTCCTATAAAGATCAATTAAGTCCATCCAGTTTTATGTGTTATATAAAGTTTGTGTTTCCTTATTTATTATCATTTTGGATGATCTGTCCATTGGTGAAAGTGGGGTGTTAAAGTCCCCTACTATTATTGTGTTACTGTCGATTTCCCTTTTTATGGCTGTTAACATTTGCCTTATGTGTTGAGGTGCTCCTATGTTGGGTGCACAATTATTTACAATTGTTATATCTTCTTCTTCAATTGTTCCCTTAATCAATATGTAGTGTCCTTCATTACCTCTTGTAATATTCTTTATTGTAAATCTATTTTGTCTGATATGAGAATTGCTACTCCAGCTATCTTTTGATTTCCATTTGCATGGAATATCTTTTTCCATCCCCTCACTTTCAGTCTGTATGTGTCCCTAGGTCTGAAGTGGGTCTCTTGTAGACAGCATATATACAGGTCTTGTTTTTATATCCATTCAGCCAATCTATGTCTTTTTATTGGAACATTTAATCCATTTACATTTAAGGTAATTACCAATATGCATGTCCCTTTTACCATTTTATTAATTGTTTTGGATTTGTTACTGTAGGTCTTTTCCTTCTCTTGTGTTTCTTGCCTAGAGAAGTTCCTTTAGCATTTATTGTAAAGCTGGTTTTGTTGTCCTGAATTCTCTTAGATTCTGCTTGTCTCTAAAGTTTTTAATTTCTCCATGAAAACTGAATGAGATCTTTGCTGGGTAGAGTAATCTTGGTTGTAGATTTTTCCCTTTCATCACTTTAATTATGTCCTTCCACTCCCTTATGGCTTGCAGAGTTTCTGCTGAAAGATCAGCTGTTAACCTTAAGGGATTTGCTTGTATGTTATTTGTTGTTTTTCCCTTGTTGCCTTTAATATATTTTCTTTGTACTTATTTTTTGATAATTTGATTAATATGTACCTTGGCATGTTTCTTCTTGGATTCATCCTGTATGATACTCTCTGTGCTTCTTGGACTTGATCAACTATTTCCCCTGTTAGGTAAATTTTTGACTATAATCTCTTCAAATATTTTCTCAGTCCCTTTCTTTTTCTCTACTTCTTCTGGGACCCCTTTTAATTTGAATATTTCTGTGTTTCATATTGTCCCAGACGTCTCTGAAACTTTACTCAATTCTTTTCATTCTTTTGTCTTTATTCTTCTCTGCAATAATTATTTACACTATTTTATCTTCCAGGTCACTTATCCGTTCTTCTGCCTCAGCTATTCTGCTCTTAATTCCTTCTAGAGAATTTTTCATTTCATTTATTGTGTCGTTCATCATTGTTTGTTTGCTCTTTAGTTCTTCTAGGTCCTTGTTAAATGTTTCTTCTATTTTCTCCATTCTATTTCAGAGATTTTGGATCATCATTACTATCATTACTCTGAATTCTTTTTCAGATAGACTGCCTGTTTCCTCTTCATATTTTTAGTCTGGTGGGCTTTTACCTTGCTCCTTTATCTGCTGAATATTTCTCTGTCTTCTCATTTTGTTTAACTTACTGCATTCAGGAGCTCCTTTTCACACTCTGCAGGTTTGTAGTTCCCGTTGTTTTTGGTGTCTGCCCCCAGTGGGTGAGTTTGGTTCAGTGGCTTGTGTAGGCTTCCTGGTGGAGGGGACTGGTGCCTGTGTTCTGTTGGGTGGGGCTGTATATTTTCTTTCTCATGGGCAGAGCCATGTCCAGCAGTGTGTTTTGGTGTGTTTGTGAACTTAATATAATTTTAGGCATCCTCTCTGCTAATATTTGGGGTTGTGTTCCTGTTTTGCTAGTTGTTTGGCATGGGGCATCCAATACTGGAACTTACAGGACATTGGGAGGAGCTGTGTTTTATCATTGAGACAGATATCTGTGGGAGAGCTCTCATTGATATATGTTACCTGGGGCCGGGTGGTCTCTGGTGGTCCAATATCCTGAACTCAGCTCTCCCACCTCAGAGGCTCAGGCTTGACACCAGGCAAGAGCACCAAGACCCTGTCAGCCCATGGCTCAGAAGAAAAAGGAGAAAAAAGAAAAGAAAAAGAAATTAAAAAATAAATAAATAAAACAGAAAACTTATTAAAATAAAAAATGTAATAATAAGAAAAAAAAGAGCAACCAAACCAATAAGCAAATCTACCAATGATAACAAACACTAAAAACTAAACTAAGGTAAACATAAAAATCAGAAACTAATCATTCACAGACAGCAAACCCCAAGTCTGCAGTTGCTCTCAAAGTCCACTGCCTCAAGTTTGGGATAATTCGCTCTCTATTCAGTTATTCCACAGATGCAGTGTATATCAATTTGATTGTGGAGATTTAATCCACTGCTCCTGAGGCTGTTGGGAGAAATTTCCCTTTCTCTTCTTTGTTCGTACAGCTCCTGGGGTTCAGCTTTGGTTTTGGCCCCACCTCTGTGTGTAGGTCACCTGAGGGCATCTGTTCCCAGCCTAGACAGGAGGAGGTTAAAGCCATGGCTGATTAGGGCACTCTTGCTCCATCAAGGTGAGGGAGGAGTATGGTAGTCATAATTGGAATGCAGGGAGAGCCTGCTGTGGCAGAGGCCAGTGTGACCTTGCAACAGCCTGAGGCATGCAGTATGTTCTCCCAGGGAAGTTATCCTGGATCATGAGGCCCTGGCAGTTGGGGGCTGCACAGGATCCCAGGAAGGGAGGTGTGGATAGTGACCTGTGCTTGCACACAGGCTTCTTCGTGGCTGCAGCAGCAAACTTAGCATCTCATGCATATTTCTGGTGTTGGCTTTGATAGCTGTGGCTCACGCCTGTCTCTGGAGCTCATTTAGGCAGTGCTCTGAATCCTCTCTCCTCGCACACTCTGAAACAATGATCTCTTCAGCCTGCCTCTTCAGCAGGTCCAGACATTTTCCTGGACTCTGTCCCAGCGAGCTGTGGTACACTAGCCCCCTCATGCTGTGTTCACACAGCCAACCCCAGTCTTCTCCCTGGGATCTGAATTCCAAAGCCCAAGCCTCAATTCCCAGCCCCTGCCCTCCTCTGCTTGTGAGCAGACAAGTCTCTCAGGCTGGTAAGTGCTGGTCGGCACCGATCCTCTGTGCAGAAGTCTCTCAGCTTTGTCCTCTGCATCCCTGTTGCTGCACTCTCCTCTGGGGATCCGAATATTTCCCCCCACCTACTCCTCATCTCTGCCAGTGAAGGGGCTTCCTAGTGTGTGGAAACTTTTCCTCCTTCACAACTCCCTCCCAGAGGTACATGTTCCATCCCTATCTTTTGTCTCTGTTTTTTTCTTTTGCCCTACCCAGGTACATGGGGATTTTCATGCCTTTTGGGAAGTCTGAGGTCTTCTGCCAGCGTTCAGTAGGTGTTCTGTAGGAGTTGCTCCACAAGTAGATGTATTTTTGATGTATTTGTGGGGAGGAAGGTGATCTCTACATCTTACTCCTCTGCCATCTTGAAGGTCTCCCCCCAGCACATTTCTTGGCAGTGTTAGTTTTCTTTTTGTTGAGAATTTCACCAACTTCTGTATCATTATGGGCACTTGATTATAAACTTGGTGGAGACTATTTGAGTCTATGGGTTAAATGTCATTTTAGAATCATCTACTACCATAAAAATACATTCACTATCACATGAGATAATGTATATGTGTATGTATTAGACCAAAAAAAAAAAAAACTATAAATAAATGAGAATCATTGTTTTCAGAAAGAGAGGGATAGAGTTAAATTTGAAGTTTCATTTAGATATAAAAAAGAAAAATGAAAAACAAAAATCATTGCTCACTATCCAGTTCTACAAGGATTACTTCATTAGTTTCTACAGTCACTGACTGATAGTGCACCCTGAGAGGACATCAGAATGAGAAACTGGATGAGACACTCTGTGCTTGGGTAAACAGGTCCCTTACGTAATTAGATGTATATCTCAGGAAGAATGTTATTGAACCCAGATTCTTGCATCTTCCCCTGCAAAGAAAATGACTAAAATTATTAACTTGAGATACCTGTTCTTTGTGAATAGCAGTAATCTTTTTACCAAAAATGTATGCCTCACTGCATATATTCACTAACCAAAAATCATCCTACCACTTTGGAGCAGTTTCCTCAGAGCTAACTGAATGGCTGTCTCCCAGGCTATATTCCTCAGTAAGATCCTGAATTAAACTTCAATTCACAGCTCTTGTGTTGTTCATTTTTCTTTAAATTGACATAAATGTCTGTAGGATGCAAAAATTATTATTATAACAAAATATAGGTAGGAGTTGAATTAAGAGTTTTGACTGTGAAAAATTGCAGAGAAAAAATAACCTTAGCTGGAAATCTGCACAGAAGTAATATCATCAGGGGAGATGCTACATTTTAAATTGTGCTACCCAGAAACAATCTGCTTGGTAATTCCTGAGAAGATTCTGCAATGACTATTATATGGGACTCACTGACATAATAAATTATCCAAACTCTCTAGTTTCAATTCAGTCATAGAAGAATATGCATATTATAAAGGAAAATATTTGTATCCTATGTGTATACTTATTTTCCTCTTCTTTCCTTCTGCCTCCCTCATGTCCTTTTTTCTTCCTGACTAGGTTTTGGATTCTAGGAGCACTTAATTTATGGGAATAAACTTTAGATAACCATGGACATAACTTAAATGTGACTTCATACCCTGTGAATAATGTTACTTTTGGCTGAAGAATCATTATACATAACAGTCTACTGTGGAGGTTTTTCCAGAAGAATCTGAAAAGTTTTCAGCTGAAAAATATTTATTTTTGGTCCTTTTCCCAATGTAGAATTAGAAAGATCCAACTCTCAGAGTATAAAATACCCTAAATTGTTCTCTGAGATTAATTTATTTATCCATCACAATTTCCTGGCTTGCAGAAAAAATACAATGCTTTTGCTTTCTTCTTGAAGGTGAAGGACAATAAATTATATACCAAATTTTGTAAAAAGATATTGTCACCTCCCTACACTTAATTATATTAATAAAATACAAATTCCAGAATTTACATAAATAAACAACTTTTGTGTTCTTTAACTAAAATAAGTTAACGTCCATAGGAGCAATAATGGATTTAAACTATAATTAGCTTCATAGGGAATATTTATATATATTAGAGCTTCTTAACATATTGTGTAAATCTCTACCTCAAAGAAACAGGAAATAGAAATGTTTACTAGCTTCTTTGGGGATTTTTTTGAACCATATTTTAAAATACAAGTTGGCTATGTTAATTTCATTGATTAGAGTTATTTTAAAATAAAATTCAAGCAAATTTTACTGACCCATTGAGCATTCATTCCAATTAGAATTAAGTGGTTAAAAGAATCACAAGTTGTCTACTGGGAAATGTAATTTTGCATCCTGAAAGCAGGGGTGGGGGGAAATACAGCATGTGTGTAAAGATTTAGGAAAGTTGTCCTGTGATCACTGTAGGAAGTTGGCTAAGGAATGGAGAGGTTTCCATTTTCAAGTGGATGTGACTCCTAAGAATAATAATAACAATAGTATTCTCTAAAGGGATAGGATGATTCTATTTATTTAGAATAAAATTGCTTCTCTAGTTTTAAGACATTTTCAGATTACATCTCAGTGGGAGTTTGGCATTAGGATTCTCCAAAACTGATGTCTGATGATGGGACAGCATTCTGCTGACTGGATAAAAAGAAGTCTAAAATTTTATTTTCTTTTTCTGTAAGTTTCAATCTTGGTGCCTTAATACAACAAGGTCTGTTTTGCTTTGTTTTGTTTTTACTCATACAAAGTCTAAAGTGGGTGTGATAGACCCTCTAGGCAACTGACTTCTACAGGGAAATTTAGAAGTCAGACTTAGAAAGGTTGCATCATACTGTAGGCACATCAGGACATGCAAGCTGTCCTGGAGAGCACACACACAAGAGAGACAGACAGGCACACACACACACACACACACACACACACACACACACACAAACATATGCTGGAGAATCTCACATCATCTATTTGATTCTTCAAACTGAAAGTGATACATGTTACTTGCAGTTGGAATTGCTTGTCTAAAACCAGCTACATGATCCTTGCATGCACAGCGAGGTCAGCATGTAAAACTTTATTGTGCACAGAAGAAGAGACCTGGATCTGGATGAGATTTTGAGAGTGTCTGCTACATTGGATATCCTGTGTGATCAGGCACATGGTCAAAAACTAAAGCTTAATATCCAGTTTTGGTTATGATGCTCAACTAAGACTGTAAGTTTAAGATTCTAAAAGACTATAGCCTTTAATTTTTGCATCATGGTAAAACAGTAAGAAGTTCAAGCAGTAAAATACTGAAGAATTGATGTTATTCCTTTTCCATGAATAAGAAATATTAGCTTCAGAGTAACTATGTAAATTCACCACATTCATACACTAATAGCTTCTCGGGATTTGTACCCACTTCAGTTTGGCTCCAAAGTCAATGGTTTTCCCACTACGCTATACTATTTCCCAAGAAGAACAAGAACTGAAAACAATGTCTTTCATGTCACTAATGAAGAAGTTGAAGACAAAAGTCACTGAATGAACTGCCCTGGGGCTCACTATTAGGAAGTGCAAAAGTCAGAAGTAGAATTCTGTTTTTCTGAAACACTGTCCTGGGGATAAAAATGAAGAGGTTAAACAATTTACTTATTGACACAGATCTTTTGAGGAAATCACTATTCAGATCCTAAGATGTGATGCTTAGGAATCATGAAAGATCCTTAAGGCCACAACTGTACATATTTGCAAGGGCTAAAAGGAAAATAACAGACTGATCTATAACTTGATGAGAAAGTGTATGCAAGGAGAGATAGGGTGCCATGTTTTCAGATAGATGAATCCTGAGTGTGCAATCTCTAAAGTAAAGGAATAGTTGAGAAAAGTATGTGAGTGAGAAATTAGAAAGAGTGGGGTCCCAGAAAATGCAAGTGAGGATGAGAATAAGAACATTCATGCAGGTTTGTAGCCTCACTATTTTTGTAACATATTAGAGAGAGAAAATAGCAATATCATGTACTCTTCTAAAGTAATTAGTAATGATTTGGGTTGTATTTAGAGGTAATAGGTTGTCCATAATTTTAACATTTGGTTCCAATGATATTGACAGCAACGAAGCAAGGAATTTAAAACTAAATATAATGATAATAGTTGATGTTTATACACACACACACACTACACACACACACACACACACATATATATATATATAAATGCAGTGCATCATTCTCCATACATAATCCTTTCAGTAAATATACTTTTTTAACTTTACCCCAAATAACTTTAATAGTTTTTTTCAAATCTAAGACCAATGTCTTTACCATATTTATCTAGATGACATAAGTATGTTTTTGCCATGTTTTAGTTTGATTATTTGGGCTTGTTGATTTGCTTTCAAGACGAATATGAGTTAAGAGTGTCAGAATTTAAAAGGTGGGGGACATAATATGAAACATCTTAGACCTCAAGCTCAACAAAAATTATAGTCTTTATAAAAAATAAAAAATGTCAGGGCTTCCCTGGTGGCGCAGTGGTTGAGAGTCTGCCTGCCGATGCAGGGGACACAGGTTCATGCCCCGGTCTGGGAAGATCCCACATGCCGTGGAGCGGCTGGGCCCGTGAGCCATGGCCGCTGAGCCTGCGCATCCGGAACCTGTGCTCCACAACAGTGAGAGGCCCGCGTACCGAAAAAAAAAAAAAAAGTCAGTTTATTCTTTTGTTTAGTATTTATAAACCAACTGAATTAATTTTTTAAATTATAATTTTCTGCATGAATTTATTTACAGATGAGCTGGGTTACTAACATCTAGCCCAGTTTTCTCAATTTCAGCTTATCAAACATATATCTAGAAATCTGTGACTAGAAAAATTCGTGCTTATATTGAATCAAAAATATGGAGTACCCACATCCTAGAGATTACTTAATGTTGTGATATTAAATAAAGCTAGTATTTTATAATTAAAAGTTTGCAGGTAAATTCATCTTATTTGTATTATTCGACAATAAAAATAAACTTAATAACACCTAGTGATACTTCTAACTTTTAAATGAAGAATTATAGTTATTTTTAATCTTATTTGATTATCATAAAATTATATGTTCCTAATAAAGCCATGGTTGATTTCTCAATTTTAGATATATGTACTTTATTTTCCAACAGAAGAGCAAAAGCTATAATAAAAATGGATTGATATCCAGTTTTGGGCATGATCCAGCACATTGTATCAAATTTTACTTTACTATTTAGGTGCCAGAAAAATCATCTCATTCTCTAAATAGATAATTTCTAAGTGAGAATTACCAAAAATACTAATACTAATAAAAAACTAATACTAATTACAAAAGATACCAATAGTAACAGAATAAGATACAGTTGTCAATAATAATAAAACATAATGATATCAATGTTCCTTATATACTCAGCATATTACTATTTGCAAGATATTTTCACATGCTTCTTTCATTGATATGATATGTAAACATATAAATTATTTGTAATCTCCATCTTTCTGCTACCTTGGGATTGGTGATACTGTATTTCTCTAAGTCCTGAACTTCTTATGGATTCTCATCTTTCTCACAAATGTATTTCCCTTTATCCTCACTATATTGTATTTGTACCTTCTTTTCAGAATTTAAGCATATGTTTTACTTTTCTTATCCCATCTTTAAAATTAAGCTTCCTTAGGATCCTTGTCCTCTCCACTGCAGTCAAACTTCTGGAATGTAGCTCCTCTACTGCAACCCTCAATCCCTCACCTCACTTTCCTTTCTCAACCCTGATAATCTGGTATTTCCCCACTGCTTCTTTTAACCCGTTATTATCCTCTTTAATGGACTGAAGTTAAACCCTCCTTGGTCAGTCTAGAGTGTACTTATTGTTCCTGGTTGCTATGTGCAGAGTTGTGTGCCTCTAAAATTCATTTGTTGAAGTTCCAACCTGTAGTATCTCAAAATGTGACCTTATTTGTAATAGGATCATTGTTTATGTCTAGTTAAGATGAGGTCAACTAGTAGGACCCAATATGACTGATATCTGTATCAAAAGGAGAGATTTAGACACAGATACACACATAGGGAATACTACGTGAAGGGACAAGGGAGAAGACGGCATACATATGCCAAGGAGAAACGCTTGGACCAGATCCTTCTTTCACAGCCTTCAGAAGGAACCAAACCTTTCAGACAGGACACCTTGAGCTTGGACTGCTAGCCTCCAAAGCAATGAAATAATAAATTGCTTTTAAGTCATTCAGTTTGTGGTACTTTTATATAGCAGTTCTGATTTTACCTGACTTTTGTCATGTTTATATCAAATCTGACCACTAGTTCCTTTTTGAAATTCTCTATTTATTTGTCTTCTATGACACTTTTCCTACCACTTCTTCCTTTGACAAATGCTAAACCATTAGTGTTTTTCAGAGAATTACACCATTCCTGTGATTCTAAAAGTATATTTCAGATGATGAAATACGAATGCCAAACTATATATTTCCATCAATAGCTGTCACCTGAGTTATAAATCCATGTAGATAAGTGCCCATTGAATATTCTCATGTAATGGTTCTGTGGACACTTCACATTCCAAAACAACCCAATACCTTCTCTTCTTGGGTTCCTCATCGTCCCTACTGTATGGATTGACATTACTTCCAAACAGCTGAGTACACATCAAACACCTGAGAAGCTTCTTTTACTCCCTTCCCCTTTGCTATGCATAGTAAATCAACAAATTTTTGATTTTGCTTCTTTCTTTCCATTACTTCTCCTAATGCAAATGGAAGGACACCATCATCACTCTCCTAGATAATTACTAGGTATAGATAATTACTATACCTTCCCAACGGATCTGTCTATAACCAGATAGAATCTCTTCTAATTCATTCTCATGCACCCAGAGTGCTATATACACTCTTCTCAAAACTGTTAACATTTTGCCAGATTTGTTTTATCATTTTCTCTTCTTTCTAGCTCTCTCCCTACCCCTTCTTCTCCATATATTCATTTTTCCATACATTCATTATTTGTTGTGACATATTTTAGAGTAGACTGCATGCATCATGCACCATTATCCCTTAGTGCTTCACTGTGTATTTTCTATATTGTCTAGAGTATAATTATAAAATTCAGAAAATTTATATTTGATTTAATATTAGCATATGCAGTGATTACCTGCAGTCTTATTTTTAATATGTTACTTGCCCCATTAGTGTTCTTTAAAATAATTGTTTTTCCCTTTACCACATTTAGCTGTCATTCATTTTAATCTCTTTTAATCTGGAAAATTTCTTCAACCTTCCTTTGTCATTCATAAAGTTGACATTTTTGAAAACTACAAACTAGCATTTCACTACTCTTTCTTAATTTTGGATTTTCTGAGGTTTCTCATGATAAAGTTCGGGTTATTAATTTTTGCTGAAATATTATTGAAATGAAACTGTGTTCTTTTCAGTGTAATACGTCCAGAGCATATGATTCCATCAGTCTTATTTTGTCACGTTAGTTTTGATCACGTAAAGAGTTGTCCAGTTACTCAGATCTGTAGTTACTACTTTAAAAAAAAAATTATAGTTAATAATTTTAGGGGAGATATTTGGGACAACATTAATATTCTATTACTCAATAAACTTTGATTCTTATATTGAACATTTACTGATGATTCTTGCCTGAATAATATTTTACTCATATATCACTCTTATCATAAAGGTCAACATCTTAAATGGCATCTAAGACCTTGAATGATTTATCTCCTGTTTATTTCCCCATTTCATTCTCTTGCTATCCCTCCTTCTGTGTATGTATCCTGATGTTTTTTGGAGACATGGGCTCATTTTGCTTACTACTTTAAGCTATTTAGTATTTTGCTTACATATGTGCTTCTGTGTATGTATGTGAAATGGATTCTACTGCAGATGATGCTCCTTTATTCTAATAGCCCCTCATCAAAAGCACAAGGGGCATTTGTAAGACTCACAAAATGTTCTCTCAGTTCATGTGAAGTCTCTCAATGAACTAATTGGGAGAAATTCACTATTAAAATAACTCAATTTATTTATATTTGTTTATGTGCTGGTTATCTGTTTTCAGGTTTAAAATAATAAAATCTTAATGGCAGAGTATCTTCCACCTTACATTAAATAGTCTTTCACAGATAGCTTTTCTTCAAGGTCTGTCTCTATGGCTGAAACAGCAGCCTATGTAATTGGTGAGAGAGTGTGAGAATTAACTTCTTGTAAAGGCCAAAACTAGAGAATGTCTTCAAAGAGTGTCAGTAAAAATAATTTGGCCACATATGAAGGTAACCATTCTTGCTTAGTTAGGTAACTTTTTCATAATCGGAGGCCTAAAAATTGAAAAATAAGCATGGGGATCTAAATTATGTTCTTCTTATTATATGTATTCATATTAATTATGAAATGTTATTTTTCACTCAGTACTGTTGTCCTTAGAAATCTTATCCAGAAAAATGTTTACAAAAAAGCTTGTCTTTATTAGATCTTTCATTTATTCTTGGTGTTAGACATTTGTTAAGGGAAAAAAAATAGCCCCTTCTTGGGTGGGATCAGGGGAAGATTTGAAGTGAGATGATGTTTACTGAGGCAAACAACTGAAAACTAAATCTGTACTTTATGAAAATGAATACTAACATCTTTTTCTCTCTCATTTTTTTGTATTACTCTATTTAGCTAATGATCAAAGTTGTTAAAATGACAAATTTATGATACAGAAATAAAATGAAATATTTTGACACTCAAAAGAAAGTGTGTATTCATGGAATTCACACTTAATTTAATAACATAGTATTAAAATGTAATTAAAGCTATAAACATGCAGGAGCAAAATAGAATAATATATTACCAGGCTAATAAAATGAACCATTGGATGACATGCTATATTATCTGGGCCACTACCTTGTCCCATCAACAAAGATAATGGAGATTTGACTGCAAATTTGAACTTCAACAATATTCAGTGTTACCTGTTATTTCTTTTTTCTCCCCAATATATGTGGTTGCAATCATTACTTGTTTATATTTTGAGCTGCAATTGAATCTAATATTTAGTTAAATTTTTAATCCTTAATAAACATTAGAGAACTATTTTTAAATGTATGTGTTACTTTAATATATAAGTACATTATATATAAAGAAAATAGAGCATTTATTTATTTAGTTGAGGTTTCTGATTTGATTACAGAGAGAAAAAGAGAAACAATTTGTTTCTGAGCATAAAATATTGGCAGCTGTTTTCTCTGATGAAACATTGTGCACAAAAATCAGGAGAGAACAGCTCAGTGTTTCCATTTCCTATCAGATGTTCAGAGAGTTTGTGGTACTGAAGGCACATAGAGAAAAAGCCAATATAGAGTTTAATAGGCAATTTGAACTTGTTCTGAAGCCATAGCTTGCAATCTGAAGTGTTTCATTTGATAACAACTTTATATTCTGCCTCGCTTATAACTTTCTCTGTCAATATTGCTGAAATTTTTGAAGTTTTTAGAAAACACATTCCCTATATTTAACAGGAAGTATTTTACAGTCAGCATTTAGTCAGAATTTACTACTCAAATCAGGTATCTCCCACTTAAAGGATGTAAAGCTAGATGAGAAGATGACTACTTACTGAGGTCACCAAAATTATGATGTGCATTTTGTTGCTACTCTGGAACACTACTAAATGTTCTCACATCTAAAATTTGAAGAATGGGTTATGTGCTTATAAAATTATGACTTATAAATTTACAAAAGAGAAAAAAAGCAGAAAGAATATATCTTGATGAAACAATATTTATTGATTTTATTATGTATATTGAACATTGGAGAATTATAAAAGCATTTTCTATGATGTTTTTCAGAAAACATTTAGTTATATCTTCTTGATTGTAATGTTAACTTGAGAAACCATTCCTGGTATTCATTAAAGATTGTTTGTAGTTGAATACTACATATGAGAAATATTTTCATTCTGTGGGATTTTTTTTTTTTTTTTTTTTTTTTTTTTTGTGGTACGCGGGCCTCTCACTCTTGTGGCCTCTCCCATTTCGGAGCACAGGCTCCGGAGGAACAGGCTCAGCAACCGTGGCTCACGGGCCCAGCTGCTCCACGGCATGTGGGATCCTCCCGAACCGGGGCACTAACCCACGTCCCCTGCATCGGCAGGCAGACTCTCAACCACTGCGCCACCAGGGAAGCCCCATTCTGTGGGAATTTGCTAAGACTTTTTTAAAGAAATGCAATTAGTTAATGACCACTTTCTTCCTCTCTCTTCCCCATAGTGTGAATGAGTGTGTGTGTGTGTGTGTGTGTGTGTGTGTTCTATTGTGGTAAAAACAGGAGCGAGCACGTTTTCCACCCTTCTCTTAAGCATATTCAGAAACTAGTCTACAGGTCCTGGCTCTGATAGGCAATGTTGTAGAAGAAACATAGTGATCAAAGATCAAAGCTCCTAAGAAGTCTCATCTGCTTCTTCTGCTTCTATGCCAGGAGTTACAGACATCTGCTATAAACCGCCTCCCCTCAAACAACCACAAGCCCATGAGACACGTCACAAGTAGGGAGCACAACTCCAACCAGAACATACGACTTTTGCTCTAGAGAGAGTGACCATAACCATCTTCCCATTGTTGCTAATGGACAACATAGAACTTCTTATCTCTGTCGGTATGGACCTGAGCCTGCCTAAGCCTTGCTGTTTGAGATTTTTGGAATATATTGTCCACACTGAGATTTTTTCCTACTGCTCTGTTTTCTCTATGTATGAATCTCTATTCCAGCATTACCAGGTTCCCAGTTATAATTCCTAAAGTGCAGTTTTTTAGGTCTTTATCCATAATGTTTACTTTGATTTCTCTTAATAGCTCATATTTGACTGTCATCAACATCCTCTCCTGTTATGTTTATTTGACTCCTTGAGACTGGGTATTGTGTCCTCTGACTTGATACTTTATTATTTGATGTTTTATTTCTATGTGAATTAATCAATTATTCACCTATCTTAAGCCTATGCTATCAGAACCACAATATATACAAGTTGGGCTGCTTTGAGAATTTGTAATCAAAAAGTGATTAGAGTTGAGTACGATAAATGTATAGATAGTATTGGAGCATCACTTCAAATCGGAAAAAAAACTGCAATATGTATAAATTATTTCATATTTATTAAGATTTACCTTATGAATCTAGTGAGTAATCACAATCCTTAGAGAGAAATATAAATACCAAATATGACAACTCTCAGGTCAAGGACTGACATTACTTTATTTCGCGTCATATGACATAGTATAAGTCTATGGTTTTTCTTTGGCAAAGTAATACTAACTTGACAGTAGTTGATCTCTAAAATGGCTGAAAATCATATTTTCAAGTTTAAAATAATTCTATATTATTTGTATTTTGTAAGTTACTCAAGTAACATGTGCGCATTCTTGTTGAAAGAGATCCAAGCACACAAAAAGTGTTTTGAATAAAACCACATATGCCAAAGAGTTAATCTCTATGCTAAATATAAAAATATAATTTGATGGGTTCTTTTATTTTTCTATATAATTTTGCAATACTTACTTTAATTGTGGATTCTTGACTTGGATCTTTTATTTTGAATTACATTTTATTTACTCCTTAATGACTCGTTTTATTTCATTTAATATTATATCTTGAAGGATTTTTTTTTCATCTGTCTACACATAGCTGCACATCATTCCATTGATTATCAATTTAAAAATTTTAATAAATTTCCTAATAATGGCCATATGTATTAGGTACTTTGTTCTCACTTTTCAGTTTTGGAAACAGCTGTGATTAATATAGTACATATACTTTATGTGTGAAAGTATGTATTTCTGCATTAGAGGGTTTTTGCTAATATGTACAGTGAAAAGTACATCTCATGACTTAATTTGAATTTCTATATTTATTGTCTTAATCCATTCAAGCTCCTATAGCAAAATACCATAGACCAAGCATAATATAAACAACGTTTATTTCTTACGGTTCTGGAGGTTGGGTAGTCTGATATCATGGAGCTGGCAGATTAGGTGTCTGGTGAAACCCTTTTTCTAGGTTATAGAGTACTGAATTCTGTGTCGTCACATGGTGAAAAGAACAAGCTACCTATATGGGGCCTCTTTTATAAAGGCATTAATCCCTCATAACATAAGCTCCTTCAGAATATCCCACTTCCTAAGATCATCACCTTGAGCATTAAATTTTCAATGTATGAAATTTAGGGTACACATTCAGATCGTAGCATTTATAATTCTTATTTGAAATTTCTATTTACATTTTTGCTTTTTTTCCCAATAGATTATGTCTTTCTTATAAATTATTTCTTGTAATTTCTTTTTTTTAATTTTTAAAAATTTTTTAAATTTAATTTTATTCATTTTTTTATAGAGCAGGTTCTTATTAGTCATCAATTTTATACACATCAGTGCATACATGTCAATCCCAATCACCCAATTCACCACACAACAACCCCCATCCCCTGTGGCTTTCCCCCCTTGGTGTCATATGTTTGTTCTCTACATCTGTGTCTCAATTTCTGCCCTGCAAACCGGTTTATCAGTACCATTTTTCTAGGTTCCACATAGATGCATTAATATACGATATTTGTTTTTCTCTTTCTGACTTACTTCCCTCTGTATGACAGCCTCTAGATCTACCCATGTCTCAACAAAAGACCCAATTTCGTTCTTTTTATGGCTGAGTAATATTCCATTGCATATATGTACCACATATTCTTTATCCATTCATCTGTTGATGGGCATTTAGGTTGCTTCCATGACCTGGTTATAGTAAATAGTGCTGCAATAAACATTCGGATACACGTGTCTTTTTGAATTATGGCTTTCTGTGGGTATACGCCCAGTAGTGGGATTGCTGGATCATATGTGTAATTCTATTTTTCGTTTCTTAGGGAACCTCCATATTGTTCTCCATAGTGACTGTATCAATTTACATTCCCACCAACAGTGCAAGATGGTTCCCTTTTCTCCACACCCTCTTCAACATTTGCTGTTTGCAGATTTTCTGATGATGCCCATTCTAACAGGTGTGAGGTGATACCTCACTGTAGTTTTGATTTGCATTTCTCTAATAATTAGTGATGTTCAGCAGCTTTTCATGTCATTCTTGGCCATCTGTCTGTCTTCTTTGGAGAAATGTCTGTTTAGGTCTTCTACCCATTTTTGGATTGGGTTGTTTGTTTTCTTAATATTGAGCTGCATGAGCTGTTTACAGACACTAGAGATTAATCATTTGTCCATTGATTCATTTGCAAATATTTTCTCCCATTCTGAGGGTTGTCTTTTCGTCTTGTTTATGGTTTTCTTTGCTGTGCAAAAGCTTTTAAGTTTCATTAGGTCTCATTTGTTTATTTTTGTTTTTATTTCCATTACTGTAGGAGGTGTATCAAAAAAATCTTGCTCTGATTTATGTCAAAAAATGTTCTTCCTATGTTTTCCTCTAAGAGTTTTATAGTGTCTGGTCTTATATTTAGGTCTCTAATCCACTTTGAATTTATTTTTGTGTATGGTGTTTAGGGGGTGTTCTAATTTCATTCTTTTACATGTAGCTGTCCAGTTTCCCCAGCACCACTTGTTGAAGAGACTGTCTTTTCTCCATTTTATGTCCTTGCCTCCTTTGTCACAGATTAGTTGACCATAGGTGCATGGATTTATCTCTGGGCTTTCTATCCTGTTCAATTGATCTGTTTCTGTTTTTGTGCCTGTACCATATTTTCTTGATTACTGTAGCTTTGTAGTATAGTCTGAAGTCAGGGAGTCTGATTCCTCCAGTTCTATTTTTCTCCCTCAAGACTGCTTTGGCTATTCGGGGTCTTTTGTGTCTCCATACAAATTGTAAGATTTTTTGTTCTAGCTCTGTAAAAAATGCCATTGGTAATTTGGTAGGGATTGCACTGAATCTGTAAATTACTTTGGGTAGTATA
The DNA here is from genome assembly GCF_963924675.1 of Phocoena phocoena. Lineage (NCBI taxonomy): Eukaryota > Metazoa > Chordata > Mammalia > Artiodactyla > Phocoenidae > Phocoena > Phocoena phocoena. The sequence goes on along the minus strand of NC_089222.1, from coordinate 125,443,328 downwards.
GTCATTTTCACAATATTGATTCTGCCAATCCAAGAACATGGTATATCTCTCTATCTGTTGGCATTATCTTTAATTTCTTTCATCAGTGCCTTATAGTTTTCTGCATACACGTCTTTTGTCTCCCTAGGTAGGTTTATTCCTAAGTATTTTATTCTTTTTGTTGCAATGGTAAACGGTAGTGTTTCTTAATTTCTATTTCAGATTTTTCATCATTAGTGTATAGGAATACAAGAGATTTCTGTGCATTAATTTTGTATCTTGCAAATTTATGGAATTCATTGATTAGTTCTAGTAGTTTTCTCATGGCTTCATTCGGATTCTCTATGTATATTATCATGTCATCTGCAAACAGTGACAGTTTTAATTCTTCTTTTCCAATTTGTCTGCCTTTTATTTCTTTTTCTCCTCTGATTGCTGTGGCTAAGAATTCCAAAACTATGTTGAATAATAGTGGGGAGAGTGGACATCCTTGTCTTGTTCCTGATCTTAGAGGAAATGTTTTCAGGTTTTCACCATTGAGAATGATGTTTGCTGTGTGTTTGTCCTATATGGCCTTTATTATGTTGAGGTAGGTTCCCCCATGCCCACTTTCTGGAGAGTTTTTATCATAAATTGTTGTTGAATTTTGTCAAAAGCGTTTTCTGCATCTATTGAGATGATCGTATGGTTTTTATTCTTCAATTTGTTAATACGGTGTATCGCATTGATTGATTTGCATGTATTGAAGAATCCTTGCATCCTGGCATAAATCACACTTGATCATTGTGTACGTTGCTTTAAATGTGTTGTTGGATTCTGTTTGCTAGTATTTTGTTGAGGATTTTTTCATCTTTATTCATGAGTGATATTGGTCTGTAATTTTCTTTTTTTGTAGTATCTTTGTCTGGTTTTGGTATCAGGGTGATTGTGGCCTCATAGAATGAGTTTGGGAGTATTCATTCCTCTGCAATTTTTTAGAAGAGTTTGAGAAGAATGGGTGTTAGCTCTTCTCTAAATGTTTGATAAAATTTAAGTGTGAAGCCATCTGGTCCTGGAATTTTGTTTGTTGGAAGATTTTGAAATACAGTTTCAATTTTGTTACTTGTGATTTGTCTGTTCATACTTTCTATTTCTTCCTGGTTCAGTCTTGGAAGGTTATACCTTTCTAAGAATTTGTCCATATCTTCTAGGATGTCCATTTTATTGGCATAGAGTTGCTTGTAATAGTCTCTTAGGATGTTTTGTATTTCTGTGGTGTCTGTTATAACTTCTCCTTTTTCGTTTCTAATTTTATTGATTTGAGTTCTTTCCCTCTTTTTCTTGATGAGTCTGGCTAATGGTTTATCAATTTTGTTTATCTTCTCAAAGAACCAGCTTTTAGTTTTATTTATCTTTGCTATTGCTTTCTTTGCTGCTATTCCATTTATATCTGCTCTGATCTTTATGATTATTTTCCTTCTGCTAACTTTTTTTAATTCTTCTTTCTCTAATTCTTTTAGGTGTAAGGTTAGATTGTTTATTTGAGATTTTTCTTGTTTCTTGAGGTAGACTTGTATAGCTATAAACTTCCCTCTTAGAACTGCTTTTGCTGCATCCCATAAGTTTTGGATTGTTTTGTTTTTATTGTCATTTGTCTCTAGGTATTTTTTGAATTCCTCTTTGATTTCTTCAGTGATCTCTTGGTTATTTAATAAGGTATTGTTTGGCCTCTATGTGTTTGTGTTTTTTACATTTTTTTCCCTGTAATTCATTTCTAATCTCATAGCATTGTGGTCAGAGAAGATGCTTGATATGATTTCAATTTTCTTAAATTTACAGAGGCTTGATTTGTGACCCAGGATGTGATCTATCATGGAGAATATTCCTTATGCACTTGAGAAGAAAGTGTAATCTGCTGTTTCTGGATGAATGGTCTATAAATATCAATTAAATCTATCTGGTCTATTGTGTCATTTAAAGTTTCTCTTTCCTTATTTATTTTCATTTTGGGTGACCTGTCCATTGGTGTAAGTGAGGTGTTAAAGTCTCCCACTGTTATTGTGTTACTGTTGATTTCCTCTTTTATTGCTGTTAGCAGTTGCCTTATATATTGAGGTGCTCCTATGTTGGGTGCTTATATATTTACAATCATTACATCTTCTTCTTGGATTAATCCCTTGATCATTATGTAGTGTCCTTCCTTGTCTCCTGTAACATTCTTTATTTTAAAGTCTATTTTGTCTGATATGAGTATTGTTACCCCAGCTTTCTTTTGATTTCCATTTGAAAGGAATATCTTTTTCCATCACCTCAGTTTCAGTCTGCATGTGTCCTTAGGTCTGAAGTGGGTGTCTTGTAGACAGCATATATATGTCTCCTGTTTTTGTATCTATTCAGCAATCCTGTGTCTTTTGGTTGGAGCCTTTAATCCATTCACGTTTATGGTAATTATCAATATGTATGTTCATATGACAATTTTCTCAATTGTTTTGGGTTTTTTTTTGTAGGTCCCTTTCTTCTCTTGTGTTTCCCACTTAGAAAAATTTCTGTAGTATTTGTTGTAGAGCTGGTTTGGTAGTTGCTTGTCTGTAAAGTGTTTGATTACTCCATCAAATCTGACTGAGATCCTTGCCAAGCAGAGTAATCTTGGTTGTACGTTCTTCCCTTTCATCACTTTAAGTATATCATACCACTCCCTTCTAGTTTGTAGAGCTTTGCTGAGAAATCAGCTGTTAATCTTATGGAAGCTCCTTTGTATGTTATTTGTCATTTTTCCCTTGCTGCTTTCAATATTTTTTCTTTGTCTTTAATTTTTGCCAGTTTGAGTACTATGTGTCTCCTCATGTTTCTCCTTGGGTTTTTCCTGTATGGGACTCGCTGCACTTCCTGGACTTGGGTGGCTATTTCCTTTCCCATGTTAGGGAAGTTTTCTACTATAACCTCTTCAAATATTTTCTCTCATCCTTTCTCTCTCTCTTCTCCTTCTGTGATCCCTATAATGAGAATGTTGTTGCATTTAATGTTGTCCCAGAGGTCTCTTAGGCTGTCTTCATTTTTTTTCACTCTTTTTACTTTATTCTGTTCTGCAGCAGTGAATTCCACCATTCTGAATTCCAGATCACTTATCCGTTCTTCTGCCTCAGTTATTCTGTTATTGATTGCTTCTAGTGTAATTTTCATTTCAGTTATTGTATTGTTCATCTCTGTTTATTTGTTCTTTAATTCTTCTAGGTCTTTGTTAAACATTTCTTGCATCTTCTCGATCTTTGCCTCCATTCTTTTTCTGAGGTCCTGGATCATCTTCAATATCATTATTCTGAATTATTTTTGTGGAAGGTTGCCTATCTCCACTTCATTTAGTTGTTTTTCTGGGGTTTTATCTTGTTCCTTCATCTGGTCCATAGCTCTCTGCTTTTTCATCTTGTCTATCTTTCTGTTAATGTGGTTTTTATTCCACAGGCTGCAGGGTTTTAGTTCTTGCTTCTGCTGTCTGCCCTCTGGTGGATGAAGCTATCTAAGAGGCTTGTGCAAATTTCCTGATGGGAGGTTCTGGTGGTGGGTAGAGCTGACAGTTGCTCTGGTGGGCAGAGCTCAGTAAAACTTTAATCTGCTTGACTGCTGATAAGTGTGGCTGAGTTCCCTCCCTGTTGGTTGTTTCACCTGAGGTGACCCAACACTGGAGCCTACCTCGGCACTTTGGTGAGGCTAAAGGCGGACTGTACTTCCTAGAACTTCTGCTGCCAGTGTGCTTGTCCGAACAGTGAGCCACAGCCACCCCCTGCCTCTGCAGGAGACTCTCCAACACTAGAAGACAGGTCTGGTTCAGTCTCCTCTGTGGGCACTGCTCCTTCACCTGGGTCCTGATGTGCACACTGCTTTGTGTGTACCCTCCAAGAGTGGAGTCTCTGTTTCCCCCAGTCCTGTTGTAGTCCTGCAATCAAATCCCACTAGCCTTCAAAGTCTGATTCTCTAGGAATTCCTCCTCCTGTTTCCAGACCCCCATGTTGGGAAGCCTGACATGGGGCTCAGAACCATCACTCCAGTGGGTGGACTTCTTTGGTCTAAGTGTTCTCCAGTCTGTGAGTCACCCACCCAGCAGTTATGGGATTTGATTTTACTGTGTTTGCGCCCCTTCTAACTGTCTCATCATGACTTCTCCTTTGTCTTTGGATATGGGGTATCTTTTTTGGTGAGTTTCTTCCTGTTGATGATTGTCCAGCAGCTAGTTGTAATTCTGGTGTTCTCACAAGAGGTAGTTAGAGCACATCGTTCTACTCTGTCATCCTGTTGTAATTTTTTTACATCAAGGAATAAATTATTTTTATGCTATCTATGTCAAAAGTTTTTTTTTCCTAGTGTGACTTGGGTTTTTGCATGTGTTTATGAAAAAGACCAGATCTATTTGCAAAATTGAATTTTGAGACATATAATTCTTATAGATGTTTTATTTACTGAAAAAATAGCTCAAAGAATGCATATCATGTAGAGCATGTTAGAACAGGTTAAACTGGGAAATATTCCATTGGTGTAGCTTTTCACAAATTTCCTTTTTCCTCATAGGAGCTTTGCTTGCATGGTCATTAAATTATATCATGTTTGTCCATGGTGTAGATCTGCTTTGATATAAGAAATAAGCAGCCAGGATACTTGAGTCACCATGTAGAGACATTTGCCCAAGAGAGCTGTCTGACTCACAACAGAATTTGCATGAATTAGGAGTCTACTTTTGTTATATTTTGGTACTGAAATTTGGAGTTAGATTATTATCAGACTATTACCTAGACTTTCCTTATTACTAAACTCCTGTTCCTCTCCTATTGAAATTTTTTCTCATAAATGGTTGTTAATTTAGATGAAAAGATACTGCTGGCAACTATAACTGTGAAGCATTTAATTGTCTAACGTTGTAAACTTCATTATTTGATTGCCTTAGGTGTCTTAGGTGTATTAGGTCTTAATAAACTGCTGCCTTGTAATTTTTCTTTTCCTTTCTTTTAATGCTCTCCTTTTATAGATTTATTGCTAGGGCTCTGTAACATTAATATTAAAATTTGGACAGCTTTTTGCCTTTAATTTCTGTTACTTGTTTTCTATTGCTGTATAACAAATTACTGTAAATTTGGTGGCTTAAAACAATACAAGTTTATCAGCTCTGTGGACCAGGGATCTGTACACAGCTTGGCTGAGCCCTCTGCTCAGCATCTCATCAGGCTGAAATCAAGGTGCCAGCCAGGTTTGCACTGTCATCTGAGGCTCTGTGTCCTCTTTCAAGCTAATTTACTATTTGCAGAAATAAATTCTTTGCAGGTATAAACTGAGGTACCTACCTGCTAGAAGCCATGTGCAGATACCTACCACATGGCTCTCTCCAAAATATGGCATTTTGCTTCTGCCAGCAAAAGAAAGTCTGCTGTTGCTTCTGATCTCTTCAACTTCTGTCATTTAAGTACTCACCTGATTAAGTCGGTCTCACACAGAATAATCTCTCTTTGATTAACTAAAAGTCAATTGCTTAAAGAACTTGATTACATTTACAAAATTCCTTCATCTTTGCCATATAACACAATAACATCCTGTTAAAACAGTCCCACCCACACAAGGTGAGGAATTATATAAAATAATGTTAAACCAGAGGGTACGATCTTGGAGCCATCTTAAAATTCTGCGTACCTCCATCTAGAACATTATATAGAGTTTTTAAATTGGCTTTCTTTGGGGGAGGGTGGGGTAGGGAGGTTTTTGGTTATAGCAAATTTCTGACTATCTTTCCATTTTTTTTCCCTCTGAGAATTTGTTCAGATTTATCCTAGGTAGTCTCCCAACTTTTGATACCCTTTATCCATATTGCCTCAATAATTCTAATGCATTGTTATTCTGTAAATATTTTCTCTAATTGCTTAACATTTATTTATATAGTTAATTCTTGCTCCATTTTCTTTATTTGAACACTTGCCTTCTATTCTTTGTACTTATCAGATTATCCCTGACTGTCTAGGATAGAACAGCTATTCACTGATTCAAATCCTCTCAACTACTTTGTCTGGTGGGTGTGCTGGAGCTTCTGTGGGTAACTATGCAGTTGGTATACTTTTTAGTGAGACATTTGGATTCAGAAGATCTCACCTTGAAGAAAATTGCAGCATGCCAATGACCCTTGAGAGTCTCACACTTTGCAGCTGTAGTTCAGACTTCAACCAAGAACCCTTAAGGTATTCTTATGGAGAATCCATGGAGAATCTGGATTCTTCCTCTTCTTATGCGTCTTACCCTACCAATTCCATCAGCTTCAACAACCTCCTGAGCTCAGTGAGGTGGGTGTCCCATTTGGGATTCATCTCTCTGCTTCTAGCTCCAAAGGCCTTCTAGGAAGAACACCAGGTTTATTGAGGAGTGACCTTGGAGTTCATCTCATGTCATTACTTATGCCAAAGGATACAGTTCAGCAAAGCTGCTCAATCACTAAAAACAGTTGCTTCATACGTTTTATCCAGATTTGCAGTCGACTTTTTCTAACCAATAAATCTGGTGTTGATTTCTCTGTCATGGCTAGAAGAGGAATTCCCTATGGTAATATGTAGTCAGAAGAAAAGATATTTCAAAGGAAATACTTGGTGAACTCTCTGAAGTTACATAAATCAATATCATAATTGAAATAAAAAAAATATTGATGACTGATTTGCCATGATCTTAGGGAGTCCTGAATCTTATTTAAGGATTGAGAAAATTAATGATATTACAGAATCCTCCAAACAGGTGGACATCATTTGAATGATAGTTTCCTAAAGGAGTTAAGACCTTTTGCTTCCTATGGTTTAAAAATAAAAAGTGGTTACATTGTGTGAGTATCAAGTCATAGGGAAAAGATTATACTTTCTACAGAGTTTGTAATGCTCCACTGACCACTAACTGAGGACAAAAGACAAGATAGACACCTGGTGGGCTAGTGCTCAAGATAAGAATCTGATACAGAGGTTTGAAGAATGAATTGTACATGGACTTGGAAGCCAAACCGCCTAGAATGAGAAGACATAATTTTTTATGCCCCACAATTCTTTATGCTCAAGTTTTGTCTAGAGCACACACGAAACTTCTCTTCAACATATCCTTAAAATATATCCACAAGTTCTTTCTTTCATTTGTCCCACACTTATTTATTTTTTAACAATGTCTGGAGTCTAATTACAAGATACTCTCTCCTTCTTTGTATTGGGCTTTCAATTGAAATTATTTTAGTTCACACTCATCTAAGCTTTAGCAACTTCTGGAGACTATTTTACAATTTGCTTTCTTGTGAAATAATCTCAAAAGGATACAATCTGCTGATCTGTTCTACTGATTGAAGACAGAGCTTTAGGTTCAAATGGTCAGATGACTTCCCTGACAAAAAACAGGGGACACTTTTGCCAGTATTTTTAGGGACATATTTAGTTTCACGTACATGCCCATGTATGGGGTGGTGACGTTTCTTGTTCTGAAAGAAAGAGTGTGCATCCAGTAAGATTAATTATACTTGAGTTGATTTCTGGTATAAAGGTTTACAAAGATTTTAGCAGGAGGAAGCATTTTAGCAAAATTTACCATGAAAGCAGACATGAAATGGAGTAAATCACAATACCCAGTTGAACTGGGGCCAGAGTGCTCAGAAATGCCACAGCCCTGATCCTAATAATTTCTGTTACCAGTGGTCACAGAAAAGTTTGAAAAGTACTAGCAGAGTAGATAAGATAGTGGCCCAAATTTAGAAAGCATGTTTTATAATCCTGATACAGCCCTCCTCAACTGTGTGGTCTTGGCAAATCGATTGACCTCTGTGGCACTCAGCTTCTTCATTAGTCAAATAATTTGGTGAGAAAAAGGATGTAGATAATTTCTACATTAATCTCCAGCTACGTCATTGTACCAGGGATGATCTATGTTTAATTAGTTACAAAAAATAGAAATATTTATGACTTTGGTTATTAATGAATTTTTCTAATCTGAAATTATAAAATAACTAGAAGAAATATAGCCACAGTTCATTGTCAAGACACTTTTGAAACAATAAGGAAGACTATTCTCTCTATAGTGCAAAACAACTTAAATGTGCACATAGAACCCTATGACGTTCTGTAATTATAAAAATAAATGATTTGATTCATACAGGTAAATAGCCAGTATCTATAATAACTGAATTATTTCCTGAAAAAAAGTCCCAGTCTAAATTCATAATGACCTATTACAGGAAAAAGCATTTCAATCTTCATATGGTCCGGAATTTGGCATTTGGTCTTCTCTTTTTCTCAGGTTCATTATGCAGGGTGAAAATAATGTCAAAATAACCTGGAACTTATATCACTAGCACATTGATGGACCATCATTGTTTTATAAGAAACTACGGATATGACTTTAGTTTAATTATATGATATGGGAATAACTAGAGGACCCTCTTCTAATAAAAATGTTCATAAACAGCCTCCTAGAAGACTGGAGATAGCTATAGCCTTCTTTTTGGTTTTGGATGTTTGAAGACTTCTACATATTTGAAACTATCTATATATCCATACATATATCTATCATCTCTCTATGTATCTATGTAACTATTATCTATCTGTCTATATATCTATCCATCTATCCTTCTAAATTACACACACCAGGGAGAACTAACTATTTTTTTCAGTGTCGTTTACATCAGCATAGTAATCATGAGTTTCTCTAGTTAGAAATTTATCTCATCTTTAAGTGAATGGAATACACACTAAGTTTTAAGAGGAACATAAAATCTTGAACTTTTAGACACTGTGGGAAAAAAAAGGCAGTCGGATTGGGATGAGATAAACTAAAGTAGCGAAACATGGGACTGGGGAAATTTTTAACTCTCTATCTCTGTCAGGGAAAAAGAAATGGGAGATTTAAGGGCACCTCAAACAAATCTTAGGTATCTTATCTAATGTCTCCTCAGACTCAACATGATATTTTTATTAACTTTCAAAATGATGAGGCTTTTTACATTGTTACAAATTGTTTCTATTTTTGACTTCCATAAAACTCTCATATTCCCAGCTTTATTCATTCATTCAAACATACAAATATGTAGTGAGCACCATATAAGCCACACACTATTTTAGGTGGTGCTGACCGAGCAATGAGCAAAACCTATAAAGTTCCCTATGTGTCAGTGCTTAAGTATGGCTGCTGAATGGGACATTTAGGTTGAGGAAATCATATACATCTCCTTTATCTTCTGTGCTTCATGCCTATTGTACTCCATTCAATTTTGATAGACTCAGTTCCTCCATTCCATGTGAAAACTCTGCCTATTTTGGGTTATATTTATTTTCAGTGCTTGAGACATGCAAACTGCTTCCATCGACATTGAAAATCTATCTGCATCATACTTCAGACATGTAACTTGTAATAGCTCTTGCTGTACAACTTGTGGGCCACGTTTCTAAGCTAAAATTGTGTTGCCTTGTTGTTGTTATTTATTTTTCTAACATCCTGAAAGAGGCTTCTCCTTCTGGTATATGTTTTGAATACGAAGAAATACAACTGAACTGTGTTATGCAATATTTAAACAGAAATAGATGACTTTTCATAACATATGCCAAGAGGTTTCTGATAAACATGGAGCTTCCTAGAATACTTGAAGTTACATCACTTAATAGGCCTCCAAAAATCTCTTTTTTTTTCCTCCCAAACATCTTTTTAGTAAAATTTTTGGTGCTTAAATCCTAATTTAATTGATTAAATTTTTAAAAAAATCCTTATTTTATCAAGTTCCTATCTGATTCCCTGAAATAACTCAGAGATGTGGAGATTCTCTCCAGTATTTAAGTTACAGACCATGCTGCAACTGCAGGGTGTATAAATATCCTGAAGTCACTTAGCTTTGTAGTGAGCAGGAAACTTTTGGCAGCAAAGAAATATCTGTTTGCCAGCAGTGAGTTCCTCTGAGTGTGGGACCACCTCCTGATTTCCTGTCATATAGCCAGTTTCCAGTTGCTGCATAATCTTCAAGCACAATACAAGATGAAAACAAAAATGTCCTTAGGTTGATATTTTTCCATTTTTCCACCCAGCAGGTAAACAAACATTCATCGATTTTCTCCCAGTGGGCTCACTTCCAATTTTGAAGAACTGATTATAGAGACTTCTTTGAACCCACTAGACAGGAAACATGTAGGTCTAGGTATACAGTGGTTAGTACTTTGTTGAAACCCTTCTGAGGTTTCTCCCAGAAAAAAAACTGCAGATGAACCTCACTGTGCCATTCTGTCAATGGTGGTGTGAATACACTATAATTCTATGACATTCCAGCAGTACCTTTGCCCCAAGCTTGATCTTAGGACTTCAATTTAAACATTACCCATGTGTTCAAACTGATTGTTCAAAGCTTTTATTCATTTTTCTAAAAAAATCACTCTGATATAAAGCATATGAGTAATAGGAATGAAATTACTGCAGCATGTACACACATTTATGAACAGGTGTAATATTTTACCCTTTTTTCATGTACACTGTATATAAGTAGTTCCAATACATAAAATATTTTATTTATAAATCACACAAGACCTTAAATATTCTTATCACTATATTTAGGTTATGAATATTGTTAGTATATATTTGCTTCCTTTGATAAATCTATCAGGTTTTCAAAGGCAGAAAATGCACCTTGGACATCTTTGAACCAAAAAATCAACAGCAATATGCAGCTTATAATAAATATTTATTAATGTCTTTAACAATTAGGAAGAGTTGATTACCAGATATACTTTGTATACAGGATGATCTATATACATTCTTATTTATTCATGTGTTTATAATAATTTTTGCATATTACTATTAATGTACTATTTCCAACATCTATTTACTTTACCATGTAAAGTAAATTTTAAAACTCATAGTGGCTTCTATTTTATTCTTGCTAATGTTGTTAAGTCACAAAACAGTTCTCAGAAAAATACATTAGATATATCTAATATTTTACATTCTTAGGATGATCTGGGCCTTGGTTCACTCAGGATATTCTCCTTATACATTGACCATGGCTGTGGTGTAAAAGTCTTGAACACGATAACCTGTGAGAAGCATCTAAAAGCAAAATGTTCATTCGTGTTTAGGAAGATCTGTTCTAATAGCTACTGAGTGACCCAGTCATTCTGAAGTATACATTAGCATTTCATATCTACTACTCTATTCACTGGAAAGAGAGAAATGGCCATTTTTAAAAAATCTTCAAATAACAGCTGAATATATAATCCTTGAAAAAAATATTTAAAACGTTTAAATTTCCTTTGATTAGCACAGTCTCCCTACAATCCCTAGCAATACCCATTGTAGCCCAGGGAACAGCCCTTACTCTTTGCATTGTTTTTATCCACTCACTGGTTTGAAATCTCGTCCAGCATTTGGTTTTAAATAACATCAATATGTGAATACATACAAATGTGTGTTTTCAACAGTGAACACCTACCCAAACTACAAACTTCTAAAAACAACTGCATGTTCACTATCACTAATTAGATGTCTAAAAGGTAACTTATTCTTAAATTACCTAAAAACAAACTACTGTTCCTCCCTCAAAGCGTACTTCCTCTACATTCTTCCTTATTTTCTCAATGGCAACTTCATTCTGAATTATTCAGTCCTATATATTATCATTTTTCTTGAATACTCACTTTCTTCACAGCATGATATCCATTACTAATTTTGTGTTAGGACTAAAGAATGCAATACATACTTATAGACACAGCTTGATATGTACATCAAATGCAGACCCTATTTTGTAGTGTAAGAGTAATTATATGCCTGAATAAGGCAGATTAAAATCGAGTAGACCTTTTCATCATAAGTTTCTCTTAAATCTTTCCCAAATGAATGAATAAATGAATATATACATAAAAATAATTATTCCTAAATGTTACCTTTGTTAAACAGAAGTAAATATATTTTAATCTGAAAGATTCTGCTAGTACAGTTTAATTTTTTACTGATAAGAATTCCTAATTAGGAAGTTCCCTGGTGGTCCAGTGGTTGAGATACGGTGCACTGCTGTGATCCAGGTTCAATCCCTGGTCTGGAAACTGAAATCCCACAAGCCATGCAGTGACATGATATATATATATATGTATTCCTAACTAAAAACAGTTTTTTTTCTCAGAAACTCCAATTTTTTTTCACATGATTACTGTTTTGTTATGTTAAGTATTATAAGTAGGTAATATTTACTAATTATAACACTCATAGACTTAGGATTTAAATATATAATGTTCCTAAAACAAAAATGTATGTAGTTTATAGGGAATCTTATTGTGTAAAGATAGTTTTATGGTCCCTTAGAACATAAACAAATTACATTAAATTTCATATATGTATTCTAAATGTATTTTACATTGTATTACATTTTTCAACCTTTATTAGGTAATCAATACGATCATAGCTTTTTCCCCTGAAATAAAATTATGGGATGGAACTTGGGGCAACTCTAAGGAGTTTATTTAGAATAACAGCAGTTCTGGTAAGATCTACTGTTTCCCCATGTTTGCTTTAGGCCAAAGACCTCCACTACAGAGATCCAGACATATCTTGGTGTTAGTTGAAATTCTAGGCTCTCCTCTACGAATAATATAATAAACATATTCGATTAATTTTGGTCCACATTTGGAAAATATACTATGTGGTGAACCTCAAATAGCTTAAGAAGTCAGGTTGCTTGAACTGAAGTCCTGGTTAAATTTTTACCTGATATACAGCCGTTGGCAAATTATTTAACCTCTGTAACCTTTGATTTCTTCATCTATAAAATTGAGATAATAAAAATAATATCTATCTAGGGACTTCTGGTGGTCCAGTGGCTAAGGCTCCGTGCTCCCAATGCAGGGGGCCTGAGTTTTATCCCTGGTCAGGGAATTAGATCCCACATGCCACAAAGAGTTCGCATACAGAAAGAGAAAAACAAATACCGTATGCTAACACATACATATGGAATCTAAAAAATAAAAAATGGTTCTGAATAACCTAGGGGCAGAACAGGAATAAAGACGCAGACATAGAGAACAGACTTGAGGACATGGGGAGGGGGAAGGGTAAGCTGAGACCAAGTGAGACAGTGGCATGGACTTACATATACCACCAAATGTAAAAGAGATAGCTAGTGGGTAGCAGCCACATAGCACAGGGAGATCAGCTCAGTGCTTTGTGTCCACCTAGAAGGATGGGATAGGGAGGGTGGGAGGGAGACGCAAGAGGGAGGAGATATGGGGATATATGTATACATATAGCTGATTCACTTTGTTATAAAGCAGAAACTAACACACCATTGTAAAGCAATTATACTCCAATAAAGATGTTTAAAAAAAAAAAATTCCTGCACGTGGCAAGGAAGGTCCCGCGTGCTGCCAGGTGGCAGCCAAATAAATATATATATATATATATATATATATATATATATATATATATATATATATATATATATAAACAGAGTTATTCTGAGATTTAAGTGAGGTAATATGTGAAAAGCAATGTAGAATAATCTGGCATTTTTATTAATGAAAAGGAAATGTTTGCAGTTATGGCTGTAACAAAATATATTCTCTGGACTTGGATACATTCAAACTTCCATTTTCAAAACCTATTTCCTCTTTCTTAATATCCAGTCTTCTCTCTCACTTTTTTCTTCTTGATCCTCTCTACCTCACTGTAAGCTAGAATGGATCCTGTATTTCCTTCCCATTCAACAAAATGCTACTGGGTTATTAGATAAATAAAATGACAGCTGGTAAGGACTTAAGAAATGGTTTCTCCTAGTCATGATTTCATTTGAAGAGGAGAAGAAACAGACTATTCTAGAAGGATTTGTTTGGATCAATTATCTATCAGTTATATAATCCAGAATTTCATCCCCTGTCAAGTGCTCTCACAGAATTCACAAGTGACATGGCAGGGAACTGCTTTATTACCTATGTGAAGTTGCTTTACCCAGGTTTTCATGCAGTTCCTATGGGTTAACTGTATCAGTTATCTATTTCCAAACACATTCCTTTGTAGAACAGAAATAATTTATTTTGCTTTCCATTTATTCTTCTATGCCTAATATATCTTTTGTTTACCTTATTTATATCTGACAACAATATTTTATTTTTTTCACATCTCTGATTTGACTATTGTCTCCTAGGAGACAATATCATAACAATCACCTGTTTTCCCTAGCACAGTGATTGGTCAATAATAAGCACTCTATAAATATTTAAATAATAAAATTTAATTCAGAATATCTTATCCTCATAGAAAATTTTGTGATATATTCTACATTTACATAGAAACACTATTCTTCCTTTTATTTTTACTTTGTTGTATAGAGAAAAGCAGTATTTACTAAGGCTGACAAGATACATAGAAGATTATTACCTTTTCTAATAGAATAAAAGCTTATCATAGATTAACAGCTAATTGGCTATCTACTATGACACATTTCAAAGCATATCGGAGTTTATATGATCTTTAGTGTGTGCATCAACTGCTCCAGTAAACTGATTAGTATAATTTCTTCTCACTGTTCATGTCCTTACATAACAAGGCATGAAAGCATCACATGCCTAAGATGGTAATTTACAGTATAATGTCTTGATATTATCTACTTCTCAAATATATTCCCACTAGCATGTGCTGAAATGGCATTGATGCAAACAGGACCATGACAGTGGTGGAAACTCCTAAAAGTGACCCTCAATGTGCCAAACACTTGTATAATCCCCTCCCCTTGAGGATTAAACCTGGGACTCAGTACACTCTCGTGCACAGTATTGGTGCATGAGAGTGAGATGCTGCTGTGACAGATACTTTAAATGAGGAGCAGCTTTGTAAGCAGAAGGTGAGCTAAGGCTGCAACAATTTTGAGGAGCATGATAGAGAAAGTGTAATCACATGGACAGGCTGTTAGTAGAAATTCAGATATGAAAGTGCTGCCAGTAAGAAATTAGAAGGAGGTGAGGAGTATGTTATTAGAATCTGGATGAAGATATCCTTGTTACATAGTGGCGGAACATTTAATAAAATCCTTGCTTGCATTTATAGGGAAAGCAGAACTTGTAAGTGATGAATTGGATCCAAAAGAACACTGAAAGTGCGGCTTTATTTCTTCTTGCTGCTTATAGTAAAATGTGAGAAGTGAGAAATAAGTGGAGGGAAGAATTGTTAAATAAAAGGTAATCAGGACTGGATGATTTTGATAATTTTCAGCCTCTCCAGGACAGCAAAAGACTTAGAATTAAGATCCACTGTCAGGAAAGCGTGCTCTCGAGACAAGACTGTATGGCTATACCACCTTTCCTAAAACCTCAGAAAGATTAAAAAGACAGTATTCAGACACACAAGTGGCCTTTAAAGAGATTAAGGGTGGGATTTACAGATCTCAATCAAACCAGAGAGTTTCTAGGAAGCTTAAGTGCATTGTTCCTCAGCCATCTGACTAAGAGGCCAAGATACAGAAAGTATTTTCTCAGAACAATATGTAACCATAGCTTCTTGTCTAATGGAGTGAATGTAAGTGATATCTAGGGAAGGCCTAAAAACTCCCTTAGAAAAATCATTTTAGCAGAAACATTGCTAGCTTGGGTCAAAAGGGACAGAGAATATAGACAATTAAAAGAAATGGTCAGACCTCCAAAATTCTGATGATAGAAAAATGGCTAATAAAACTAATCACGTTAACTTTCATATGAGAAGAAGGATTACTCAACAGATGGAACTAAAACTGCAGAGAGCCATGGATAATTGTTTCCCAGGTATTGAAACTCAATCAAAGAATTCCAACTAGAGTTAACCCAGCCAAATTTCAAAACTTCCAGCACCAGGGACTCTTTCTTTACTGTATTTTTTTCCCCTTCCTTTTTGAACTAGAAGGTCCATAGCTGGCATCCTATTGCTGTTCCACCATTGTATTTTGGGTGTGTTTGTGGCAGATAATTTGTCTGTTTGGTTTTACAGATCCACAGATCAAGTGGAACTGTGCTCCAGGAGGTGTGACTAACAGATTTCAACCATGAGCCTCATTTGCACCTGGACCAGATATAGATGGAATTTTGAGCTTTGTACTGATGCTAAAATAGAATGAGATATTTGGAGACTTTGGGATTAGGTGAATGCATTTTGCATTTGATTATGAAACACTGGTGGCCAGAGGGCAAAACTTGACTTTAGGTGAACTAAAGTGACCACTAATGAATCACCTCCTTGTTTCTCATCCTGTGACTCACTGGCAGTCAAGTTAGTAGAACCCTTCTCCTTGAGTGCAGCAGAACCTGTGGCTTACTTCTAGGCAACAGAAAACTAGTGCAGTGACTTTCTTCCCATCTTCACAATTCACTAAAAGTATTCAACTGTGCAGAAATCACTATATGGTTCTACAGATCTATTGTGAAAGAAGGTGGAATATTCGAAGCAGACAAATGACAGACACATTATCAAGTTACAGAAAAAATGTATATTCTATTTAAGTCTGGCTTAAACTAAGTCTGGCTGGACCACAGATTTTGTGGAATGAAGGGAGGAGTGGATATGAGGTGAGTGAATAACCAAAGGCCATAATTGATACTGATCATCACTCATGTTGAAGAGTTTGACTTCACACTGATGATAGCATGTAAATAATCATATTTTTGCTCTTGGACTGTGCCATCCAATATATTAGTCAGTATCTACATGTGGCTATTTACTTTTAAATGGATTAAAATTAAATAGAATTTAAATAATTTCGTGTTATAGATAGGAATTTTTTTCCAGCACTACAAATTAAGCAGTAATAGGTCATAGAGTAGAGGGCTATCCTGACCTAAGCTAAAATGCCATAAACAGAGTAAGTGGAATTCCCAATTAAAGCACAAAAGAAGACATTTATTTTTATGTCACCTTCTTATTACAAAAACAAAGTCAGAGCTGAGGACTTATAAAGGCACTATGAGCTTACTTCTGGAATAATATCACTTGGGATTGTATTCATATTCAGAATAGACACTAAGAATAACACTGGCTTACTGATTGATGTCCATTCACATTGATTTTCTTATTTAATAAATTGTAATTGATCATCACATCGAAGGATGATCCATGAACCAGGATTTGTGTTAAATTTTAATATAAAACTGGCAAAGTTACTATGTGTTTATTTATGTCATTAAAAAGAAAAATTAAAATGACATAGAATACAATGTCTTTCTAACAAAGCAGTCTACACAATTTTAATTGTGATGAGTGGGGTTAATCAAATTAGTATATAACATGTCATCCAATCCCATTTTCTAACATAAACATATTTTGTAGGTTAAATAAAAATTATAATGGTTTACTCATTTTTATTAAAAGTTCCATTCCAAGGATATTTAAAAGGGACTCTGTTTCTTATTGAATAAAAGAACCAGGAATAACACGAACCATACTAAGTGTTTCTTATTCCTCCTTCATAAGATAAATGATTTAAATAACAGTTTCCTCCAACTGTTTGTCTCTTTGTTCTAGGTGTTTGCAGTTACCAACACGTAAATGTTCTTCAGTGCCCTCTCTTGCTTACTAAGGAGGATAGTCATCATCCCAGGACTTTGAAAATTCAAAGTTCTTGGTATAGAATACTCTATTTTCCTAAGGCATGTTAAATATTAAGGTGCTTTTTTTGTCATTTCAAACAAGAATCTAATAAATGTTTTGGATTTAAAATTCCCTGTTCCATATCTACTCTGGATCAAATACTGTGATAGATGTTGCAGAGAGAGAATTCAAATATGGCTCCTATAAATGGTGTAGTGAAAGGCTGATACTGAGTTCTAAATACTATAATTGAAATATGTGAAATTTCCATTTTTTCATTGAGTTATGTGTTTTCTTACTGTTGTATTTTGAGTTATTTGTATATTTTAGATACCAGTATTTGCAAATATTTTCTCCCAGTCTGTAGTTTATATAGTCCATGTACCTGTACTGAAATCATTAGCTCTGTCAGCTTACGTTTGCTAGTTTGTCACTGCTCTTCCATGCAGTACCAAAGGGACACTGTGCTCTGTCATCACTGTGCCTCAGATAATCTATCTACTGCGTACCCACCATCTCCATGAGAGTACAAATTGAATGTCATGATTTAAAAGCTGAAAATAAATCTTGGGATCAACCTCCTCTCTCCACTTACTCAACAATCACCTTGTTCTTATGGCATGACTTGCCCCCTCTCTACTTTACAGCAATGGCTACACGTTGCTTAATATCCCTAGCTGTAGGCACCACCAATTATTTTTTTTTTTCTAGATTCACCTGAACATAATTGTCTAGTTCTTTTATGGCCAGGCTACAGAGAACCAAAGAGATAAAGTGAAAAGGACTTTCCTTGCCATTACTAGCTTTAAAGATGAAAAAATGTGGTCAGAAACCACAAAATGCTGGTAGTCTCTAGAAGCTGGACACACAAGAACATGAATTATCCCCTAGATCAGCCAGAAAAGAATGTAACTCTACCAATGCTTCAATTAGCCCAGTGAGACCTGGGTCACATTTCCAACCAACAGTATTGTAAGATATTATTTTTTCTTATTATTATAAGTCACTGAGTTCGTGACAATTTCCTTTGGCAGCAATAGAAAATTAGTACAATACCTGATGTAACACACAGCATGGCAAGAAAATAGTGAACATTTGAACCAAAGCCAATTTGATTTGGTAATCCACTCCCAAATAAGTACTTGTCACAAATTATATGTCTAGGGAAGACTTGGGTGTCATCAATGTCTGTATAACTAATCTTGTCCTATGTTCTGTAAAGAGTAGACAGTGGGAAAAGTTAGGACTTGCACAACAATTTAAATTACATATTGGGAGAATCAGAGAAATTTGGCTGTAGAGGATTTGAAATATGTACATAGTAATATGGCTCTATCATTTACTAATTATTTAATCTTGATAGTTTGAACAACTGCACAATGGGGAAAATAATAAACAGTATTGTGATATGTATGTAAAAATTATGCATTATATGCATGTATTCTTTAAATTGCAAACCACAAGTATAGAATTTTGAAGGGACTCAATAAATGTAAACCACAGGCCTTGGTACTTAAAAGATACGCAATAACTAATATTTACATTATTATTAGAGGTACATTATATTCTTGCCTCCCTTGTAATCGCTTGTTTCTTCTGTGTCATTTGCAATATTCATTTATCAAACATTCACTGAATGTTTCTTGTATTTTTTCATTCAACTATAATATTTTTTCATATTATGTACAAAATATTGTCCTACATGCTCAAGCTTAAAATAGACAAAGTCCTGGAACTCAGCGAGTATATAGAGGGAACTGACAATAAATATAAAAACAAATACATGTATAAGTTAATATGTTAAAGGGTTCTTTTCCCATGCTCTGTATATCTCTCTATCTCTCAGTTTGTTAATATTATTATCTTAATCAATTTAATATGGGAACGTAATGTAAATGGAAAGAGAAAAGAAAAGAATTAACCTAGTATTTCTGAGAAATGCAGGAATTTGATCAAGTAGAAAAAAATTTATTCTGTATGTGTTTAATGTGTATCTTTAAAGAGAAAGAAATGGTTTGCCAAGAGTAGTTTTACTAAATTTAGTAAATTTAGAGTCAAATTAATTGGGTAAATTCTAGGCACTCAGGAATGTGGTTTCACTTGTATTCTAAAAGAAGGTACAACATCAATTGGAATTGTTAAATATCAGTGTTTCTCCCCCTAACTTAATAATGAAGTCATGAATTATATTTTAATTTTCAAGATGTCTAGTTAGTTGATTTGGGTTGGTAATCTTTATAAGGAATATTGTAACTGCAATTTTTGATAATATCAATTTAAGTAATGTAATAATTATCAATCGGCCATTATTTGCAGATAAATTATCATAGGTGATAGGAAATGTGAAAAAATGCCAAGCTGACAAAAAAATATAATCTGTTAGAGAGCAATGATCTAGTAAAATGGATAAGAAACTAAAAGTATTAAAAGTAAATTGTATGTCACACATTTCATTGTTGTCTCACAAGTCTATCTAGGATATTTGTGTTTTAATGCATTTTATAAAGGTATAGAAACTGGCTTGGGGAAAAGGGTTATACATGGTAACATTAGACATGGCTTCATCATTTTGTTTAAAACATGTTTTTCAAAGCAGCATATTTTGTAACATCAGTATCTCTCCTTATGCAACAAAGGGGCTAGGTGAGAGCAATTATTCTGTTGGATAGAAGGCTCCCTACCTATTTTCCAGACTATACACTACACTGTTCCTATTACATAGATAACAGCGTTTGCCATTTGTAAGACAGTTTAAAATGTGATGACCATAAATAAAATATAATATAAAAGAAAGATATATGGCTTTCTAAAATTAAAATAATTACTTTAAAGCATTTTAAAAATTTCATTTCCAATTAGGATACTTTTTATTTCATATTCTTGTCTGATCTCTGGGGCTAGGATTTCCAATACTATGTTAATTATAAGTGATGAGAGTAGACATTCTTGTTTTATTCACGATTTCAGAGGAAAAGCGTTCAACTTTTCACCATCATATATGATGGCAGATTTGGATTTATCGTGAATGACCTTAATTATGTTGAGATATGTTCTCTCTCTACTAACTTTCATGAGAGTTGTTATCATGAAAGGATATTGAGTTTTGCCTAATGCTTTTTCTGCTTCTGTTGAGATAATCGTGTGGTTTTTATCCATCCTTTTGTTAATGTGATGTATCACACTGATTAATTTACAGATATTATACCATCCTTGTATCCCTGGAATAAATCCCACTTGTTCATTAGTGTATGATCCTTTTTATATATCCTTCAATTAGGTTTTCTAATATTTTGCAGAGGATTTTTGCATGTTTTTGTGTGGATCTGTTTGGGATCATCCTGTTTGGGACTCTCTGTGTTTACAATACATAGATATTTATTTGCTTCTTCATGTTCAGGAAGTTTTCAGCCATAATTTTGTCAAATACATTGTTGACTCTTTCCTATCTCTCTTCTCCTTCTAGAATCCCTATAATGGGATTTTGGTATGCTTGACATTGTCCTAGAGGTCCCTTAAACCATTCTCATTTTTTAATTTGTTTTTCTTTTTTCCATTCTGACCATTGATTTACAATATTCTATCTTCCAGGTTACTTATGGATTCTTCAGTATCACCTAGTCTGCTGTTACTTCATTCTAGCGTGTTTTTCATTTCAGTTATTGTATTTTTCTTTTCTGTACGCTTCTTTTTTTTTTTTTTTTACATTTTCTAGTTCTTTGTTAAAATTCTCACTGTGTTAATCTATTCTTTTCCCTAATTCAGTTAACATTCTTATTACTAATGCTTTGAACTCTTTATCTGCTAAATTGTTTATTTCTGTTTCATTTCCATTTTTTTTCAGGTTTGTTTTTTCTTTTTCTTTAAATTGAAACAAATTCCTCTCTCTTCTCATTTTGCTTAACTTTTTCTGTCCCTATGAAATTAGGTAAAACAGTTACCTATTCTAGTCTTAAAGTGGTGTCCTTGTGTGGGAGCATCTCTATACAGTCTGCATGTCCCAGTGACTTTGGTGAGAGAGCTGGATCTGAGGTGAGTGCAAGTCACGTCTTTCCCAGTTGGTGCTGGCAGCTATCAGCTTGGTAGGACCTGGGGCTGGAAATGGAGAGCCTAGAGGCAGAAAGGTATGAGCAAGAGCTTCTCTGCTCAGTGGCTAACACCACCCTGTTGGGTGTGGGGTCAGATCCCAAGTTGCTTGAGCAGAAGCCTTGAGGGACATGCCCGAGTTACCTGCATTCCTTCTAAGTGCTGTTCTTTTTCCTCCCAGCACTGGCACCTTCTCCCCTGAAGAGAACATAGCTGGACTAAGAGGGGTTGGAGCAGCTTCTCAGCATGGATCTGGGTGTGGCAGCCCCAGTCCCATTCAGAGTCCCGGAACACTTCTGATGCAATGCCTCCATAATCACCAGTAATGGCTGCCCCCGTCCCATTCAGGTGCCCTTCTGGATCTGGGCTGGCACAGTATCTCACAACTGAGCACTTTCCTTGACCATGGCAGTCCTCACTCTAGTGTGAAGCTGCATCACAAAGCAACTGGGACATAGGAGGTGCTCAGCTCAGGCTGGGGGGGGTGCCAGAGCGGTTGTGGGAAAGAGGCCAGGGTCCCATGCAGTTTCATTTTTTTTACTTGCCTTGCTTCAGGTATAAGCAAATGTCTGCACACCCTTCACAAACAGAGTCTGGGTTTGCTACAGTCTTCTTGTTAGTCCCACTCATATTCTAACCAACTAAGAGGACTGTCTCTTTAGTGTTGGACCCCAGGGCTGTGGTGCCCAATATGTGGCTCAGAAAGCTCACTCCCCAAGGAGGATCTCTGCTCTTCTAATCCCACCCTTTTCTGTGTCCCTTCCCAGTGAAACAGATTCCAACCCGATTGCTTCTCTACCCTTCCTTACCTAGTTCTGTGTGGATCTTTCTTATAGCCTTAGTTGTACACTAGTCTTTCTGCCAGTCTCCAGTTAGTTTTCAGTGAGAATGACTCCACATGTCGATGTATTTTTGATGTGTTTGTCAGGGGAGGTGAGTTCTGTGTCCTCCTAATAAACCATCTTGATATCTTCTTACAAACTTAATATTTTTGATATATTTGAGAATAACATCATTTCATCTCATGATTGAGCTACTGTCTCATGCATGATTGTTACCAAACCTAAAATTATCTTAGGCAAACATAAAAATAATTTTTAACATGTCTATTTTTTCTTGTTTTCTTTCTATGTATGTGATTGTATACAAGCACATATAAGGACAGCTTTTATTCAGGTGTGAGTAAAATATCAAGTGTGCATCTGTTATCATTAAGTATAAAAAGAAAAAGAATTATGAGCTTTGTTCCTTGGTGGAAGATCTATGTAATGATATTCATCTGCTTCATTGCCTTTGATATATACAAATACATAATTTAATTAGTATAAACTCAAAATAAGTGTCTACCACTTTATCAGTAGGAAAAAATTTTTGTAAGGTTTTAGTCATACAATGATGATGAAATTAATAAAAGGCCAACTATGTTCAAAAGATACTTCAAGTGGGGCTTCCCTGGTGGCGCAGTGGTTGAGGGTCCGCCTGTTGATGCGGGAGACACGGGTTCATGCCTCGGTCCAAGAGGATCCCACATGCTGCGGAGTGGCTGGACCCATGAGCCATGGCCGCTGAGCCTGCGCATCCAGAGCCTGTGCTCCTCAAAGGGAGATGCCACAACAGTGAGAGGCCAGCGTACCGGAAAAAAAAAAAAAAAAAAAAAAAAAAAAAAAAAAAAAAAAAAGATAGTTCAAGTGTTTTATTGAGCTAGAAAACCTGATTACAAAGAATAAGATATTTTGAGTTGAAAAAATGATTTATAAATTATTTTTAGCACTTTAAAGACCAACATAATTGTCATAAATAGCTAGACAGGACATAAAACACTATACCCTTAAATTTATATTTAGAATTCTGTGGCAAACAGAATGCCTTAAATTACTTTCCAATTAAAATAACAAAACCTGAGAATAAAATGTAAAAAAAAAATTTTAAGAAATTCTAAAATGGAACTAATCTTTTAGGGTCTGAACTTTAAATGGTAAAATAAATCTTATGGGGTTAGCCTTAGGAGATCTGACTTTCACCTTTAGATGTTCTGGTAAACTCTGGAAAAGCTGATCCTAAAGAATATACTGTACATAAGAGACTGAAAAATAGTCCAGTACCAATAAGATAGATAATCCAACAGAATAACAAAATAAAATATTTCTGGGATCTACAATAGTTGCATTTTTGGTGTAAATATATTTGACATATAGTATGTATGCAAAAAGAAACAAAAGAAAAAATTCAAGTTTGAAGGAAACATTATTTTGAAGGAAAAGCAAACCCATGCCCCAAGAAAACTTTTATACAAATGGATCTCAAAAAAGTATTTTCTCCCCAAATTAACAATACACAGTGATTAAAAACAGCCAACTGAGCAAACAAATAAAAATATGCTCAAAGCAGAGAATTTAATTTAAAGCAATCTTGTTTCGGTTGTCCTCTAATGTGATTTGTGAAAGCAACAGCAAATTCTTTCTGAAGAATAAAACTGCAAGTAAGTTCTCAAATAACTCACATAGGGTATGTTTTTCAAAAAGAAATAAACAACTTTTCTGCAAAAATAACAGTGCATATAGGGAAATGAGTCACCACAAATGCAAGCAGATAAAGGAAACAGTATATTCAAAATGGAAACATTTCAGATATTGGAATTATCAAATAATATGAAATAAATATTTAATCTGCTTAGAGAAAGAATAGAGAATCTTGAATATAAGAACCAGGTACTAGAGTCTAAAATGAATGACCCATTAAATGTTTCAAGAACCAAACAGAGCTTTTAAAAATGAAAAAAACAAAAATTCAATAGCTGAATAAAACAGCATATAAAAAAAATCAGAAAACTGGAAGATATAGGTGAGGAAATTATGTAGAACAAAATATAGAGAAAGAAAGGAAAATTATGAAGGGTTAGGAGATATTGAGACCAGAGCAAGAAAGTCTAATATACATATATTCAGAATTCCCAGAAGAATATAATATAGAGTGGAGACAGGGCAACATTCAGAGAAATAATGGTTGTCTGTCTACTCCAATATTATGTATAGACAACAAAATCACAGATGCTGAAGCCCTATAACAATCTTAAGTAATAAAATAAAATAAATACAAATCTAGATAATTCATAGTAAAATTGTAGTCAAAGGACAATAGAAAATTAAAAGCATACAAAGAATAAAGATGTCACCTAAAAAGGAAAAACAAATGCAATGACAGATGAATTCACAGTAAACACAATACACATCAAAAGACAATGATAAAATGCCATCAAAATACTTAAAGAAATTAAATGTTCTCACAAAATTCTATACTTAATCAAATTATGTATCAAAACCAGAAATAAAACAACAAAATATATTAGAAAGTAAGACATGGCAAATATGTATACTGCCTAATAAATAAATATTAAGAGAAAAATAAAAATGGTAATAATAAATTTGTACAGGGAAAATAACAGACCTAATGTACTGGAAGATGAGATTGGATAAAGGTAATGAAATAAATGGTTTTGAAGATACTTGTATTGATAAGGGAAGGCTAAGGATATTATTTTACTTTAGAATCTGTTAAATTTTCATGTTAAAATGATTAGTCTAACTATTAAAGAAATAAGCATAGAGAGTAAAAATTCTAAACAAGTAAATTTTAAAATATAAATACTCAAAAAGAAAGCTTTATTTAAATGAAGGTAAGAAAGGAAGAAAATAAAGACACAAAACTCAATACAAAAAAAAACAACATGGTAATTTAGAATTCCATTCACATATATTTTAATTTTAATTGACAAAATGTGATATATTGAATTTTAACAAATTTACTCTACAGAATAATTCAAAACATTTGGACACAAACTAAAGCATTGAGAAATGAATACTGAACAAATATCAGCAATAAAAAATAGCATAGCTATATTAATTTTAGAGATTTAAGGCAAAGATATTTGTAGGCATAAAAAGATATCTTATCATGATAACAGAATTAAATTCACAAACTGTAATTATTATATGTGCCTAAATTATATGGTCATAATAAACAAGTCTCAAAGTGTGTGGAGAAATGAACAAACTACAAAAAAATAGTTTAATTATTATCTTAATTAGAGATTATACACACTAAAATAGAATATAACCAAAATAAGGATCATGACAGAGAGTTGTGAACATCACAGTAAATTAAACTGATCTAATTATCAGAGATCACTGAATCTAATAATAACCAGAAATAAATTCAAAATTTGATATTAAGAAATACTTCTAAGTGAGCTATAAATTAGACAAAAATATGTGAATATATAATTTATTAAATCTTAAAAATACAGGTACATTTCTACCTGTAAGAGGATACATAAATCTTCAGAAAAGTAGAATAAACGGTATATAAACTATTGAGATACACACACACACACACACACACACACACACACACACACACACACACACAGATTTACTATAAGAAATTAGCTCATACAAATACAGAGGCTGGCAAGCCCCAGGATCAGTAGTTGGAAAGCTGGAGACCCAGGAGAAATGATGATGTAGTGCAGCCAGATAGCCTGTAGGCTCAAGACCCAGGAAGAGCTGAAGCTGCAGTTTGAATATGAAGGCAGGAAAAAACTTAATGTCCCAATTTGATGGCAGTCATGAATCAGATATTCTCTCTTGCTCTATCCTTTTGTGCTATTCAGATCTTGAACTGACTGAATGAGGCATTCTTAGGGAGGACAATCTACTTTACTCAATCTACTAATTCAAATGTTAATCTCAGCTAGAAACCCTCTTACAGATACACTGAAAATAATGTTTAAAGAAATATTTGGGCACCTCATGGCCCAGTCAACCTAACATATAAATTATCCATTACACACTCCATAATAGTCTAAAGAAAAGCAAATTTACCAGATAATCTTAGGGTGAAAAATACTGTAGAATGACTGGGTGGCTTAAATGACAGGCATTTATTCTCACAATTCTGGATTCTGGGAAGTACAAGATCAATGTACTGGCAGATCTCGTATCTACAGAGAGCCACCTTCTTTTTGTATCCACATATGTCTCATGGGTATGGCAGAGAGAGAAAGAGAGAATGAGAGAGAGAGAGAGAGAAATAAAGGGAGAGAGAGAGAGAGAGATCTAGTCTCTTTATCTTTTTATAAGGTCACCAATTCCATTCTTGTGGTCTTCTACCTCATGTCCTTATTACCTCCCAAAGGCCTCATCGCCAAATACCAGCACTTTGGGAATTAAGCTTCAACATATGAATTTGGGGGAGAAACAAACATTCAGTCCATAGCACAGATCAAAAATATACTAAAAATGTATAGTAAAACTCTATGGGATTGATGGCAAAATGGACAGACCACTTGAAATGAAGTGTAGATTAGCAACAACAAATAAAACCCCAACAAATATATATTTATAATTATATATATAGCTTATATATAATTATAATTATATAATAATATATAATTAAGCATTTGATAGAGATAACATTTAAAATAAATTAAAAGATATATATTTTCCAGTAATTGGCATTGTAGCAGTTGAATAAGCATTTGGAATACAATTTAACTATATAGTTCTTCATACATTATTATAAAATGTATGGATGGATTAAATACTTGCATATAAGAAATAAATCTACAGCAGTATTAGAATAAAAGGCTATATTAGGGTGAAGAAATACTGCCTAAATATGATACTAGTGTCTGAAATCATCAAAGCATTGGTCAATAGATCATTAAAGAAATATTAATATGCTATTACAAGGAATAATTATAAAAAAATATTTAAAAAGAAATATTTTGAGGTGAAAGGAACATTTTAACATGAAAACTTATGTCCATACAAAACCTTAACATGGATGTTGTCAGCAGCTTTATTCAACATAGCCAAAACTTGGAAGCAATCAAGATATCCTTTGGTAAGAGAATGGATAAATACACTGTGGTACTTCCAGAAAATGATATATAATTTTTCGAGCTATCAAGCTATGAAAAGACATGGAGGAACCGGAAATGCATATTACTAAGTGAAAGTAGCCAATCTGTAAAGGATGTAAGCTGTTTGATTCCAACTATATACCAGTCTGTGAAAAGGAAAACTATGGAGACAATAAAAAGATCAGTGTTTGTCAGAAGTTGCGAAAGGAAGAGGAATGAATAAGCAGAGCACAGAGGATTTTTAAGGTATTGAAAATACTCTGTTTGAATCCATAATGATGGATACATGCCATTATACATTTGTCCAAATCCATAGAATGCACAATACCAGCAGTTCACTAAAGTGAACTGTGTATTTGGGTGATTATGATGTATCAGTGTGGATTCACCAATTCCAGCAAAAGAATCGGTGTGGTAGGAAATGCTGATAATGGGGAGATTATGTATATATGGGAGCAGGGGAGTATATGTTCCCTGTATGTTCCTTTCAATTTTATTATAAACCTAAAACTATACTAAAAATATGAACTCCTTACGAGAAATTGAAACAAACAAAAAATAACCCATATAAAAGTGGAATGGCAATCAATTCACAAGAGAAAAAAAAAATTCATGGCCCCGACACACTTTAAAAATCAATTTGTAAAAGTTGTTTTAGAAACAAGGTTACTTCCATAATTTTAATGGGAATGTAAATTGAAATACTTTTCTAAAGAGAAATGTAACTATATGTGTCAGTGTGTGTTAGATATGAAAATCCACCTTCTAAAATATATATACTTTAGAATCAAGTAATTGTAGAGCTGCATATGCAAGAGTGTTTATATCAAGGGTCTTATAAACTACCTCTGCAAACTGGGGACATAATTAATAAGAAATTAGGGTATTATTTCTGCAGAATATCATTCATACTGTCTCAACTTTCAACAAATTGAACAAGATAAAAGATTAGGTCTTTTTAATAATTGAAAATTAAAGACCTTAAAATGATGCAGTAATGTGCTTTAGTTAAGTAAATTACGACTCATTTATCTATAATGTACAGTCATCTCGTGTCTCTCATAATGGTGAGCACTATGCATGGCCTCCAGGGATCTATGTGTTATGGATTCTGCAATTCTCTCAGTTTCACATTATATAATCCTCCATCTCATTCCCAAACCTGTCATTCTTGCCTGCCCTAAATTACTCTTAAATCTTAATCTTTTTCCAGATTCTGGGACATGATATTGCTGTTTCCCTTCGCTAGAAAATTATTTACTTGATTTCTCCTCTGGCTAAACCTTCTTGATCTTCTAAAAATGTTCAAATGTTCAACCATAATGAATGGTTACAGTAGCTTCTCCTAATGGGGGAATATATTTCATTAGTTATTAAAATCTCTGGTACTTGAAATACTCATTGTATATTCAAATATAATTGTATAATGAAAGGCATTTGTTTCACATTTATATTTATAGCAGTTAGAATTCAACACCTAATGTCAAGGACCACAGAAACTACATACGCATAACTTGAAACATAATTTAATATAGAATAAACTGATAATATGATGGCTTGTAAAATAGTCTGGTCAGCCTTTCCTGGAAAACTAAAGATATTATTGTATTATTTGGAGCCATCCAGTACTGCATTTGAGTCTAATATTTCCCAAATATCTACATGAATTTAGAAATTTACTTAATGTCACTAAGTCATTTTCCTCACTTATAGTAGGAGAATATCAGGCCCTTATATTGAGACATCTTTAATTAATACAGAAAATCTCCTTTTGTGTGTATGGTGGATGGGGGTAGTGGAGGTTAGACTACTTAACTTACTTTTAGCTATAATTAAATATATTTATGTATTTTCTCTGATTTATTATTTTCACTATACAAGCTTCTTTGAATCCCATTAACTTAAAAATTCTTAACTGTATTTCATTAATACTTCCTATATTTATTTTTATTCTTTAAGAAATGTATTTTAGACTCCAATATTTTATCACAAACTATAAAACCTGTTTTTAGAGGTTGATGCAGACTAATTAATGACTTATCTTTGAATCCTGGATTGAAGGGGTCCAGGAAGTTTGGATTTGAAGTTTGCCTGGGATCTAGGTTCAGAGATTACAACTTTCAGGTGGTTTACCTATTGTATTAATTTCCTGAGGTTTCCTTAGCAAAGTACCACAAACTGTGTGAATTATACAATCCAGTTCAGGAGTCTAGAAGACTGACATCAAGATGTTGCTAGGGTTGGTTCCTTCTGAGGCCTGTGAGGGAGAATCTGTTCCATGCCTCTATCCTAATCTCTGGTAGCTTCAGGCTTTCCTTGCTTTGTAGATAGCATTCTCCCTGTGTCTTTATATCATATTCCCTCTATCCATATCTGTCTCTTTTTCTACATTTTCTCTTCTTATAAAGACACCAGTCATATTGGATTAGGGCCAATATCTTGATTTGATCATATTTCCCAGTAAGGTCACATTCATAGGTACTGAGGGGTAGAACTTCAACACCTTTTGGGAGGACACAATTCTAATCATGATAGATATCTATTGCAAAGATTTTACTTGATAATTATTTCCTGGTTTGAATAAAATAATTAAAAAAAAGTTATAGTAACCCATGATTTGCTGTTTAAATGAATCCCCAATTACATAGTTATATACTCTAAAGTGATAGGCTATGCTAAAATGCTGATTAAAGGAATGAGGTCTAATTTCACTTGTTTAAAATGTGGTTAGGATCCAAAATTTAGTTGTTTGAAAACCAGTATGGCATAATCATAGGATACAGCCTGTTTTTCAAACTTATAATTTCAAAAAAATATGTTGGCCCATTAAAAATTCTCCAAATATTTCATTGTAATGAAAGTGGTATTCTACAACTGGTTACTATTGAGGAACATGAATCAGAAAAGCACATCCATAAAATTGAAGAAGGACCAAAAACATCTGGTACTCACTATCAGAGAACACAAGTAACTGAACCTTGAAGCAACAACATTGTGGGGAGAAAAGAGACAAATTGCAGGGGGCCAGAATTATACTACTTTTATGATGGGGATTTTTTTTTTCCCCTAAATCTCATGATAAGGCATAAAGCCCTAGCAGGAAGCAGAAACTTTGAGATATTTTTATGAGGGAGGCAAACTTTTGTTTTCAGAAGCAATAAGGCATCTAGGATATGAGAAACAGAAATCCTGGAGAAAAATGACCCAGAGAAGTGATCCCAAAATTCTGAGTGCTTTAATACTGTAGATTACTGGTAAATCCTAAAAAGCATGGAGCAAGAGGCCAAGAAATCAATAAAGAAGAAATTGCTAAGTAACTAAAAAAGCCTAAGACCTTTCAATAATCTTGCAGAGGAGAAAAAATTGGAGTCTAGGATGGGAGAGGAATCTTAGAGGACAGCAATAAACACCACATGCATTCAGTTGAGACTTCTAAAGAGCTACGCCCTGAAATAAAATGTGCACCAAGTAAAGATAAGCCTTACAGCACAGGCTCAGAAAATCTAGATTGTTTATTGAGACACAGTAATATGCCCTTACCCTAACTGCTGGCACAAACAGGTTAATTCTTCCCTGAAGGAAAATAAAATTATCCAGAGCTGTTTAAATTTTTCATATAAAGTGTAATATACAATAAAATATCCCCAGTATTAACACAAGACAAAAATCCAGAGACTAAAAACCAACAGCTACAAATGAAACTGATCCATAGGTGATATAGATAATTAAGTCAGGCAGGGAATTTAAAACAAATTTGATTAGTATATTTAAATAGGTTCAAAACAATAGCATGATTAAGAATTTCACCAGAGAAACTTAAAGATGCATCTGTTACCGGATCATTTTAGGTACTTCTGTTACTAGACCAACAGAGAATAGGAATTAGCATATTGACAGGGATAATTTTCCCTAATCACTATGTGTAGGTTGGTGAGCTTTTATGTAATGGGGGCAGAGAGAAATAGATTGCAGCTCATTGAAGCAACTTATGGTTTTCCCATGCCCAGTATTATCAGGAAATTAGTAAAATAAATAAAGTCTGATTAAAGTATGACTGAGTATCATATATGAAGTTCTGAGTCAACCGAGATGGCAAGCCAATTTTGATCAGCAGGAATGTTAACTAAATGGGAGGTGTAACTACAGTGGACAGTGGAAAATGGGGATTTTGATTGTCAATTATGGTCTCAGGACCTAAATTTGTCACATTAACCCTCCTCTGATAATTTTTCCAGAAATTATAATTAAAAGGAATCTTTGGTGAGGCTGAAGCCTAGGTAAAGTAGAAAAAAAAAAAAAAATTGGGAGAAGCAAAGGAATCTGTGTGATCCAAGGGGTAGACTATATTGGATGCAATCATTCACCAGAGTTTCCTTTACCAATTGGTGTAGCCATTTCTTAAGTTCAGTCATTTTTGAAAAAATAAATTTGCAGCTGTCTCCTTCTCTATAAAATTCTTAGAATGTTTTCCTCTGTGGTGCAGTATGTACTCCTCAGCTTCCTTGTGATATCAGTTTGAAGTTAGTCTCAGCTAAAATCACATTCTTGCTTAAATTAGTTACTCTGGCCTTATTCTGAAAAAATCCCCCCTCCCAAAATATATGGGCTCAAATGCTAAAAGTTCTTATATAAAACCACTTCCCAACTTGTTTCATCACCCCAGGATAATCTTGACACAAAATTATGACTTTACATAAAAGAAAATTATAAGCTAACTTCTCTCAAGAATATAGGTAAAAATATATTCTAAATAAAAGTCAAACTTACTAACATATAAACACATAATGCATCACAAACTGGATTTACACTAGAAATTTAAGAACAGTTTAGCACTCAAAAACAATAAATGCATTATCACTACATCAGTAGAACAAATGAGACAAATGTTATCTCAATAGCTAGAATAAACAATAATTTTCTTAATCTATTAAAAAAATAAGTAAACCCATCCTAAATACTAAAACATGGCATTTTCTCCCAAGATTAGAAGAAAAACAAGTTTAGAAATAAAAGATTACTGGTATTCAACAACTTATGTTAATATTCCTAGTCCCTGAAATAAGACAAAGGAAAATAGTAAGATCCAGAAATGGCAAAATAAAATTTTGGTAAATGGCACATAAGAATGCAAATATCCAAAATTCAAAAGCATCTTCAGATAAAATGAATTAATAAGTGTATTTAATAATTTCTCTGAATAAAAATCCAATAAAAAATGATTAGTCACCATACGCTAGAGGCATAGAAATAGAGTCTAAAATTCACTGAAACCATTTACAAAAGCATCAAAACACCAAATACCTACGAATAAGTCTAATAAAATATATGCAAGATTTCTACACTAAAAATATTTTTAATTTTTGAGATAATTTAAAGAAAACCTAAGTAAATTGAGAGACGTAACCTGGTCCTGAAATGGAAAGTTTAGAATTTTAAACATGTCGATTTTCGATGAATTGACCTATAGATTCAATGTAATTCCAATCAAAATTCCAGAAGTATATGTGTCGTGTGTGTGTGTAAAAATTAATAAGTTGCTTCTAAGTTTTACATGGGAAAGCAAAAGTCAAATAAGCATCAATACAATATGTTAGAACAAAAATGGAGTTCTTATATACCAAGTCTATATTAAAGCTATAGAAATTAAGTTAGTGCAATGCTGATATAAGTGTACATAAATATATTTATAAAATAGAATAGTGAAAGGCCCACTAATTTACAATTATGTGATTTACAACCAAGTGCTACTGTACTTCAGTGGGAATTATTTTTCAACAAATGGTGCTGGGTTAATTGGATATCCACAAGGAAAAATGTGGACCCCTACCTCAAATCATCAAAAAAAAAAAAAAAAAAATTCAAATAGAAGTGTATTTGAGAATTTAATGTAAAAATATATATATATCAGTATCCAGATTAAAGGCTGTATCTTCATAAAAATATAGCAAGATAAAAATTTTAAGAGGAGCACAATAAAGACTAGTAAATTGGACTATATTAAATTGTGGCTTTTTATTCATCAAAATACAACATAATAAGTGATAAGACCACCATTAGTACAGAATATTAGTTTTGTATTACATAGGGCTCACATAAATAATTCCTATAAACCATTAAGACAATTTAGAAAACCCAACAGAAAAATGGGCAAAAGATTTGAACATAGTTTTCACAGAAGATGCTTTTCTATAATCCATAAACTTATAAAAGTTTGCAATATTACTGGCCACAAGAAAATGCAAATTTAAGCTACTTTGGGATTTTTATTATTATTTTAGCATGTGTAGAATTTGTAGTGATGTTTTATTTTTTTTTTAAGATTTATTTATTTATTTATATAGGCTGTGCAGGGTTTTAGTTGCAGCATGTGGGATCTTTGTTGTGGCATGCGGGATCCTTTTTTTAGTTGCAGCATGCGGACTTCTTAGCTGCAGCATGCAGACTTCTTCAGTTGCGGCATTAGGACTCTTAGTCGTGGCATGTGAACTCTTTAGTTGTGGGTGCCCGTGGGATCTAGTTCCTCAACGAGGGATCAAACTCATGCCCCCTGCATTGGGAGCACAGAGTAGTTCCTCAACGAGGGATCAAACTCATGCCCCCTGCATTGGGAGCACAGAGTCTTACCTACAGTACAACCAGGAATTCCCAAATTTAAACTACTTTGAAATATCATAACATACTCACAGAATTGCTAAAATAAAAAATGATTAAATAAATTCATCATCTTTAGGTAGGATGCAAAGAAACAAACAGTTATACATTATTACTTGAAGTGTAAAAATTGACAAAACTTCAAAAATTGTCTAAGTTGAACATTTGGATACCCTGTTATTTTATTCATAAATATATACCCAACAGAAATGCATATCTAGATGCACCAAACATATGTTTAAGAATATTATTAAAGCAGCATGGTTGGAAATAACCAATACTAGAAAACAAAATAAATGCTATATTCACAATATGGCACTTACCATATTAATAATTATTCATTCATAATGAAAAGGAACACACTATGAACAACTTTGATAAAACTAACAAATAGAAATTTTAGCACAAAAAGCCAGACACAAACAGAGTAAACTTGTATATTCCCAATCACTGAAGTTCTAAAACACAAAAACTAAGGGTGATGGAAGTCAGCAGTTAATGTTGAGCTGGGGAAGCTAGTTTGAAAAAGACTTTAAGGATTCTAGAATTTTTTTGTGTGCTTCTGATTTCTGAATCATTTTGTTTATAATTTATATTTCAATAAAATTAGTTTATTCTTTAAAAAAGAAAATCCTAAAGTATGTTCCCTAAGCACAGTGCAATTAAATTAGAATCACACAAGCACACATGTATCTTTAACTTATGGTTAAATATAATAAAAAACTAAAAATGAAAACTAGAAAATATTTTGAGCTGGATGATAATTAAATATTAAATATAAATCCTGTGTGTTGCATCTGAAACCATGCTCAGATATCACTTATAACTTTAAAATGGTAAGTTAGAAAGGATGAAAGGCTGAAAAAAATTGATATAAGACCCTTCTCAAAAAGTCAGTAAATTAATATCAAATAAAAACCTAAGAAAAATACAGGGAATGAGAAGAAATAGAAAAACACATATAGGAGAGAATATTAGATTTATGAAAACACTCTAATGTTTTAAAATAGTTAAGACATGAAAACAATACAGAATAAACATATCCTTTTCAATAACTATTGAAACAGATATGAAATGCTCTCCAACATAATCTGGAGTGGGTGCTCCTAAAATGCTGAAGGAATGTTGGACAAGAAATTTCATATCAATGTTAAGTAATTAGAGATATAATACATGTTTTATCAAGGTGGCTGCCTCTTTTCCAGGTAAGTAAAGGACTATCATTTCCTACCTAACCCTTTCTTCTCTCTCATCTTTTCCCTCCAGGAGTATCCATAAGCATTCTTATAGTGTGTGTGTGTGTGTGTGTGTGCATGTGTGTGTGCTTGTGCACGTCTGTGTGAGATTAGAAAAAAGTAATTATCACTATGGTCATATTAGATTATATTAGGGCTCAAAGAGGTGTGTCTAATCCAACAAAGACTTGATTAGGAAGAAATAGACCCTTTTCCCTCTGGCTTTTAACCCTGTGTAAATTTAAGATTATAATGAGATGAGTTGATATACATATATATTGGGCAATGATTTCCAAAATAAAATTAATTAACACACCCATCACCTCACACAATTACTCTGTGTGTGTGAGCACATTTAAAATATACTGCCTTAGCAGCTTTTAAGTATACAATACAGTATCATTAACTATAGTCACCATGCTCTACATTAGATCCTCAGAATTTATTCCACTCATAACTCAAGTTTGTAACCTTTGAACAACATTTCCCCATTTCCCCCATCCATCAGCCCCTGGAAACCACCGTATATTCTTCTTTTCTATGAGTTCAGCTTGATTAGATTCCACATATAAGTGAGGTCATACTGTGTTTGTCTTTCTCTTGCCAGAATTATTTCACTTAGCATAATGTCCTCAAAATTCATCCACTTTGTAACAAATGACAAGACTTCCTCCTTCTTTATGGCTGAATAATATTCAATTGTATATATATATATATATATATATATATATATATATATATATATATATGGATTCGAACTGCACCTGTCTACTTATATGCAGATTCCCTTCCACTACATACGACCTACAGTAATACAGGATCTGGTTGAATCCGAGGATGGGGAACTGCTGACATGGAGGTCAGACTGTAAAGTAATCCTCGGATTTTGGACTGTGTGGCGGGTAGGCATCCCTGATCCCATTATTATTTAAGGGTCAACTGTATATCGTATTTTCTATATCCATTCATCCTCCAACAGACACTTTGCCTGCTTTCATGCCTTGGCTATTGTGAATAATGCTGCAGTTAACATAGGGGTACAGATATTGCTTCAAGATAGTGATTTCATTTTCAACTGATAAATATCCAGAAGTGGAACTGCTGGGTGCTATGGTAGTTCTAGTTTAACTATTTCTATTAACTTTTGAGACACCTCCATAATGTTTTCAATAGAGGCTGTATTACACTTCCACAAAGAGTGCACAGGGACAAAATTTTTTCCACATCCTTGCTAACACTTATCTCTTGTCTTCTGCATTGGCAGGCGGACTCTCAACCACTGCACCACCAGGGAAGCCTCTCTTGTCTTTTAGATAATAGCTACTCTAACAGTTGTGAAATGATACCTCATTATGGTTTTGATTTGCATTTTCCTATTGATTACTGATGTTGACCACCTTTCATGTACCTGTTGGGCATTTGAATATCTTCCTTGAAAATATGTCTATTCAAGTTCTCTGACCTTTTTTTAATCAAATTATTTGGATTTTATTGCTAATGAGTTGTAAGAATTCCTTACATATTTTGAAGATTAACCCCATCATTAGATAAATAGTTTGCAAATATTCCACAGTTTAGCTTTTCATTTTGTTGATTGTTTCTTTTACTATGCAGAGGCATCTTTGTTTGATATAGCCCCACTTGTTGATTTTTGCTTTTGTTGCTTGTGCTTTTAGTGTAATATTAAAAAAAAAAAAAAAAAAAAAAACATTGCCAAGACCAATGTCAAGATGGTTTTTCTTATGTTTTCTTCTAGGAGTTTTAAGGTTTCAGGTAATATATTTAAGTCTCTAATTCATTCTGAGCTAATTTTTTGAGTGGTGTAAAACAGGGGTACAATTTCATTCTTTTGCATTTGAATATACAGTTTCCCCAACATAATTTATTAAAAAGACTATCCATTTCCCATTTAGTATCCTTGTCAACTATTAGTTAACAGTGTATGCAGGGGTTTATTTCTGGGTCCTCAATTCTGTTCTATTGGTCTATATGTGTTTTATGCACATATCATATTTTGACTACTATTGATTTATAATATAGTTTGAAATCAGAAAGTGTGATACCTCCACCTTTATTCTTCTTTCCCAAGATTTCTTTGGCAATGCAGTGTCTTTTGTTCTTCTATTTGAATTTTAGGATTGTATTTTTCTATTTGTGTGAAAAATGCCATTGAATTCTTAACAGGCATTGCATTGAATATATACATAGCTTTGGGTAGTATGGACATTTTAGCAATATTAATTCTTCCAGTCCATGAACATAGGATATCTTTATTTGTGTCTTCTTCAATTTATTTTACCAATATCCTTTAGCTTTCAGTGTACAATTCTTTCACCTCCTTGGTTAAATACATTCCTAAGTATTTTATTATTTTGGATGATACTGTAAATGGGATTGTTTTCTTTCTTTCTTTTTTTTTTCAGATAGTCAGATTTTTGTATCCTAAAAATGTACTGCTTATTAGTTTTGACAGTTTTTTTGATGTAGTCTTTAGGATGTTCAACAGATAAGATCATGTTATCTGCAAACAGAGCCAATTTTATTTCTTTCTTTCCAATTTGGATGTGTTTTATTTCCTTTTCTTGCCTAATCTCTTTTTGTAGGACTCCCAATACTATGTTGAATGGGGATTATGAGTGGAGGCACCCTTGTGTTCTTACTGGTCTTAGAGAATCTTTCAACATTGAGTATGACTATAGGTGTGAGTTTAGCATATATGGCCTTTATAATGTTGAGGTCCATTCTTTCTATATCCAATTTATTGAGAGCTTTTGTCATGAAAGGATGTTGGATTTTATCAAATATTTTCTCTGCATGGATCATACAATATGGATCCTTTATTTTATTAACATGGTATACCATATTTATTGAATTGCATATGTTAAACCATTCTTACATCCCAGAGATAATTTTCATTTGATCCATCCTGTTATACAGTCATTTGAATGTGCTTTTGAACTCTGTTTCCTAATATTTTGCTGAGATTTTTTAGATCTATGTTCATCAGGAATATTGGCCTGTAGTTTTGTTCTACTTTTGTTTTCTCTTATCCTTTTTTGGCTTTGAAACAAGGTAATGTCAGCCTTGTAAATTGAGTTTGAGAGTGTTCTCTCCTATTCATTTTTTTGGAACAGCTTGAAAAGATTTATTGTTAATTCTTATTTAAATGTTTGATAGAATACACTAGTGAAACCATCTGGTCCTAGGCATTTCTATACTGAGAGGTTTTTGATTACTGATTCTATCCCCTTAGTTATTATTGGTCCTTTCAGATTTTTAATTCTTTCATGATTCAGTCTTGGAAAATTAAATGTTTTAAGGAATGTATCTATTTCTTCTAGGTTATCCAATTTGTTGGCATATAACTCTTCATAGTAGTCTCTTATGATTCTTTGTATTTCTGTGATATCAGTTGTAATGTCTCCTCTTTTATTTATAATTTTGTTTGCTTGAGTCTTCTCTTTTTTTCTTTGTTAGTCTAAAGTTTTGTAAATTCTATTTATCTTTTCAAAAAACCAATTCTTAGTTTCATTGATCTGTTCTAGTATCTTTCTGGTCTCTATTTCATTTGTTTCCACTCTGATTTTGTTATTTCCTTCCTTCTGCTACTTTGGGCTTCCTTAGTTCTTTCTTTTGTTCCTTGATGTGTAAAATTACGTTGTTTATTTGAGATCTTTCTATTTTCTTAATATATACACTTATTGTTATAAAATTTCCTCTAAGAACTGTTTTTGATGTATCCCATAAGTTTTGTTATGGAGATAAAAAGCATATGTCTTTTATGTTGTATTTCCATGATAATGGGAGTGCCTCCCTTTGGGTCTCTGGCTTGGCAGGGCTGTTCATGAACTGTAGCTGGCAGGGATTGAAGAAGATACAGAACATTGATAGGCCCATGTCCTTGTTACATATGAATACTATTTCATCTTTACTATTCTTCTGCACCTAATTCTACATTGTTGAAATAGTATATTGGTGATCAACATTTTCTACCCTATTCACAAAATTATTATTTAGACCCACTAAACACTAAAGTATTTAGTTAAGTATTTTTCATAAAAATGCAAGAACAAGATACCTAAGATTTTGTACAGTTTTTAAAAAACTCAGTATGTTTACTTCCATTAGCACAATTGGGATGTAAGTTAGATTCAATTTGGATTAGTGTTTTTTCATAGTAGGCATTCATAAAAAATATGAACATTCAGCTTGACTTCCTTTTAGTAAGAAAGTACTGAAGACATGGATAACTCTCCTATTATGTCATACAGCACTAGCTTGATGTTTGCTATAAGGAATAAAATGTATAAATATGCTTTTTAGTGATTAACTAAATTTTTATATTCAAATTGTCTTTTGTTTTCTACACTTCCACAGAACACTTGCATAAATAATAATACAATGCAATAAAAGCAGTTTTATTTTACAATTATCACTTGTCTAAAATTATACAATGTTTCAGCTATGTCCACAATGTACATTCCATGAAGATATGTCTTGAATGAATATTTTTTTCTACTGTGGATGAATTGAATTATATACAATTAAAAGAATTGTCAATTGTTTCCTGGAACTTGTAAAAGCAATTGTCTGAGAATCTGCACTAACATTTAGAGATATAATGATTCATACTAAGGAAAAAATGGGTTAGTAGATACAGGGAGAATATAATCAAGAAAATTGATTTTTATGTGTGAATTTTGTGTGATATGATAAGTAAAAGTTTTAAAATAAATTCAATTTCTTCTGACTTCCCATGGATAATTGATCATACACTAAGGTAAGAATATCATTAGAATAATTATATTAAATTATGCTGCCTTTAATAGATATATATTTAAAATGTAAAATATGCTACAAATTGAGGGGTTTGTGTGACAATACACTTAACCATACATTGGGTCATACTTTACTGATATGTTTTCAGAATGTTGGGCAAGCAGTTGTTTTCTGCAATAAACGTGCTGACTGATTTTAGTGGCCTTTTGAGTATAGCTCCCCATCTCACTTTATCGCTGTGATAAAATATCAGCAAAAATGTATACATTCTTTAATAGCCTCTAGAGAAAATAAACCTAAGACAAAATAACAACCATGATGATAAAAAGCATATGTTTTAGTATTTGGGGTATAATCATATGTATTTGCTGAGGAGACATTTTGTATTGAGTATTATGATGTTTATGAGTTAGTATGTATCTCTAGGTAAATATTTAGGATGATTAAAAAAAAAGAGTGTTCAGTGAATTGTTATTTCATCTACTGCCACCAATGGATCTTCTCTGTAAGGCTAACTTGGTATGTCACAAAAGAGTTTATCCTATGATTTGTAGCCATATATATATATATATATATATATATATGTGTGTAGTTTATGTTGCTTATTTTTATTTATTTTTTTATTTTTTTACATCTTTATTGGAGTATAATTGCTTTACAATGGTGTGTTAGTTTCTGCTTTATAACAAAATGAATTAGTTATACATATACATATGTTCCCATATCTCTTCCCTCTTGCATCTCCCTCCTAACACTTGGATAAATGAAAACATACATTCTTAGCTTCTTACTTTTTTTTTTTTTTTCCGGTACGCGGGCCTCTCACTGCTGTGGCCTCCCCCATTGCGGACCACAGGCTCTGGACGCACAGGCTCAGCGGCCATGGTTCACAGGCCTAGCCGCTCCGCTGCATGTGGGATCTTCCCGGACCAGGGCACGAGCCCACGTCCCCAGCATCAGCAGCCGGACTCTCAACCACTGCGCCACCAGGGAAGCCCCTTAGTTTCTTACTTTTGACAATGTATCTATTAAGCTGTTCATAGGCAGAAGTGCCCCGTGAATGAAATAAATAATTTTTATAACTAAAAATATTAAAAGCTCTTAGTTAATTGATGTGAGAACTAAAACCTAATGGGTATTTAAAAAATAAAACAAACTGATATTATTATAGTGTTATATCTTCCAGTGAAGATTTTGCTGAAAATATTTAGATGTTGATCATTTACGGCTACCTCTAAAATGTGAATTCTCACTTACAGGGATTGAAGTTCTACAACTAAATAAACACACTGGAGTGTGAATTTTTGATTAGGACCTATTATTGTTGATTATTTGTCTCTATGAGGTAGACTTAATTTAACTTACACACATCACTCTCTTCATAATGAATTTATTATAATTTTGAACTTTATTAGCAGTAATTAATTTTGAACAGAAAATTATCATGAGGAAGTCTAATAGCATAGATGAAAGATATTGAAATAAAGTTGTGTTTAGAGAAACCACAAACCAGGGGAAAAAAAGTTAACATAAAGTGTCAAGAAGGCTTTGCATGCACAAATAGGAAACAAAGAAGCACAACAAAAACAACAACAAATATTTGATAATTAAAATA
Organism: Phocoena phocoena; assembly: GCF_963924675.1. Taxonomy (NCBI): domain Eukaryota; kingdom Metazoa; phylum Chordata; class Mammalia; order Artiodactyla; family Phocoenidae; genus Phocoena; species Phocoena phocoena. The sequence continues at coordinate 125,401,528 of NC_089222.1, read as the reverse complement.
TGGCCTCCAAAAATAAATAAATAAGAATACAGTTGAGAATATCATTCTGAATATTAAATATACTATAAAAGAGAAAATAGATATAGAAAATAAAGATGATTATCCAGAAAGCTTCTGTATCTGAAGAACTGAAATTATTTTGAATGGTTTCAGTCAAAAAAGTTTGCATTTCCTAAAATAAAATTGGATATATTTTACCAACAATTCTTATTTTAGCATTAGAAAAAAACTGTGTGTTTGTTTTTGGTTTTAGGTGAAAATTTTAGAAAGCTTACAGGATTTTAAAGTAGTGTTTAAAGTAACATGTTAAAATGTACTGTTCTCAAAATTCCTTTTTGAGAACTTTATCATCTACCTATTGCTGTGTAATAGTTCACTCCAAATTAGTAGCTTACAGCAGAAACTATATTGTTAGTTCGTGATTTTGCAAGTCAGCAGTTAAGGTTGAACACAGCTGGCTGGTTCTTTAGATCTTAGTAGAACTCCTGTATATGGCTGATATCAGCTACAGGTCAGCTTAGAGATTCTACATTTGAACGTTGGCTGGGGCACATTAATCTTCCTCCATGTGAAGTCTCAAACCACCAACTGTGTTTATGTACTGACACAACTCTGAGGGAGACCAGAAGAGTGCTGCATTCCATTGACCAGACCAAAGGAAGTCACAAATCCAGCTTATATTAAAAGAATAGTAAACAAGATTAAAATACGGATAGGAAGAGCTTAAAACGGCCTTGCAAGTGGTAAGGATAGAGGGAGGAATGAAGAACTATAGCCTGCAATATATCTTCGGCAATTAAGATTTAATTTTTATCTTATTGTACTTAGAGACATTTAAAATATTGCCTTATAAAAGTGAGAGAGTCAAATTATTTTTTTCCTCAAATTTGGAGACTATCCTCTTCAAATTGACTTAAATATTACCTTATTTTATTTCACAACTATGTAGGTTTGGTTTATATGTTTACATGTGTATAGATGGATACTACATATCTATATAACTTCATAATTATAATTATTAGTGATGAAGTGCATAGTGATACAACTATTTATCCCTTAGAATCTGGAACCTATTATTCATTATAAATATCTATCAAGTATTTGACAGTTTCCAAGTGAACATTGTGACCATATTTAGCCAAAATTATAAATTCCTATCAATTTTTATGGAACAGTGCAGCTTAATTCATTTAATTTCTAAAATTAGTCAAAATAAACAGTAGTATTTAAAATTAATATTAAAATTAATTGTTAAAAGTAATGAGACCTGTTAATAGCTAAAGGTCAATCCACAACCAGAGAGACAAGTTCATTTACTTTGACATTCATGACCCATAACAAAAGGCGTAGTCTCTCAAGTCCCTGCCAAGTTGCAAAATCATTCTAAATAAATAAGACTGGTTTTGACAGAGGTTTATTTCATTCAGTTTGGCTGAATGAACCTACTCTTACATAGACATATTCTTCATCATGGCAAAATTACTTTTTCTCTTTTCTATTAGGAAGTGAATAATGATCAGGAAAACATTACATTTATATAGGGTAAAAATAAATGAAAAGGACAATGTTAAATTTCATTTGATTGCATGGAAATTAAATCGCTAGTATTATTCCTCCATTTTCCAAATATTCACTTCACATACATGAACTCAAAGCAAAAAATATGAAACTTCTGGAGTGTAAAGAAAATCCAATCTAACTAATGAAGGAACACCAACCCTTAAATTTAAATTGGATTGTAAAAGTAATCATACCACTCTATAAAAGCCATTATCCCTATTACAAGCATACATTAGTTTCCCATATATGGTTAATTATGTCTATTCTCTTTCAATAGTATAATTCTGACAATGATACACAAATTGAGAAAAAATGCATTAGGTATATAAGATTATATAGTTTGCATTTTCTATTTTATTTAATCACCAACAACATGCATGTGATAAAATTTATTTGCTCCTAATTGCTAATAAATGTCATAAATAATTCCTCCCTAACTGCTGTACCAAGATGTTCACTTACAGTACTAAATTAAGAAATGCCTTAAAATAAAACACTGAAAAAATTATGATACTAAAACAACTGAAGAGTGTAATAAGTTTAACTGTTTTGCCATTAATTGTAATTATTCATCCTAAGTTTCAGAATACTATTGCTAAATAGTGAATTTGGTTTATTTTCTTCAACAGTGTCACCGTATTTGCCATTCAAAAATCCCATAAAACTACAATGTAAACAAAAGGATGTGCCTGACAGCCTGGGATATAGACAGTAAACCTATGCAGATCAATGTGTTAAGAATTTTTGTTGTTCCTCATTTAATGCTTCTAGTAAGTGTGGATAATAAAAACATTGGAGCCCTATTTGCACCTTTATTCACCAAAAGCTCCTTTTCTGCTATTTCTGTCATTTTGCCTATGGGGGACTGTAATTTAGTTACTCATATTCCTCCACTGAAATGTGGACAACACTGCTTTATCTGGCCATTACAAATTACAGGCTCTCAGTCTCAAGAAGAATGTGGGTTTTTTTGGTGGGGATGGGATCACGGGCTATGGATGATGCAGCAGAGTCTGTTGGTAACCATTCCAAACAGATGTCTGCCGCATTTTTTTCTGTTAATTATTTTTCTCTATTGTTTTCCTGTTTTCAACCTCTATGATTTCTGCTCTGATGTTTATTATTTATTTATCCTACTTGCTTTAGGTTTATTTTTTCCTCCTTATCCTAGTTTCTTGAGGTAGAAAATTAGATTATTGAGATCTTTCCCTTTTTCTAATGTAAGCCTTTAGTGCTATCAATTCCCCTCTTAGCACTACTTTAGGTGTTTCTTACATATATTTTAAGTCCATTTTCCTTCAATTCTACATATTTCTTTTATTTTCAGGCCACCATATATTTCTGCAATCTCAAGATTTGGAGATGAAGAGTTGCTTCATCTGGTTGTTGCTTGTTGTGGTGGTATCTTCACTTATTTGAGGTGGAGGCGGAGTACTTCCTGGGCTAGACATTTATTAGGTTAGGATCCCCACTGTATATTTCCTCCTCCAGCCACTCCAGTGTCTCAGGGCAGAGATGGAGGATTCAGACCCTGATGGGAAAAATAACTGCTCCTTTGTTGGCTTTTGTAAGCAGAGTTTGTGATTGATGGCCCTTACTAGTGATGCCAGGCTTGCCTAATCTTGTCAGAGAGAATCCTGACACCTACTTGGGGGTCTTCTGTTGCTAACTTGGAGACAGGAATGCCAAAGTTGGGGGTAAATGGAGCTTAATATATCCTCCCACTTTGATTCTCTTCCAGTAGTGTATTCTCACACCAGTTCTCCTTCCTCTTACCACCTGTCAGAGTTATTTGGTTGTCTCCCACATTATTTAAGAGTATATAGTTTACAGAGTGAGAAAGAGGAGGAAGAAACTGGCCTACACCATATTGTCCAGACCAGAAGTCCCTTTTATTTCCTTTCTTAAGTTTCAAGTCCTTTTCTATAAATCATTTTACTGTTTTGAGAACTTCCTTTAACTATTATTTAAGATTATATTTACTAGCAGCATACTCTCTTGGTTTTCCTTTGTCTGAAAATGTCTTTATTTCTCTTCAATTCCTGAAGATATTTTAGCCAGATATAGAAATTGCAGTTGACAATTCTTTTCTTCTAACACTTGAAAAATGCTGTGCCATTTTCTTCTGGCTTCCCTGATTTCAGATGAGAAATCCATTGTTATTCAATATAGTTGTTCCCTTTAAAGTAATGTCACGTGTCTCCAGCTTCTTTCCATATTTTTATTTTGTCTTACTTTTCAGAATTCTAATTATGATGCATTTTAGTGTGGGTTTCTTTGAGTCTCCTATGTTGCTCAATCTCTTGAACCTGTACGTTTATAGCTTTCATCAAATTTGGAAAGTTTTCTGCTATTATGTCTTTGAATACTTCTTTAATTCTACTCTTTCCTCTTCCTCTAAGTTTCTATGATACAAAAATGAGTTATTTGCTTTTGTCCCACTAGTCCTTCAGACTGTTATTTCAGTCTGTTTTCTCTCTGTTGTTCAGATTAGGTGAATCCTATTAATCTGTCCTCAAATTCATTGCTTCTATCCTCTGTCATCTGCACTCTCCTATTGACTTCATCAAGCAACTTTGTTTTTGTTGTACTCTTCAGTTTTACAATTTCTGTTTGGCATTTTTTGACAGATATTTCTTTGCTGAGTTTTTTTTTTTTTTTCCATCTGTTTGAAGAGAATTTGTAATTGCTTGTTGAAAATTTCTTATGATGGTTGTTTTAAAATATTTGATAAATAACTCCAACATCAAATTCATCTCCCTGTTGTTTTTTACTGATTATTTTATTTTTCTCATTCAACTTGTGATTGTCCTCTTTCTTGGTATGAAGAGTAATTTTTATTTGCATTCTGGAAATATAAATTCTATTAAACTAAAAACTGTGGTGCCTATTTTTTTTAAGCTGGCAGTACCACTTGTTGAGGCATGACACTATAGCTGCTGGGTGTTTATGCTCAACTTCCCACTGGGCTCCACCAACACCACCCTGAAAAATGTGGGGAATTGACTCACACCATCTTGTTGCCTCCAACTTGGAGAGTGTGCTTACCTCTGCACTGGCCTCACAAACTTAAGGGAAAGGGGAATCAGATGACTGACACATACCACCTTATTGTGCATGATAGAGTTGTAGCTGAGCACCTCATGATTCCTGTTGACAAAGGGGGGCAGGCAAACAAGTGTAAACAAGTCCCACCTTGTACCACCTTAATCTGTCTCCTTCATAGCAGGTGGATGGTGGGCTTCCCAGTGGGCTTTGCTACTCTGGAATGGGAGGTGCTGAAGTTCCCAGGAGTCCTGACTCAAACTGCCTCACTCAGTGTCATTTTTACTTCATGGGTGCTGAGGTTTATCTATTCACTGGGCCCCATTTGTCCCAGGTGTGTGTGGAAAGTAGAATGCTGATTAGTTTGGACCCTCATTGCTTTGTTAAGTCTCTTTGACACTAGGTGGTGATGGTAAACGGAGTGTAATTTAGGGTGACGACTAGCTCAATTTTGTACTGCCTTGTTAAGTTTCCTTGCTGCTGGGAAGGAGTAGAGCTTCAGCTTGCCACCAGACCCCGTGGACACTGCTACTTTGGTTGGGAAACTGGAGTACCAGCTACTTCCTCAAGACTGAATACAGGACACCAGCTTCTTTCTCATATTAACACTATCTCAGTAGAAGAATCAGAGCACTACGTCCTTCCATGGGCAGGGAAAACAAGATCAACTCCCTGTTGGGCCCCTTAAAACACTACCAAGTGGGGCAATCAGAGTGCTACTGTCTGATTCTACAGAGTATGACAGGATGGGATGGAAGACCAGTTACCTGGTTCATCACTTGGAATCCACAGTATGGGATATAGGGGTGTGGGTGAGGGGTGGGTGGTAAGGGAATAGGGACAGTTATATATAGTAAGCAGCTAGCCCTCACAAATATGTCTATATCCTAATCCCTAGAATCTGTAAGTATATTATATTATATGGCAAACAGTGTTTTGCAGATATAATTAAGGTTTTGGGCTTACAATGGAGACATTATTTTAGATTATACAGGTGGCTCCAACGTAATCACATGAGCTCTTAAAAATGGAGAACTTTCCCTGGCTAAGGTGAGTCAGATGCAGTGGAAGAAGAAGAGAAAGGCTGCAGATAGGAAATTCAGATATATTCCACTTGAGAAAGAATTAGATTTACAATTGCTGGATCTGAGATATAAGAACATACATTTAAGGACCAGAGGCTCCTCTCCTAGTCTTTACAAACCACCTTTTTGCAGGAGAAGCCTCTTCACTAATCAGCCCAGCTAGAGGTTCCAGGGTCTCTCAAATCTCTTCTAGGCATGTGTCTTCCCTGAGCTTGGCATCTGCTTTTACTCTAGAATGTACAGCTACTTTTAACTATATTAATTCGCCTGTAATGTTAACCCTCAGTAGCCTTTGGCTTCTGTTTCTATTGAGTTACTATGCCTGTAATCTCTTGCTCCCTCCATAGTCTCCCTATAGAACTGCACACTCCTTGCTGCTCTAACATCCATGGCACTATGACAGGTCTCCAACCTCTTAACTCAAACTACATTACTGTTCCCCAAGCAGTCCAGCTCAGGTGATACGTACAGTAACAAGTCCCTAGGGCAGACCGCAGAAAAATTCAGAACACTGGTTATAAGTTCCACTCTTTCCAGGAGGCAGGGATTGGGAGGTGTCCTTCCAACTGTGCTGCACCACACTGGGTTGGGGGATTGGCAAAGATGAACACACACACACACACACACAAAACCCTTTTTAGTCAAATCCCTTCTTGGCTATGTGTTGACTTGGTGCTGAATCTTCTTTAAAGATTACAAAATACAAAAATATATTTTGGTCTATTTGGTTGTAACTCGTATCTTCATGGGGTAATTAGGGTCTGGAGCTTCCTACTGTACCATATTGACATTATTTTTCTCCACATTTACTTATAAACACCAAAAAAGTCCCTCCATACATAGATATATGGCAGCTATGTAGGCAAAAACAAACAAACAAAACAAAACAAGAAAAAACAGAAATCTTGTTTCATGATTTGTTATATGAAAGAAAACCCAATCAGAAAAGGGCACTGATAAGGTGCTTTTGTACTTAATAGTTTATCATCCAACATATGAGATACAAAATTTTAGTTAACAAATATAATTTCAAATATATTTTCTAAATGAGAACTTTTATTTGCTTTTCCATGTAAATTTTCACATTCAGTATACTTTATAAAATTAATTCTTTAAAACATCTTTGAATTTTATAAATTTAAAAATATTTTATGTAATTTTTAAATTTTTCATGAAGAATCATGTCTTTGATGTAAAGCAATTTTAGTTATAACTGTGCATATGACAATGTTAAAATAACATACAGAAAATCAAGGAGATATTTGTCTACTCATTTTGAACTTTTTAATGTCTACATTTACAGCTATATGATTTATTAAATTCTATCTTGATGAAGTTAACAAACCCCTTATATATTTATAAATTTTGATACAGTTTTTTTTATAACTTTTCAAATATATTTTGAAATTATATACTTTAATTTATAAAAAAGCAGATGTATGATTTACCTTATTAATCACTAAAAATTAGAATAGCATATGTTGGTGCTAAAAATAACATTCTAAATTTTATAATAGTTCCATCCCCTCATTTTACAGATGGCAAAATTTGGTGCAGTGAGGTTAAAGTGCCTATCTCTGTTAGAGGAAGGGACAGGGGTACAAAAGCTGGAAGGCGAGTATAGAAATGGACTTAAGAGCTAAAACATGACTTTCAGTGAGGTGAATATCATCACCCCTCCCAATTAGAAAGCAAAAATTTGTGAGAAAGATCGAAACATGGCAGTGTTTTTTGTTTTCTTTCAAACAACATTTCAAACCATTGAAATAGTTTGCAGTATTTTTTTTTTTCAGACCACTGGAGTAGTTCACATTACTTTGACTTCAGTATGAGAATAGCCAAGATACCAATTAGACTCAGAACAAGTAAAGATCAAACCCACTTTTAAACTACGCTGTATGTATTTCACTCTTAGTTAACCATGTTACACAAATAAAATTATAATGAATGTACCACAGGCAAATTAATCATAAAGTAATTAAGGAATGAGACACAATTAATCTGGATAACTCCATTATCAGGTTGGTAGAAAATTTGGAGGGCTTGAAATAAAGATGAGAGTTGAGGACAAATAACCATTTTTACTGTTTTGAAAGTGTAAACTATAGGAGAGATATATTCTCTAGTTACCAGGGTTTCATAAATTAGCATTAGGTAAGGAACACTGCCATGTTTACATAATTCCATCATTGCTCCTCAGATTGAAATATCAAATTGAGACATCTGAATGGGAAAATTAAACTTCACTTCCTGGTTCTCATGAGGATTTATCTCTCATTTATGATACAACACATTCTTCTCCTCAATCCATCTTTCCAATAACACTTTATGAAAATGTTGGTTAGATAAATATTCAAGATTTATGTTATGAGTATGTAAATTCTATTCAAAATGTAACCATAGAGCAAAGTATGATTACTTCTATTTCCATGAAAAATGCTTATTTTCTTGGTACAAATAATTATCTTGTTTAATTTCATTTGTTTAGTTTTATGTTTCTATCACAATTTATATTCCAAACTCTCCAACTGCCTCACATTCCTCTACTATGTTGAGATACATAGATAACATATAAAATTTATCTTCCTAATGAAACATCTTCCAAGTCATATAACTGACTTCAATTTCAATGGATTATTTCATATATCCTGTATACAGCCGTCATCCTATCTGTCCTGTCCTGGGGATTCCCTTTATCTCTTTATTCTGTTTATTGTAACTTATATCTCCTATTTTCTTTGTTTACTTCTTCATTTTGGGCATACACATCATCCAGTAATTTCCTAAAGAAAGTGTCTCAAAGTCACTTTTCTGAGAGTCTGAATGTCTGAAAATGTATTTATTCTACACTCACAGTTGATTGGTAGTTTGGGCAGAGGATCATGTTTCAAAATAATGAAGGACCTTAAAACAAAGAAATTTGACCATGTTTCAGACACTGTGTCGATACGCTCATTAGTGCTTCAAAGGGTAATGCAATGTTCAATTTGTTTTCTTAAATGCCCTCTTTTACTGAAATATGGAACATGATATGAGATGGAGCAAGGGAGCTGTCAGTGAGATCAGCTAAGAGGTTGTTTTTGTAATCCCAGTTGAGAGAGGATAGTATTCCTGGACTAAGGTAAGAACAGTGTTGGAAATCTGGGCATTGATTTTAAACAGGGTAAAGTAAAGGAATGAGGAATAACTTTTTAATCTGGCTGGGAACAACTGTAACAATCAGTGAGCTGTGGAAAATGACCAGTGAAGCAGGTGTGGAGTTTTCTCTGCTTGCAGACCCCATCTGCACTCAAGTAAGATAATCTTACAAAACTTCACCCCAACGAATGCAGTTAGAGTGGATTTACACTGTAGCTGACTTTGGTTTTGCAAATTTCCAAAGTGTCAAAAAATTCCTTGTGAATACCAAATTCTTCTCAAAATTGAATTACCCACTTCTCTGTAGTATAGTGTAGAAAAACCCAAACAAACGTTAAGAAGACCTACACAATTTAACTTACTTATTCTCTCAAAGACCATCTTTTTAATGTATCCTTAAATGTTTAAGTCCATAATAATATATTATCCATCATATATCTTAGAATGCTTAGGAGGAGAGAGTATGATAAGTCAGATAAGGTGCCTGGCACATACTAAAATTGCAATAAAACTTATGCATACTATACCTCATAACCCATACTATTTAATGTATACTAAATATTTTTGTAAGGATGGAAATAATGTGCATGAATCACATCCTAATGCCTTCACATACTAGTTACAAATACATATTGTCATGCTATATATATAAATCATCGATAGTTATCTATGCCTATGAGTAAAGTATGGAATTGGGATCTGATGGACCTATTAGCTGTGATATTTTATAGAATATATAGAAATATTTATCTTTGAAAGAAAAAATATGAACTACACTTGCTTTATTCATATAAACATATAATGTAATAGTCATCTTTAAAACTGAATTAGCTTATTCTCATATAATATACTCTTTTATACTCCATAATTTACCACACCACATGAAGATCTTTATTTACAAACATCTAGCCAGATGCACTGCAAATAACATGATAATGGTTGAGCAATATGCTCTCAGGGGGTCATAATTTTTTGAAAGCTATGTTGACCTTTCCAAGCCACTAGTGTATCATTTAGTGTAATAAGTGCTAGTTTCCTAAGTGCTATCCCAGTGACCTAAAAGATTTTTCCCGGCGTCTAAAAGTGCTGCTTAGTCTCCATGGTGTAGTTTACACAGTGGGAAAATGTGGTTCATTATCTCACAAACATATATTGCAGACAAAAAACTTAATAATCACAATGACATTTTTCACTTAATTTAAACTAGATAACAATAAAACGAGTGTTTCTAAAAATAAAGTGATCTTCACCTGCAGAAAGCCAATTATTATAATCCAATATTTTCTTTTTTACTGAACTTTGTCAAAAAAAGCATTCATCTACACCTTATTTTAGGACTTCTTTTAAGATGTAAATGAGTATCAGAACAGGGAGTCTATCTCTGGCTAATTTCTTTAGTGCACTCAGAATGATGATTTTCATTTTCTCCTATTGCTCTCTAAGGCCCTTTTCTGGTTCTTCAAACTGATGTTTTGTTGTTGTCAAGCTTGAATGGTAATGAAACATATTTTTTAGTTCAATGAATTTGTATCTAGGCAAGTTCCTAACTGCCTTACATAAACAGCTTCTTTGATTTTTCTATAAAAAAATTCTTATACAAATCACTGCCTCTACAAAGAGTAAAATTTAGATTTCTCTGAATGATAGGAAAAAAAGAGTGATGGAATGAATAGCATATTATATACAACATATTCCCATAACACTGTAGACATATCATCCTTTCTTTTCCCTTGTGCATCATAAATCTGAGTAACCGATTTAAGAGAGAGAGGAAATCACTTCTTTCTCTTTCTCATTCCTAATCTGAGATCAGAAATATTTTTTCAGAGTTATGATCATGCCTGAAACCACTCCTTTAGAGATGGAAGGTTAGTTATTATGTTGAGGACTTCAAGTTAATGTGTGGTATATTTCCACAAAGAGTATTAGTGTATGAGGAAGCAGGAATGTATTAGTCTTTGCGAAAAAAAAGGGTGGGAGGATGGTGGGCAGAAGCTTCTTTCTACTGAAGTCCCATAAACATTATTTTCTTTTTACAAATTTATGTAGGAAATTTCGGTTGCAGAATCAAATTCATTATGACCTATTTTCTTCTCAGTTTTATCAAAGGAAACACATGTATTCTACTGCAGGGAACAGAGTAGTGTATTTCCAACTTTAATGCAGCTACGGAAATCACATGGATATCTTACCAAAATGTAGATTCTGATTTGGTAGGTTTTGAGTAGGGCTTCAGACTCCGTGTTTCTAAGAAGCTATTGGGGAATGCTGATGCACCTGCTATATGGACCACATTTTGAGTAGCAAGAGAGTAGAAAATGGACTTATTCCTTTTTTAACATCAGCAGATTTTCAGAGATGTTTGAGAAGTTACATGATTAATGCCTAGTTACTTATCAGTATAGTTCTTTAGTTAAACTGAAAACCAAACAATAATTTATTGCAGAGAAAGGATTATAGAATGGAGATTCTGCTACTACAATAACTGTCATCTTATTCTGTCAGTTTTCAGATTTATGACAAAACCGTATATATCAAACACAGCCTAGAAGTTTTGGGAAGAAAGTAGTTTGAGTATGGAGACAGTGTGGAGTATGATGAGAGATATAGGGCATCCCATGGAGGTTTACAACTGCCTTAACACTTAATAAACAAAAGGATATACTTATTATTATGTAAAAATGAATGTGTTAATGTTCATTGATTTCAAAAAAATCCACAAGATATAGGAAAGTTTATTTATTAACATGAAATGAAACCAGATATAATTTTCATTGCATATCTAATAGATTGAACCCTATAACCATACCTATGTGCAAGAAATGTTATTTTAGAATAAATGCTTGTTGACTTGAATATTTTACACTTTCTATACAAACAGTTAGGTCACAAATGTTTTAGTAAATAAAATATTAGTAGCCAGTTATTTCATTTATTATATGATTGCTACTAGTATATAGTTATAAGTTGCAAGTATCACATTATGACTATGACAACACAACTGAGTGTATTCCACTTGAATAAAATGATCATTTTTTTCTATACCAAGATTTGAACAAGTAATATTCTACTTGTTTTAGTAACAAAATCTACTTTCTCTGTATATTTAAATTATTGCTAACAGTACTACATTAGAAAAAAAATCCTGTTTATTTGGAATTTAATAGACTTAAGATCTTTGCAAGAAATCTGAGTAGATTATAAATTTGGAACTTGTAGCGTGCTAGAGAGCCTTTTTTAAAAGGAACACTTTCCATCACACAGTATATAATCAGTATTTGTTTTGCATTTGAAAGGAAGGGTGAAGAGCTATTATTTCAGTGAAAGTTCTATAAATAGAGAATTTGGTAATGAGAGGAATTCATGTTACTTAGAGTAAAAATAACATATACACATGAAATGTGTGTGAATGTTACATGTAAATTTATAGAACAGAACTCAGGAAACAAATGGTGAAGCTGGGATTAGAAGTAATGATAATATAGCAAACATGGTTTATAATTTACAATAAATAGTAAAATGTTCAGCTATGTTGCAGTAGCAAAAATAGAAAAAAGGAAAAAGATTTAAGAGGTTTAGCACAAGAATAGTTTATTTCTTACTCTTATGTGGTCTACATGCTTTAAGGTAGCCTGGCCCCTACAGTATATAAACCTTCTACATAGCAGATTACAGAGGCTGCCATGGTAGAGAACAAGAAAGGTAAAAAAGGCAAAAAAATCTGTCTTATTCACAAGGCATTTCTTTTTTTTTTTTTTAATATTATAAGCTTTAGTTGATTTTTATTTTGCTTTATTTTGTTACCTTTTTATTTAGGGCATCTCTTTGATTCCTTCTTCCCACACGTAGAACACACACATCTCCTCCTTAAAGGAAATAATCAAAGTCTTATCTTGTCAGTGATTGGTCTGCAGCCATTCTAAAATGCCAATGGGAAGATATATTTGAAGCACTCCTACTCTAGGTCTGGAGGTGGGGTTCATGACAAGATCTGACAGTCAGTTCTCTCAGAAGTCCTTATTGTCCTGGTTCCTGATTGTTCTGCTCTTGGGATTATCTATAGCTTGTATTTCTTGTCTACATATCAGGCAGGTAATGGGAAAGGTGCCTTCCTGTAGTCTGCCAGATTTCTCAGCTCAGTTCCTACAGGAAGAAGCTTAGGGACCAAAAGTTTTTTGTTTGTGTGTTTGTTTTTCTTCTTTGAAAATCTCAAACAGTTAAAGTTTTCTAGTCCAATATCTTGCCAGCAAAATTTCCTTAAAATTTTAGTTGCCTTCTCGTCTATTATGTTCCAGGATTTTCCATGTGCTAATTACCACACCCAAAGTTCTTTTGAGACATTTTTTCTAAAATCTGCTATATTTCTTGGAGATTTCACTTCCTTGCCCCACCTGATCCCCTCTCAATTAATGGAAGCTACCTGGAATCTATTATGATGAACATTTAACCTGCGCCACTTTTTTGAGAAATTTTACTGGGATTTTTTTTTTCAGAGTCTTTGTAATATCATGTTATCACCTGGGCTCTTAACACTGGTTGACTTTTCCTACTCTTGTCAGTAGTTTAACCTTTCACAAGTTTTGCTTGCAAGAGTGTTTAACTTAGTATCTGATATCTGTGTTCTTGGAAAACAGTTTGGGTTGAAGAAATCCCCCCAGCCTTTGGTGTAATGGAAAAGAAAGCCTGGCTGCAAAGAACACCCTTCCCCTTACGACTTAGTATAAGACTTATGGTAACCCATCACACACACATGCACACACACAGACACACAGAGACACACACACCTTGTTTACTTATGCAAAACAAGGCCAGAATCTCCAAATCCCATTCTTTGCCTCATGAAAGAGTAGTAGTGGAATTTTTTGTCATCACCCATGAATCAACACAAAGTGCTTGTTTAAGTGACGTAACCAAACTTTAGTTAAGCTTCTCTCTTCATAGGACCCTGAACACTGACCGACCCTTAGTCAGAGGGAGCATACAGCCTATCCTTAAGAACTTTTTCAAAAATGTGAGAATCTGCTGATCCCAGGGAAAAGCATTTCCTGATGCATTGTGCTCCCACACTTGGTTCTTTTTATCCTTGTTTATTTCTCCTAATAAAAAGAAAGCCCTTTTCTGCCCCACTTTTGAGATGTTTGCAGATCTTCTGGTTGGAATGTTCTGAGTCCCCTTCCAACAATTGCAATAGTCCCTTTCCTGCCTCTTGCAATAAACCTTATGAATAAACTCTGAAATTGCTTTTATTTGAACACTTACAAATTGAGCAGTCATTTTTAGAGACTGTCACTTTCTTCTGAGACCTTGATAAATGCAAGCCATAGCTATGTTCACAAACTTTTACCATGTTTCTAACTTCCTCCCCTAGAGCTGCAAGTTCAGGAGGCAAAGAATTTCCTTTCCAGATGATTTCAAGCAATAATTTCCCACTTGTTTTGCTACTGCTAATATAAATCTCCATCTCTTTATACTTAGATATCAGTTTCCTTACTTTCCCCAGCCCAACTCCTAAGCCAGGACCATACAGTTAAGTTTATATTTTTGTTTGCTTATTTTTTCAGCAGCATTTCACTCAGGGTCCAATTTCTATTTTAGTCAGCATAATGTTAGGCATGCTATAGAATCAACACCCCACAGAAATTAGAAATTAAATGTTTTAGTGTTTGTTCATTCAGAGTTCACTAAAGGCAAGCAACTCTGCTCCACCTTCAAGTGCATTTGGAGAAGTGACTCCTCAACCAGGAACAGACACACATCACCTCAATTCACAGCCTACCAGCCAGAAATAATCACATGATGCCAACCCAACCACAGTGAGAGCTCGAAATATGAGTGAGTATGGATATTTGGGGGCAACTAGCTCTCTCAGCTGTGTGGCAAAAAGAAGAGACATAAGGCCTGCCTTACAAAAGTGCCTTCAAGTTAATTGATGATATAATATCAGTTCAATTAACATATACATGTCCTACCCAAGAACAGGGTTTGTTAGGGTGGCAGAGCCCAGTAGTTGCATAAAAGTTAAACCTTTATTGCCAGCAGTTCAATTCCTCCTCCAAATGACATGTTTATAATCAACATTCTTTCACTAGTTATTCTAATTTTATTCACTGTAGCATTCCTTACATTAATTGAAAGAAAATTCCTAGGCTATACTCAACTCCAAAAAGGGCCAAATGCCATCAGCCTCTATGGATTATTGCAGTCCATTGCTGGTGCAGTCAAATTATTTATTGAATAACCATATGACCATCAATATCATCAATTTCTATATTTGTTATTGTACCAATTCTAGCTTAAACCTGGCTTTCCCAATATGAATTCCTCTTCCCCTATCCTAACCACTAATCAGTACGAAGCTAGGTGTACTATTCATGCTAGCTATATCAAGCCTAGCAGTTTATTCCATCATCTGATCTGGATAAGCTTCAAATTCAAAATATACACTTATCAGAGCTCTATGGGCAGTAGCCCAGAAAATCTCATATGAAGTAATATTAGCAATTATTCTCTTAGCAGTCCTACAAATAAATGGACCATTTACATTTTCAACATTAATTATAACACAGGTACACCTAAGACTAATTTTCCCATCCTGACCCCTAACCATAATATGAGTTATCTCTAATCTCACAGAAACCAACCAAGCCCCATTTGCTTTAACAGAAGGTGAATCAGAACTCATATCTGGCTTCAATGTAGAATACATAGCACGGTCATTCACCATGTTCTTAGCAGAGTATGCCAACATCATCATAATAAAAATGTCCACAACAATCCTATTTTTAGGAGCATTTCATAACCCGTACATATCAGAATTACACACAATTGTCTCATTAAAACACTTCTTCTAAATATCTTCTTTGTATGAATTCTAACACCTTACCCATGATTTTCATATGATCAACTTATACATCTCTTATGAAAAAAAATTTACCACTAACACTAGCCTTATGTATGTGACATGTTTCACTATCAATCATCATATCAAGCATTCCACCACAAACATAAGAAATATGTCTGACAAAAGAGTTACATTGATAGACTAAATAAAAGTGGTTTAAACCTTCTTATTTCTAGAATTATACAACTTGAATATTGAATGCAAAATTCTTCCTGCCACCACATTCTACAGCAAGGTCAGCTAAATAATCTATCAAGCCCATACCCCGAAAATGTTAGTTTATATCCTTCCCATACTAATAAACCTATTGATTTTACTATCGTTCTACTGACTATCATCTCAGGAACCATAATTGAACTAACAAGCTCACACTGGTTATTAATCTGAATTGGATTTGAAATAAACATACCAGGTATTAGCCCTATTCTAATAAAATTTAAAAAAATAACCCACAAGCTATAGAAGTATCCACCAAATATTTTCTAACACAAGCCACCACATATATACTACCTATAATGGCTATTATTGCTAATTTAATATACTCCAGGCAATGAACAATTACAAAAATTTTTAATCCAACAGTATCCACCATCATAACAATAATCTTTGTCATAAAATCAGGACTTTCCCTATTTCACTTCTGAATGCCTGAAGTTATACAAGGCATTCCACTAACAGCAGGCCTAACTCTATTAACTCATATTTTGAAATATTCAGGACATTTCATATTAAGGGACATATACTGCCTTCCACAAATGATAACAAAACATATGTTACATGAATTATTTTCCATTTTGAAATACAAACCCTCTGAATCTAAGTGTAGCCTCTGGGTAAAACACATTTAGAATCTGTGGTTGAATCTCATTGAAATCCATCTCAAAGCCCAATCATTGCTACTGCCTTCTCTGTGAGACTAATATGGGATCTCTGTTAAATTATCATGGAAAAAATAAATATACACAGAGCTGAAGCTAAAAATGTGAGGACAAACTTTTCTGAGGTGGAGCCAACCTTCCTGGGTAAAATCAAAGTGGTTTTAATATATTGTTTCCGATCTAAGAAACATTTCACTTTCCCTTTTGTGTTATATTTTATTTTCAAACAAAATATATGTTGTTCTGTCTTGCTTGGAGATGAGCACAAGAAAACACTGTTAAAGGTAGGTTTAATCCAATTCATGAAAAATGAGAACATCAGTATATTGTGACATTATAATTTAAAAATCCAAGTTTATGAATGATTAATGTCTCGCAATTTAAAACTAAAATGGTAAACTTGATAAAATTATATGATAAAGATTTAAACAAGCATAGATTTTGTTCAGTCAATTCTAAATGAACAGCATGGGGGGGGACCTTGAAGATGGCAGAAGAGTAAGACGCGGAGATGGCCTTCCTCCCCACGGATACACCAGAAATACATCTACATGTGGAACAACTCCTACAGAACACCTACTGAAGGCTGGCAGAAGACCTCAGACCTCCCAAAAGGCAAGAAACTCCCCACATACCTGGGTAGGGCAAAAGAAAAAACAGAGACAAAAGAATAAGGACGGCACTTGCACCAGTGGGAGGGAGCTGTGAAGGAGGAAAAGTTTCCACACACTAGGAAGCCCCTCCGCAGGCAGAGACTGCGGGAGGCGGAGGGGGTAGCTTCGGGACCGCGGAGTAGTGCACAGCGACGGGTGCGGAGGGCAAAGCGGGGAGATTCCTGCACAGACGTTCGGTGCCGACCGGCACTCACCAACCCGAGAGGCTTGTCTGCTCACCCGCAGGGGCGGGCGGGGCTGCGAGCTGAGGCTTGGGTTTCGGTTTTGGATGGAGCCCAGGGAGAGGACTGGGATTGGCGGCTTGAACATAGCCTGAAGGGGTTAGTGCACCACGACTAGCCGGGAGGGAGTTCGGGGAAAAGCCTGCACCTGCCTAAGAGGCAAGAGACTTTTTCTTCCCTCTTTGTTTCCTGGTGCGCGAGGAGAGGGGATTAAGGGCGCTGCTTATAGGAACTCCAGAGACAACCGCAAGCCGCGGCTAAAAGCGCGAACCCCAGAGACGGGCGGGAGACGCTAAGGCTGCTGCTGCCGCCACCAAGGGGCCTGTGTGCGAGCACAGGTCACTCTCCACACCCCTCTTCCGAGATGCCTGTGCAGCCCGCCACTGCCAGGTTCCCGGGATCCAGGGACAACTTCCCCGGGACAATGCACGGCGGGCCTCAGGCTGGTGCAACGTCACGCCGGCCTCTGCCGCAACGTCACACCGCCTCTGCCGCCACAGGCCCGCCCCGCCCGCAGTGCCCCTCCTTCCCCCATCCCCCAACCCCCGGCCTGAGTGAGCCGGAGCCCCCGAATCAGCGGCTCCTTTCACCCCGTCCTGTCTGAGCAAAAAACAGACTCCCTCCAGCGACCTACACGCAGAGGCAGGGCCAAATCCAAAGCTGAGCTCCTGTGAGCTGTGAGAACAAAGAAGAGAAAGGGAAATCTCTCCCAGCAGCCACAGAAGCAGCGGATTAAAGCTCCACAATCAACTTGCTGTACCCTGCATCTGTGGAATACCTGAATAGACAAGGAATAATCCCAAATTGAAGAGGTGGAATTTAGGAGCGAGATCTATGATTTTTTTCCCTTTTCCTCTTTTTGTGAATGTGTACGTGTATGCTTCTGTGTGAGATCTTGTCTGTATACTCTTGCTTCCACCATTTGTCCTAGGGCTCTATCCGTCCATGGTTTTTTAAAAAAATTTTTTTCTTAAGAATTTTTAATTGTAATAACTTTATTATACATTACCTTCATTCTTTCTTTCTTTCTTTCCTTCCTTCCTTCCCTCCTTTAGACAACGAATCACCCCAAATTGAGGAGGTGGTCTCTGAGAGCAAGATTTATGATTTTTCCCCCTTTACCTCTTTTTGTGAACGTGTATGTGTATGCTTCTGTGTAAGATTTTCTCTGTATAGCTTTGCATCCAACATTTGTCCTAAGGTTCTATCCATCCCTTTTTTTTTTTTCTAAATATTTTTAATTCAATAACTATATTATACTTTATTTTACTTTTACTGTATCTTCTTTCTTTCTGTCTTTTTTCCTTCTTTCCCTCCTTCCTTCCTTCCTTCCTCCCGCCCTCCCTCCCTCCTTTCTTTCCTTCTTTGCTTCTTTCTTCCTTCCTTCCTTTCCTCCTTTCCTTCTTTCTTTCCTTATACTTCTACTAATTCTCTCTACTTTTTCTCCCTTTTATTCTGAGCCGTGTGGATGAAAGGCTCTTGGTGCTCCAGCCCAGGAGTCAGGGCTCTGCCTCTGAGGTAGGAGAGCCAACTTCAGGACACTGGTCAACAAGAGACCTCCCAGCTCCACATAATATTAAACGGTGGAAATCTCCCAGAGACCTCCATCTTAACACCAGCACCCAGCTTCACTCAACGACCAGCAAGCCACAGTGCTGGACAACCTATGCAAAACAACTAGCAAAACAGGAACACAACCCCACCCATTAGCAGACAGGCTGCCTAAAATCATAATAAGGCCACAGACACCCCAAAACACACCACCAGACGTGAACCTGCCCACTAGAGAGACAAGATCCAGCCTCATCCAGCACAACACAGGCACTAGTCCCCTCCACCAGGAAGCCTACACAACCCAATGAAACAACCTTAGCCACTGGAGACAGACATCAAAAACAACGGGAACTACGAAAGTGCAGCCTGCAAAAAGGAGACCCCAAACACAGTAAGATAAGCAAAATGAGAAGACAGAAAAACACACAGCAGATGAAGGAGCAAGATAAAAACCCACCAGACCTAACAAATGAAGAGGAAATAGGCAATCTACCTGAAAAAGAATTCAGAATAATGATAGTAAGGATGATCCGAAACCTTGGAAGTAGAATGGACAAAATGCAAGAAACAGTTAACCAGGACCTAGAAGAAATAAAGATGAAACAAGCAACTATGAACAACGCAATAAATGAAATTAAAAGTACTCTAGATAGGATCAATAGCAGAATAACTGAGGCAGAAGAACGGATAAGTGACCTGGAAGATAAAGTAGTGGAAATAACTACTGCAGAGCAGAATAAAGAAAAAAGAATGAAAAGAACTGAGGACAGTCTCAGAGACCTCTGGGACAACATGAAACGCACCAACATTCGAATTATAGGGGTTCCAGAAGAAGAAGAAAGAAAGAAAGGGACTGAGAAAATATTTGAAGAGATTATAGTTGAAAACTTCCCTAATATGGGAAAGGAAATAGTTAATCAAGTCCAGGAAGCACAGAGAGTCCCATACAGAATAAATACAAGGAGAAATATGCCAAGACACATATTAATCAAACTGTCAAAAATTAAATACAAATAAAGCATATTAAAAGCAGCAAGGGAAAAACAACAAATAACACACAAGGGAATCCCCATAAGGTTAACAGCTGATGTCTCAGCAGAAACCCTACAAGCCAGAAGGGAGTGGCAGGACATACTGAAAGTGATGAAGGAGAAAAACCTGCAACCAAGACTACTCTACCCAGCAAGGATCTCATTCAGATTTGATGGAGAAATTAAAACCTTTACAGACAAGCAAAAGCTGAGAGAGTCCAGCACCACCAAACCAGCTTTACAACAAATGCTAAAGGAACTTCTCTAGACAAGAAACACAAGAGAAGGAAACGACCTATAATAACGAACCCAAAACAATATAGAAAATGGGAATAGGAACACATACATCGATAATTACCTTAAATGTAAATGGACTAAATGCTCCCACCAAAAGACACAGATTGGCTCAATGGATACAAAAACAAGACCCTTATATATGCTGTCTACAAGAGACCCACTTCAGACCTAGAGACACATACAGACTGAAAGTAAGGGGATGGAAAAAGATATTCCATGCAAATGGAAACCAAAAGAAAGCTGGAGTAGCAATTCTTAATCAGAAAAAAGTAGACTTTAAAATAAGGGCTATTAAAAGGGACAAAGAAAGACACTACATAATAATCAAGGGATCGATCCAAGAAGAAGATATAACAATTGTAAATATCTATTCACCCAACATAGGAGCACCTCAATACGTAAGGCAAATACTAACAGCCATAAAAGGGGAGATCGACAGTAACACATTCATAGTAGGGGACTTTAACACCCCACTTTCACCCATGGACAGATCATCCAAAATGAAAATAAATAAGGAAACACAAGCTTTAAATGATACATTAAACAAGATGGACTTAATTGATATTTATAGGACACTCCATCCAAAAACAACAGAATACACATTTTTCTCAAGTGCTCATAGAGCATTCTCCAGGATAGATCATATCTTGGGTCACAAATCAAGCCTTGGTAAATTTAAGAAAACTGAAATCGTATCAAGTATCTTTTCTGACCAAAACGCCATGAGACTAGATATCAATTACAGGAAAAGATCTGTAAAAAATACAAACACATGGAGGCTAAACAATAAACTACTTAATAATGAAGTGATCGCTGAAGAAATCAAAGAGGAAATAAAAAAATACCTAGAAACAAATGACAATGGAGACACAACGACCCAAAACCTATGGGATGCAGCAAAAGCAGTTCTAAGGGGGAAGTTTATAGCAATGCAAGTCCACCTTAAGAAGCAGGAAACATCTCGAATAAACACCCTAACCTTGCACATCAAGCAATTAGAGAAAGAAGAACAAAAAAACCCCAAAGCTAGCAGAAGGAAAGAAATCATAAAAATCAGATCAGAAATAAATGAAAAAGAGATGAAGGAAACGATAGCAAAGATCAATAAAACTAAAAGCTGGTTCTTTGAGAAGATAAACAAAATAGATAAACCACTAGCCAGACTCATCAAGAAAAAAAGGGAGAAGACTCAAATCAATAGAATTAGAAATGAGAAAGGAGAAGTAACAACTGACACTGCAGAAATAAAAAAAAAATCATGAGAGATTACTACAAGCAACTCTACGCCAATAAAATGGACAATCTGGAAGAAATGGACAAATTCTTAGAAATGCACAACCTGCCAAGGCTGAATCAGGAAGAAAATAGAAAATATGAACAGACCAATCACAAGCACTGAAATTGAAACTGTGATTAAAAATCTTCCAACAAACAAGATCCCAGGACCAGATGCCTTCACAGGTGAATTCTATCAAATGTTGAGAGAAGAGCTAACACCTATCCGTCTCGAGCTCTTCCAAAATATAGCCGAGGGAGGAACACTCCCAAATTCCTTCTACGAGGCCACCATCACCTTGATACCAAAACCAGACAAGGATGTCACAAAGAAAGAAAACTACAGGCCAATATCACTGATGAACATAGATGCAAAAATCCTCAACAAAATACTAGCAAACAGAATCCAACAGCACATTAAAAGGATCATACTCCATGATCAAGTGGGGTTTATTCCAGGAATGCAAGGATTCTTCAATATACGCAAATCTATCAATGTGATAAACCATATTAACAAATTGAAAGAGAAAAACCATATGATCATCTCAATAGATGCAGAGAAAGCTTTCGACAAAATTCAACACCCATTTATGATAAAAAACCCTCCAGAAAGTAGGCATAGAGGGAACTTTCCTCAACATTATAAAGGCCATATATGACAAGCCCACAGCAAACATCATCCTCAATGGTGGAAAACTGAAAGCATTTCCACTAAGATCAGGAACAAGACAAGGTGGCCCACTCTCACCACTCTTATTCAACATAATTTTGGAAATTTTAGCCACAGCAATCAGAGAAGAAAAAGTAATAAAAGGAATACAAATCGGAAAATAAGTAAAGCTGTCACTGTTTGCAGATGACATGAAACTATACATAGGGAATCCTAAAGATGCTACCAGAAAACTACTAGAGCTAATCAATGAATTTGGTAAAGTAGCAGGATACAAAATTAATGCACAGAAATCTCTGGCATTCCTATATACTAATGATGAAAAATCTGAAAGTGAAATCAAGAAAACACTCCCATTTACCATTGCAACAAAAAGAATAAAATATCTAGGAATAAACCTACTTAAGGAGACGAAAGACCTGTATGCAGAAAATTATAAGACACTGATGAAAGAAATTAAAGATGATACAAATAGATGGAGAGATATACCATGTTCTTGGATGGGAAGAATCAACATTGGGAAAATGACTCTACTACCCAAAGCAATCTACAGATTCAATGCAATCCCTATCAAACTACCACTGGCATTTTTCACAGA
The DNA here is from genome assembly GCF_963924675.1 of Phocoena phocoena. Taxonomy (NCBI): domain Eukaryota; kingdom Metazoa; phylum Chordata; class Mammalia; order Artiodactyla; family Phocoenidae; genus Phocoena; species Phocoena phocoena. The sequence goes on along the minus strand of NC_089222.1, from coordinate 125,378,601 downwards.
ACTAGAACAAAAAATTTTGCAATTTGTATGGAAACACAAAAGACCCCAAATAACCAAAGCAATCTTGAGAACGAAAAAAGAAGCTGGAGGAATCAGGCTCCCTGACTTCAGACTATACTACAAAGCAACAGTAATCAAGACAGTATGGTACTGGCACAAAAACAGAAAGATAGATCAGTGGAACAGGATAGAAAGCCCAGAGATAAACCCACGCACATATGGACACCTTATCTTTGATAAAGGAGGCAGGAATGTACAGTGGAGAAAGGACAGCCTCTTCAATAAATGGTGCTGGGAAAACTGGACAGGTACATGTAAAAGTATGAGATTAGATCACTCCCTAACACCATACACAAAAATAAGCTCAAAATGGATTAAAGACCTAAATGTAAGGCCAGAAACTATCAGTCTCTTAGAGGAAAACATAGGAAGAACTCTCTATGACATAAATCACAGCAAGATCCTTTCTGACCCACCTCCTAAAGCAATGGAAATAAAAACAAAAATAAACAAATGGGACCTAATGAAACTTCAAAGCTTTTGCACAGCAAAGGCAACCCAAAAGACAACCCTCAGAATGGGAGAAAACATTTGCAAATGAAGCAACTGACAAAGGATTAATCTCCAAAATTTACAAGCAGCTCATGCAGCTCAATAATATAAAAACAAACAACGCCATCCAAAAATGGGCAGAAGACCTAAATAGACATTTCTCCAAAGAAGATATACAGAATGCCAACAAACACATGAAAGAATGCTCAACATCATTAATCATTAGAGAAATGCAAATCAAAACTACAATGAGATATCATCTCACACCAGTCAGAATGGCCATCATCAAAAAATCTAGAAACAATAAATGCTGGAGAGGGTGTGGAGAAAAGGGGACACTCTTGCACTGCTGGTGGGAATGTGAATTGGTTCAGCCACTATGGAGAACAGTATGGAGGTTCCTTAAAAAACTACAAATAGAATTACCATATGACCCAGCAATCCCACTACTGGGCATATACCCTGAGGAAACCAAAATTCATAAAGAGTCATGTACCAAAATGTTCATTGCAGCTCTATTTACAATAGCCCGGAGATGGAAACAACCTAAGCGCCCATCATCGGATGAATGGATAAGGAAGATGTGGCACATATACACAATGGAATATTACTCAGCCTTAAAAAGAAATGAAATTGAGCTATTTGTAATGAGATGGATAGACTTAGAGTCTGTCATACAGAGTGAAGTAAGTCAGAAAGAAAAAGACAAATACCGTATGCTAACACATATATATGGAATTTAAGGGGAAAATAATGTCATGAAGAACCTAGGGGTAAGACAGGAATAAAGACGCAGACCTACTGGAGAACGGACTTGAGGATATGGGGAGGGGGAAGGGTGAGTTTTGACAGGGCGAGAGAGAGTCATGGACATATACACACTAACAAACGTAGTAAGGTAGATAGCTAGGGGGAAGCAGCCGCAAGGCACAGGGATATTAGCTCGGTGCTTTGTGACAGCCTGGAGGGCTGGGATGGGGAGAGTGGGAGGGAGGGAGACGCAAGAGGGAAGACATATGGGAACATATGAATATGTATAGCTGATTCACTTTGTTATAAAGCAGAAACTAACACACCATTGTAAAGCAATTATACCCCAATAAAGATGTTTAAAAATAAATAAATAAATAAAATAAATGAACAGCATGTTAGGAAGTGTATTTTATTTCTATTTCTCCATCCTAATATTTTGAGTTCCTTTGAAGTCATCAGATTTCATGTTCTCCCGGAATTAAAAGCTGCAAAAGAAAGATACAGTTCCTATTTTACTTGTTCTTTATTCTGAAACATTTCACATTTCCAAAGTTCCCTACTCCAAAGTCCCTACCCTGCTCTAAATTGGGTTCTACTTGATCTGAGTCCTCACTATCTCAGACACTGTATTTTCTACCACACACATCATGTTGTGAATGGCTCTTAACCTTATTGGCATGAGTATCTTCCTGTAAAATGCAAAACATTCTCATGCTTCAGATCCACTGCTTTTAATAATACCTCTGCTTCAACTCACTTTCTCAAGACATGCACATGCTTCCTGATACCATTAAGGTCTCTGCATCATGGCCAACTCATCAGAAATACCTCTGGGGACCAAAGATGTGATAGATCTCCACATGTCTCTCTGACTAAAATTGCTCTGTTTTCAGTTAGTACTTTAACACTACTTAATAATAGAGAATGTTTTTAACTCTCATTTTCTGTCTTCCCAAAGAATGTCAACTCCATGAGTGCAAAGATTTTTTGATATATTCTGATATAACTTCAGTTACTAGAAAAGCCTATTACATACTAGACACTCAAGATCTGTATATATCATCTTCAGTGCCTTGAAAAGTACCTGCTATATAGTAGACATTCACTATATATTTGTTCATCCAGTGAGTTAACTAATTAATTTGTCTTAAAGAAACACATTTGAAATAACATCTAGTATATGTACATAATCAATACAAGATCATCCAAAAAATAATTATTTTGGTTGCTTTACTTAAATCCACTTACCTCAATCTCATAACAACAATAAAAGGTAGACAGTATTACCCTCCCTGCTCTATAAATGTGAGAACTAAGGCTTAGAGAAGTAAAGTGATATAGCCACTGGTACAGACTGAGAGAGTGGCTGCATTCTTGAATTAACTAAGGTAGAGATAGATGATAGATTGATGGTAGATAGATCAATGATAGATAAATAGATAGATCAATAGACACATACACACATACATAGACCATATAAGCATACATTGTCTTGTCAATGCACAAATATAACAAGACTTTTTTGTTTAAAAACAAATAGGATAATTCTGAGTCAAGATATAAAGTTTACCAGATATTGTCATACAGAAGTTACAAATAAGACTCAGAACTTTTGTTGTTGTTAATTTTACAATCATCTGAAAACACAAGGTAAACAAATATAAGAGCAATACTGTGCTACATTATAATTCTAGGAGGGATAGAGGAAGCCTTAAATTTAGGCTCAACAAAATATTATAGATGAGGTAATCAAAGCTCAATAGAAAAGGTGATGTGAAGAGCCTTGAGGGTCTGAGATGTTCCTCTCTGGGCAAGCTGATTAGTAGGCTGACCATATTTTCACGGATGCTTAGGGAAGAAAACAAACTGGGGTTAGAGAACAAGTACAGTTGATTACTCAGAGCAATGTCAATAGCCAGAGTGTCATTATTTTTGTACTCATTTCCTGAAACCCCATGTTCCACACATGACTCAAAGAGGGATGGATGACATCTGCACACTCACTATGTTGAGGCAGAGAAGAAGATCACAGAACTAGAGAATATTTTTTAGTGGCCAGTAACTGTGGCTGCACTTTGTTCCAGTGGGAGACAGTGTCTTTAATATAATGAACCATAAGAAGACCTGCCTTTTGGAAACAACACTATATCTTCCAAGCTATAAACAAACCTGTCATTTGGGAGACACCATCTCTGTATTCCAAAGTGGTGACTATACAAACATTCTTGAAAGATAGTTCAGAAAAAAAGGGTAGTCAGTGCCTTGTTTCCAAGATTTGCAAACATGTGAGAAATACCAATAGAAGGCTGTCTACAAACAGAGCTCAGTATCTGAATTGCTTATATTCTTTGTTTTGACTATAGTCTCCCTCACTAATCATGACAGAATGGGCAACATGCCTTTAGTTTTGTTTAGCATTGTAATAAAAAGAGAAATAATTCAGGCCAGGAAAAGATTTTCCCTAGTTTCCCTTAACTCCCACTTTCAATATCATATTTTTCAGATTTAGGTTATATGATGTTTCCAATCAGTAGTGCATTAGAACTACCTCATACCACATCATGAGTCAATTATTAAATGTTCAAGAATTATACATGACAACTGTTAAATATAGCCATTGTTAAAATTAAATTAAATAAATTTATAATTATTGTTATATTTAAAAGGCAATAAATATGAAAATACTCAAAACATATCACTTGCTAGTTATTTTGAAACATTTACCATTAAATATGCTTTTTAGTTTATATATATATGTGTGTATATATATATATATATATATATATATATATATATATATATATATACATACATACTGTATCTTCATGGTGGAAATACTGTATAATGACATGCTACTGTACTTCCTTTCCTGTTATGGTTGAATTATGTCCCCCTAAAATATATATTGAAATTCTAACACCTGGAACATATGAATGCAACCATATTTGGAAATAAGGGTGATGAGGTCATACTGGCTTACAAAGAGCTCTAACCCAAGGCCTGGTATTCTTATAAAGAGAGGAAAATCTGGACACAACAACGCAGAGAGGGGAAATGCCATGTGACAAAGAAGGTAGAGATTGGAGCGATGCATCTATAAGCCAAAGAATGCTAAGGATAACTGTCAAGCACCAGAAGTAGGTAGAGGGAAGAAAGGATCATCTCCTCCAGATATCAAAGAGAGCATGGCCCTGCCAAAACCTTGATTTTAAACTTCTATCTTCTAGAACTGTGAGAGAATAAATGTCTCTTGTTTGGGGGTACTTTGTTACAGCAGATGTAAGAAATTAATACACTTCCCAACTCCTCATTCACTAAGGTCCCATTTGTAGCTTGAAATTGGCCATGGTGGGAATATTTACCACACGGGAATTAAACAGTATTACAAATTAGAGATTGATTTAATGCTGATGCTGAAAGAAGTTTTAGTTTAATGAATACAATTTGTATGAGGGTTAGGAATAGTTAACCGGTAGATCATAGATAAGATTTAATGACAACGTATTTATTGGGATAAAACCAGATTGGGATGCAGATCCATTTGTTAAACCATAGTATAATTGAAATCATAAGTTAGCTATAGCAAAAATCAAATATTCTCTGATAATTAGTTGACCGTATCCAATTTACCATAAAGACCATTCCCCCACGATCTGAACACGAGCACCTTACATGGAATGATGGTGAAGAACCACTTCAAATTATCAGTGACTTTTTGATGTGTGAAGTGAAAAATATGTAATGGGGATTATTAGAGCCTTGTTAAAGAATATATGATGTTTCTCCCCAAGTCATCTTTCCCTGTTCAAAGTCATCTGAGAGCAGAAACTGACCACGAGTCATCTGGGAAATGCAAATACTAGATGGGTAAAGGGGCAAGTTGAAAGGAGAAAAGATAGATAACCTTAGAGGATTTTTTTAAAAATCACCATCCCTGGGCCTCAACCTAGACTTATCAAATCAGAATAAGGGAAGTAGAGTGGCATAAATTAAAATATGTCAAGGGTTCACCCAGTGATTATGATAAATATTCAGAACCAGCAAGTACTCAGATCAATGCTTTTTATATTTTTTTTCCTCTAATTAGGAGATTCCACACTTCCAAATATCCCCTGCTGCTTCTCTTTCTTTTGCCCAATGCTTCTAGGGAGAATGACATAACCATTTTCTATTGGCAGTGATCCTGTGCTATGTGTGTAGCCAGAAGGGCTGATATATTTTTACTGTTCTCAGTTTCCTAGTTTGGATCTGCAGCTGGTATTCACAAAGGTTAGTATTATTGACTTTTATTCAAAGAGTCACCTTAATCTGGCTGAAAACAAGACAGAGGCATTCTACCTGCCTCTATTTCCAAGCAGGCCTGTACTTGCTGCTTTGTTTTATTCCTTGTATTTTAGAATATGTCTGTACATCAATCATTTACCATTAAGCTTTCCACTTGACTTCACTGTATAACCCCTGCTTTCTGTAACATTATCAATTATGCATTAGCTAACAGTATTTAATATTAGAAGACTGGTTCCATTTTAATATATGTTGCCAATTTTTCCTTGTCATTTAACCACAAATATGATGTTCATGACGAAGTCACACCAAAAAAGCCAGTATTACAGCCATTAAAATAAAACTGGCTATTTCATTAATATAACTACTTGACAAATGGAAGTTGATAGTTAATTTGAAGCATACTATATACTCATCGCTGAAAATATTAGACAGATTTATGGCTTTAGTTTGCCTCTTTGGGAGTCAAATATGTAATCATAGGATGGGGCAAAGAATTCAGTGATTATTTTCAGATCTTTATTACCTGTGAAAATTCCAGGCTTAATGATCTGTTTCTGTCATGCTGGCTGGTTGGTGATATCAGAGTCATTTAACTTGGTCATCCATCCAAAATACTGTGCTGACTCTGAAAATTAAACACTAACCAACATCCTCATCTGCAGGTGCCTTATTTGTACTGTAATGTGAACGACATAGATGGGACAAAATATATTTTCAAATAAATCTATACTATGAAAAAATAGTACATGTACAATTATCTCTATTATTGAGATTTAGGAAAACAGAAGTACTACAACATATTGTGATATGGTGTAAAGCTTTTGAAAGGAGGAGCCATTTTAAATAACACAGAAAGAAAAGCAGTGAAGAAGGCAGAAAATATTAAGGGGCACTAAACTACCAGATGTTACTGAGTTACATAATTAATATACAGTAAATAATGTAGGTTGTGATTCAAGAAACACATCTTACATTCTTTTGGGAAACCTCAACCATGTTGTCCAAATGAGAACCAATTTTATGGGTTGAATTTTGTCATGCCAAAATTCATACACTGAATTCCTAATTTCCAGTACTTCAGAATGTGACCTTATTTGGAGATTGGGTATTTACAGAAGTGATCAAGTTAAAATGAGGTGATAGGTATCCCTATAAAAAGGGGAACGTTTGAGAGAGACATGAACACAGGAATAATGCCATGTGAAGAGACACAGGGGAAAGATGGCCTGGTATAAGCAAAGGTGAGAGCCCTGGAACAGATCTATCCCTCACAGTCCTCATAAGGAATCAACCATGCTGACCCCTTAATTTCAGACTTCTGGCCTGGCCTCCAAAAGTTGGAGACAATATATTCCTGTTGTTTAAGCCAGTCAGTTTGTGGTCATTTGTTATGGCATCCTTAGCTGAATAATACCACCACCCTCTTCCTACGTGATTCTGCTGCCTTGATGAAAGTGTTTGGACTATGATTGGCACCTGTTCCATGCTGGAAACCATACAGTCTCACTTTCCTAACCAGTGTTAGGGACTGGGTGAATAACCTAAACCAAAGGACAGTTCGAGTCTTTTCATGGAGATATTTAAATTGGAATTCGGAGAATAATGCCCTTACTCTTGGATGAAAAATATGAGCCCAGGAGCTGCTGGTTACCCTTGTTTCTCTCCATGGAGAAAACCAATCAGCATAAATAGAAAATGAATGTGACACATAGAGAGGAATAGTGACAAAAAGCAGAAAAAGGCAAGAATCACTGGTTGTACTTCTCAAATATACATCCCTCCAAACTTTCCTAATTATATGAGGCAACAGGGAAAATTTTTATTTTTTCTTTTGCTAATTACTCTCTGTTTGATATTGTGTAAATTTCTTAAACTGAACCTAAATTCTCATCAGTAAAATGGTATTGATATTAGTTACCTTTTGATATTTTCAAAAGGTCAAGTTAATCATTTGTAAATTTCCTGGCACATAACACATATTGGATTAAATAAATGTTTTTTTTAATATTAAATTCATCAATGTCTGAACAAAACTAATAATTGATTAATAATCATAGTGTACCCTAAGATTGGAGATCTAGAATCTTGTCTTATTGTTACACCATGGCCTCAGGCTAAACATAATTTTCACCCTTACCTTGTTACCTTATCTGTCTGCTATGTCTATATCTTATTTAGTGGGTATGATTTTCCCCTGATTTTATCTAGGCATCTCCCTGCCCCAGGTTAAGTCCCTGCTATCTTCAGCAGTCAGTGCCTCTCATTCATCCAAGTCCTTACTGCTTGAATTCTTTCTCAGTGTCCTGCCTTATTTCTGCTTGTTTGCGATCCACATCATAATGGGCATTGTCGAAATACATGGTCAATACCTGGCAAGCCATCAACAAAATCACCTGAGTTGAAACCTCGTTTTTTTCTGAGTTGTTGGCTGCCTTACAAACACATTCATCCTATGACAAGAGGAAAAATAAATGTGATGGCAATAGGTTAGCAACTAATTTACTTATGTGTCATAAAAGCAGCTATTTAAGTGAGTTCAATTACAGAAATTAAAAAAGAACTGGTTGATAATAGATCACCCTAAGTGTCCCAGAATCTGTTTTTTAGTATTTTGCTACCTTATCTACATAATATTATTCCTGTAATAAAGTTACCTAATGTAGGTTCTAAGGTAATTCCATGATCAATTTCTACATAAGAGGTCATTTTGCTTTGTATGCATGGCTTTTCATATTGTTTCACCTGAGCTGAACCTATAGTTGTATATACATCACTGCTCTTTAGCCATACCTAGAGGCCATATTACATAGATGTTTAAGAGATAATAGAAATGAATCATTAAATGAAATTTAAATTCACTTTAGGATGAAAAATAAGCAAATAAAAATATGTTCCAAAGGACAAATTTGTTGCTATTCCATTTTTTAAAAGAAATCCTTCATATCTACATTGTTAGTAGGAATGATTTTACTAATATTTCTATATAGCAATAAGCTTTGACAAGATGAAGGATGCATGTCATATTGTTGTTTACAAATGTTGAGTTTGTAATGTAATAAAAGTAATAAAATTAAACTTTACCTAATCTTGTAAAAAATATAGAGTAAGTTCATTTCTTTCAAAGTTTATCATTTTGTTAACACAGGTTATACTTATAGATATTTCTGCATACATCAAATTTCCTCCTGAATAAATATTTAGTTACTCATTAGCATTATCCTAGCAAATGTTATTTGTGCCAGGCTCCAGAATAAGAATGAACAATAAAAATTAATATTATAGACAAATAAGCACTGCTTTACAAGGAGAATTAAATCCTGGTAGGAGAGAGTGCAGGGTGCTTTAGGGACATATAGAGGTAGCTAATAGAGCCTTCAGGGATAAATCACATATTTTATCCTATAGAAGAAACCCAAAGTTTGTATCTTCTAACCTCTAAAACACACACTCCCACACCCACATCCACACCCCACATACCACATACATGTGCTCATACTCACAAAAGTCACCAAAACACAGTTTAATATTTACATATCAGAAAAGCACAAACTTTTTGAGACTAGAAAAATAAGTAATCATATTGGGGACTGATTCTTTTAGCAGGATGTAGATAAAGAATATAAATAAAACTAATTAGGCAGAAGTGACTTCTTAGATTCTTAATTTTCTTTTTCAGGAGAAAGATACAATTTCTTGAACTCTGCTCCAGACCACAAGGATACAAGGAACAAACACACATACACACACAGAGAAACACATACACACATGCCACACATCTATTTTGGATCTTCCTGCACCTCTTCATTTTCTGTTCTGAAGCATCTAGAAGTAACAAACAATGTCAGAACCTCAAAGATATTCGTTCTCCTTATTGTCTCAATCTAAGACTCTTCCTCAACTTAACCTATATTAATGAGGTTGAAAATTGACCCAAAAAACAGACATTGCAGGGCTGGAAATTAAGTGGCAGTGACAGAGTCTAAATAAAAAATCTCTGGACTAGATAGATAGTAAGAGCTTTAGATGGAAGAACACGTATGTGGGGTTTGGGAAATGTCAGAGCAAGGACAAGCATTAGAAAATATTCCATGACAACACCAATAATCAGAGAAAGTTCAAAACATGATTTAAATGTTCTAGAGTGAATTGCCTGAATGGATCATGGGCAAAATTAAGAGAAATAAATACCTATAAGTAAATATTAAAGAGTACATGTTGGTGATAATCAAAACTTCATACTGGAACCATAAAAATAGAAGTTCTGATTAAAATTTGATGTGGTTTAAATATACCATGGGTCATTTAAAAAAAAAGAATTTAGAAAACTGAAATTAGTAAATGAGAATTTAATACAACTCATACGAATGTTTTAAGGACATAAAGTAAAAGACTAACAAAATAATAGAAATTACGGGACTATCAGCAGAAAAATGAAAACTAGATAGGAGGACAAAATGGGAATTGTAACCAGAAAGAACAATAACTGAAATGAAATTTTCACCGGGTTTGTGTGGTAAGCAGAATAATGATGCTCCCACCAAAATTAAAAAAAATAATAATAAGATGTCTATACCCTAATCTGAAGAATCTATGAATGTTAGATTACGTAGAAATTGGGAATTGAGGTTTCAGATAAAGAATTAAGTTCCTGATAAAATGACCTTTAAATGGAGAGATTATCCAAGAGTGCCCAATGTAATCATAAGGATCCTTAAAATTGAAATCAAGAGACAGAAGAGAAGTTTTAAGTGATGTAATATGAAGGTTCAAACTGCATTTTTCGGCTTTGAAGTTGGAGGAAGAAGACCATGAACCAAGAAATGGGGCAGCCTTTAAAAGCTAGACTAAAAGCTGGAAGACATAAGGAAATAGATTCTCCTTTGAAACTCTGGAAAGAAATGCAGCCCTGTAGACACCTAAACTGTAGCCCATTGAGACCTGTGTCACACTCCTGACCCACAGATCTGTATGAAAACAAATTCAAGTTGTTTTAAGTCACCTAGCCTGTGGTGATTTGTAAAATTAGAAATATCTAGCAATATATAAATAAGAATTTCAAGAATTAAAATTAGCAGGTTAAGTTTTAACACAGGTAAGTTCTAACTATTATAGCAAATATTTTAAGGACTTAGAGGAGAAAACAGACATAGGGAATCTCGGTAAAAGAATGCAAACTATAAAAGAGAACCAAATGGAAGCTCTAAAATTGAAAAGGACAATATCTGAAATGAATATTTTAATGACTAGACTTAGCAACAGATTATACACAGCCAAAGGAAAGCTCAGTGCATTTGAAGACATATCAATAGAGCACTTGACTGAAAGAACGACGAGTGCTGCACATGATAAATATGTGGTTAATGTAAAAGTGTTTTTTTTTTTTGTTGAGAAGTATCTGTAAATGATTGTACTAAATTTCTTCTCTCCTTGTATATGCTTTTCACTCCCCATTGAGGAACTGAGTTTATTAGAAAAGAGAAAATTTAATATTCTGGAACCTTGCCAAAATTCAAAATATCTGGCATCTTCTACTTTCTTTTTTTTGGATCCCAACCACCATGCACTGAGAAGCCTAAGATTCATGGAAAGGCAATGTGCATCACTCAAGTAAACTGCCTCAAATGAACCTCTGGTCAAAAGAAGCACAAACTGCTAGCCAAGTGAGTGATCTGTTTTGGTCACATAAGCCCAGACTAGCAAAGATTCCTGCAGCCACCATTGACATGTATTGCAGAACTCTCTATCTGAGCCCATCCAGAACACCGCTATTTGTTCAATCCTCTAGAGCCAGTGTCTATGTGTCAGATAACCCCAGCTCTATGCCCTGTCTCCAATTAATTACTTTACACTGCTCCTTAACTCTTCTAGACAGTTCAATGCCACTGAACTTAGAATTTCAGCACTGGACACCCAATCTCATGAGCTGACCTCTTCCAAAGCTGTTGAATGATATATAGTGGTTAATCACGTGTTCCTGAGCTTTTCTTCTCTATTGGTCATATCTGATAACATCACATCACACTGCAGGGGTATTATTCAAATGAAGTTAAGAAACTTTATTCATGTCTCCAAACCCTAAATATCTTACATCTAATAGCAATAGAGGCAGGCCCCATGCCAGATACAACTTTTAATAAAATTCCTTGGTAATCCAGCAGACTTGCTGTCATTTCGTCTGCACAAACTCTCTATCAGGACTTATATTTTTAGGTTAATAGAGAGCACAGTCTAGTTCACTCTATTTTTAAGGTTGGTAGTGGAACCAAGCAAAAGTGTCAGCTTAAAAATTGCCTGACATGAGAAACACATTAACTACAAAGGACAGTCTATCTTCTGAGCTTGGGAGGGTCAGATGGCCCTAAAGACATAGGGAAATAGTTTTAACCACCTGAACTCTATGTGTCCAACTCTGTTTTATGGGATCTCTTTTTACCAGAAAAACTAGTGTGGTCACAGTGGTCATGACCTGTCTGTGTAGCAACCATGAGTCAAAGGCAATATCATGCCTCACTACTCATTTATTTCATTTTCTCTACATCAGGGGAAAACTAAAGAAAAATAACAAGCAAACAAGGCTGAAAAACAAAACAAGACAAAAAACTAGTGACTTCCTGTAGGCAATATGGCAAAAAGAAGTAAAAAGGAATTCATTGGATCTAACTGGACAATACTTAGAAATGTAAGTAGTAGTTCTGTGAACAAGAGTGGAGAAGGGAAGAATGCCAGAGTTAATGTCATGAGCCTTACAAAGAACAACGGTATAAAGAAGCTCAAGTCTCTAGGTTAGTGGGAGAAACTGGGTACTTGAACAGGAGAACCTCCACCTTTAAGACATTCATGTACTTCGGTGACCTTTCTAGATGTCATTTTGTCAAAATATATCTGGGGATTTAAATATTAATATATCCAAGAAAATTTCCAAGGAAACAGTCATATGTGCACACAATTTTATCTACAAAATGCTGCAGCATTTTTTTTTTTTTTAATTTTTTTATTTAGTTTTGGTTGTGTTGGGTCTTCGTTTCTGCGCAAGGGCTTTCTCCAGTTGTGGCAAGCGGGGGCCACTCTTCATCGCGGTGCGCGGGCCTCTATCGCAGCCTCTCTTGTTGCGGAGCACAGGCTCCAGACGCGCAGGCTCAGTAGTTGTGGTCCACGGGCCCAGTTGCTCCGCGGCATGTGGGATCCTCCCAGACCAGGGCTCGAACCCGTGTCCCCTGCACTAGCAGGCAGACTCTCAACCACTGCACCACCAGGGAAGCCCGCTGCAGCATTTTTTATGAGAGTAAAATATTGAGAATTAAAGAAATGAAACAACATTTCCAAAATAGAAAGATGGCTGTTATCTGTCTCAATCATGAAAATCAAACCCTATTTTAAATGTGGATACTTGATATGAGTATACATTCAAATTCAGTGTTAATTTTGAAACTGCACTTGAGAAAGTACTTAACCTGTCTGGTGCGTCAATTTCTTTCTCTGGAAAAAGAGAATAAATACTAATACTATTGTTGCAAGGATTAAATAGGAAGCACTTAGGAATGAATTTTGTAGAGTAATTGCTAAATAACTGTTATATCTAAAGCATATTTCTATAAAAGGGTGTTTGCAATATATCAGTGCTTTCCAAACTTTTTTGACCTGGACCAATGATAATGCATATTATATTGTATTTCCAGTACACAAACATGTAAACACACATAAACATATGCAGTTTCACACACAGCACACAAAAGAACTCTTAGAACACTTACTCTATGTATAGAGCACCTGATTTTTCCATTGTATGCTATGCTATGCTATGCTATGCTATACTATTTTTGCCACAGTCTGCTATTTTGTTCTACTTTTTAAAATGCTGGTCACAGACCCCCAAGTCAATTTTATAATTGGCTAAAGCTTCCCTGGAATGCTCTTACAGGTATTACATGACCTCTAAATCAGGCCATCATTTACTACCTAGTCTACCTAATAATTTAATACCTAATTTCACTAATCCACCTGTTTATTCTCTGATATTTGATTGTTTGTTTATTGTAATTCTGTCTCCTCCCACTAGAATGCAAGATCATTGCAGGCAAGAAGTTTCTTTTTCTACGATAACTAGAGAAGTTGGTTTTCTTGTTTGTTCGTTTTTTTGTTTGTTTGTGGTACGCGGGCCTCTCACCACTCTGGCCTCTCCCGTTGCGGAGCACAGGCTCCAGACGCACAGGCTCAGCGGCCATGGCTCACGGGCCTAGCTGCTCCGTGGCATGTGGGATCTTCCCGGACCCGGGCACGAACCCGCGTCCCCTGCATCGGCAGGCGGACTCTCAACCACTGCGTCACCAGGGAAGCCCTAAAGCAGTTGTTTTAGAAGATATTCTAACACATATTTTTTAATAAGTGTGCAATTAAAATATGATGGACCTAGGAAAAGATTAATTAAAAATGGATAGAATGTCACAATATTGAAAGGTGATACTTAAGTGAAATGATCTAAAGACAGATAAATAGAAGAAAAGCAGATAGCTTGATTGAGAATTGAGTAAAATATATAAATATTATAGTTACATATATATATATATATATATTTATGTTAAAAAGCATGTCCCAGAGAGCAAGAATAACATGCTCATGCTGTGAAATATTGAAAGATTCTAAGGTTAGATATTTTTAAGACTAAAAACAATTCAAGAAACCACTGAGAAAAAATATTATATTTAATTTTCATAAACTTTTTAAAGTCATAACACACTGAGAAATATGTGCTTTAAATATTTGAAATATAAGATATCACGATCATCTGAAAATATCTCTAAGGAGGTTGAATTTCTTTGTATTTATACTCAATTTTACTACGTATTTACTATTTTTTTCCTATTTTAAGTTTGGTATCATTCTGGTTTATGTAAAAACATAATCAAACATGTAATTATGTAGTCAAAAATGTTGGCAGCTACCAAAAATGAGAATATTAATATATCCATCCTAATTTAGATATTACAGAGCTTCTAATGCATTATTTTCTAGTTCATTTACATTCCATATCACATTCTATAGTATTAAATTACTATAGAAGTGTGGCCTTGTCAGAACTCTTTATAAAATGTGACAGCAAACTAGTAGCTGACTATATATATATACACAGTGAATTAAACTCAGTGAACTGTCAGTATAACTTGATATTAGTTGGATATTTAAATTGAATTTGTAAGTTCTTTTTGAATAGGATGTCTTATAACCCACTATGTTAAAATAACTGGAACAAACACACAGAAGATTTTATATATATATATATATATATATATATATATATATATATATATATATATACATACATATATATATATATATATATATATATATATACATACATATATATATATATATATATATATATATATATATATATATATATTGTGGTATGGTTACTTTACAATGTTGTGCTAGCTCGTGCTGCACAGAGAAATGAACCAGCCATATGTGTACACAGATCCCCTCACTTTTGTTTGTCCCTCCCATCCAGGTCACAACAGAGCACCAAGTAGAGCTCCCCATGCTATACAGCAGGTCCTCACTAGTTATCTCTTTCATACTCAGTGGCATATATTTATCAATCCCAATCTCCAAATTCATCCCACCCTTCTTTCCCCACTGGTGTGCACACATTTGTTCTCTACATCTATGTCTCTATTTGTGCTTTGCAAATAGATGCATCTGTATGATTTTTCTAGATTCCACATATATTCATTAATATATGATATTTGTTTCTCCCTTTTCACACAGAGTTTAAATGTACTCTATGTTAACAGCAGAACTATACCACAGCAATTTCATTAGCAATATTTTTCACATATTCTTTGAACATTTTTCTTTTGAAATAAAGATAAAATTGAGTAAAATGAATCTCTTTGGTTTAAGAAATAATAATACATTTATATATACTGATTGCTCACATTAAGAAACATTGCCTTTGAATCTCAGAGAGGTGGGCATTCATAAGAAACACAAAGAATATCCACCAACGTGCATGTTCATCTTTATTGGAAATGTAAAAAAAAAAAAAAAAAAAATTACCCTACATGAATATACTAATTACACTCTCACTAGTGGTAGGATGAAAACTTCTGTTGTCTCACGCTCTTATACACTTAGTATAAATAGATTAATTTCACTTTAATTATTATCAAATTGCTGAACATAAAATTGTATTTTATGGATTTAAAGTTCCTTCTGATATTCATGGGATTGAGCTTCTTTACATAGGTTTCTAGTTTATTTGCATTTCTTCTTCTGTGAAATACCTATTGATGTTTTTCAACCACTTCCATATGATAGCTGTTTTTATTGACTCATAGATATTGCTTATGTATTTGGAATAAAAATCCTTGGTTTGTTTTGGTAGTGAATATCCTACATTTTCACTCTAATTTTTAAATGAATAACATTTTATGTTGAATAAGTCAACTTTATAAATTTTTTCCATATGTTTTTCTTATTTTTTGTCTTTTATAACTTCTTACCCAAATTTATAAAGTATTCACTTAGTTTGCTTTCTAAAGTTTTGTAATTTGCCTTTTACATCAATTTCTATATGTGGAATCTAAAAAAGTGATACAGATGAACTTATTTGCAAAGCAGAAATAGAGACACAGACATGGGGGACGGCCGTATGGATACCTGGGTGTGGTGGTGGGAGAGGCGGGATGAACTGGGCGATTGGATTTGACATATATACACTACTATGTATAAAATAGATAACTAATGAGAACCAACTGTACAGCACAGAGGACTGTACTCAATGCTCTGTGGTGACCTAAATGGGAAGGAAATCCAAAAAAGGAGGGGATATATATATAGATAGATAGATAGATAGATAGATAGATAGATATAGATATAGATATAGATATAGATAGATATAGATATAGACATAGATATAGATATAGATATAGATATAGATATCTGATTCATTTTGCTTTACAGAAGAAAGAAACACACCACTGTAAAGCATCTATACTCCAGTAAAAAAAGAAACAAACAAAAAAACCCACTTCTCTATTCAATGTTATTTTTCCAGGTCATGAGTAAGGGATGGGATTTTACTTTTCCCCATATGAACAACTAATTGTTCCATAAGTAACTACTGAATAACTCATTTTATTACTGTAGAGTTGTACTACACATTCTTAATCTCTTTGTTTTAGGTTTTATTCCATGTCTTTATTTTTTATTGTTATTGAAGAATAGTTGACTTATAATGTTGTATTAGCTTCAATTGTGCAGCAAAGTGATTCAGTTATATATATATATATATATATATATATATATATATATATATGTGTGTAGACATATATAAATTCTTTTTCAGAATTTTTTCTCTATAGGTTATTACAAAATATTGAGTATAGTTCCCTGTGCTATACAGTAGGTCCTTTTTGGTTACTTATTTTGTATATAGTACTATGTATATGTTAATCCCAAACTCCTAATTTATCCCTCCCTACCCCTTTCCCCTTTAGTAACCACTTAGAGATTATCATACTAAGTGAAGTAAGCCTGACAGAGAAAGACAAATATCATATTATATCGTTTATAGGTAGAATCTAAAAAAAAAAAAAATGATACAAATGAACTTATACACAAAACAGAAATAGACCCACATAGAATACACATTCTTAATCTCTAAAATTTGACATTATAATGTAACATCTGATTGAGAAAGCCATATCTCTATTTTTTTCCAAAGAATCTTGGCTATTTTCAGTCATACATTCCCCTATATCAATGATTCTCAATTAGCGGTGATTTTGCTCATAATGGGATGTTTGATGATGTCTACAAACATGTTTGATTGGCATGAAAGGCATCTGGAGGGCACACACCAAAAGATGCTACTAAATTTCTAGCGACACACAGGGCAGCACCCCACAGCGAAGGCTAAACTGGCTCCAAATGTCAATAGTACAGAAGTTGAGACCCCTGCTCTAGATGAATATTAGAATCAGCGTGCCTGGTAATACTTAGTTGGAAATTTGATTTGAATGCCAACAAAACTTTGGAGATATTTTTCACCCATGATATTAAGTGTTTCTATCCCTAAGCTAGCGTATATCTCTAGGTCCTTAAGCATATAACTCTGGATCCTAAAATGTTAAGATATGTATTTAACATTTTGTTAAATATTCTTCAGTATTAGCCACAAAATTTTTATTATAGTCTTCTTATGTACTTAATTATTTGTTAAAATTCTAAAAGTTATTCAGTTAAACTGCATTACTAAATTAATTTTTATAGAAATGCATTTGAATTTTATATTAATTTTTAAACACCAAACTTTATTTATGACTTTATAAATTCTAATAATTTACCTGTATATTCTATTAAATGTTCTGCAATTTTTTTCTCTCCTTTCCAGATATGTAACTTTGATGTATTTTTCTCACCTTCATATGGCTACAGGAATCTTCAATATATATATTTCTTAATGAAACTGGTAATAGCTGAAATCTTATTTTTTCCTGATTCTAAAGGTATGCTTTCAACAATACATGTTTAATCATGACGTTCAGCGTTTCATACCTGCTTGTAATAAGATTTAAAAGTTCTCCACTATTTAGTTTGAAAGGTGTTTTAAACATTAAGTTATTTTGAAATGTACATATTTTCTATATTTATTGAAATAGTATTTATTTTAATATGTTAATGTGGGGATTGCATGTTCGACTTGCCAATTTTAAGCATTTAGCTTATTCATAGGATAAATGAAATCTTTTCATAATGTATTAATGTATTTTATGTATTGTTCAGTAATTAATTTATGATAGGAATACATTTTCAGTGAAAATAATATGCCTTTTTTTCTTTCTTTCAATCTATTTCAATTGTTTTAGTATCAAGATTATGCATGGCTTATAAAATGAGATGAAGAATGTCCAGTTTTTCTATTTACTGAAAGTATTTCTGTAATATTAGAACCACGTTTATTTACTACATGGTAGAACATTCTATACCATATGCACATATAACTTTGTGTAGAGTTTTATTCATTTCTACTTCGATTGCATTTATGGTGCAGAGACCATTCAAGTACTCTATATCTTCTTGAGTCAATGTTTATGTCATATTTATTTTTAAGAGTATATTAATTCTCTCTGTGCTCTCCTATTTATTGGGACAGGCTTATTCCCAGTAACTTTCATGTGTTGATTTCTACCATGCAGCTATAAATACGTGGGTGTGTGTGTTTTGCCTTCTACCCTGTGTCACATTTAATTTTTTTTCTTGGATGTCCTTTTCTTTATAGCTTGGTTTATTTTCCAATCATTCCCGCACTATGATTGTTATTCTCTGAAATCAATGTTCAACATCCTAGGCAACATTCTCCCAGTACACTCTAGACTTTCTGGTAGCCATTGGATTTCTTTCCTGTGTCCTAGGCTCAGCGCAACTGTCTTTTCAGAATTTCAGTTTTGTAGTGGTTGGCAGAAGCCCTTAGTGTGAAAATGGGCCAGATGCTTGTTTCTGACTCACGTTTTTTTGTTTGAAAGCTCCAAATAATCTTTACCCTTTAGCTAGTTCAATTTTAAATGTAATAAAAGTTGTTTAATTTATCCAGTATTATAACTCCCCAACCTGAAACGCTTTCTTTTATATGTATATAATATTTTTCTATGGCTTGAAACAGAAAGTTTCAAGCAGAAACTTTTTGGTGCAAACAGAAAGCATTTTTGGTGCACATATCCAGCTAAGTCTCACATACTGCCACAATATTTGCCAAATACTAGAACATAACACATAAAGACACATGCACTGGACAGCAGTAATGGAAAGAATATTGTCACACACTCTACCCTCCAAGTAACTGTTACCCTCAATGTCATGCATTAGATTATCTATGATAGCCACCTACTTTCTCTTATTCTTTTCAGTTTTCATTAATATGTAACCATACTGCATCAACTGTGTGGTGAGTACTCTCCAAGGCATTAAATACAAAAGGATAAAAAAGTTTTCTGACAAACGCTTCCTTATAATCATTTAATTATTTTTCTCAACTAGAACCATACTTTTCTTTCACTCATTTATAAACTATATCTTTGAATGCTTCACTTAAAAAGTAAAATCATAATGATAAAAATATAAACTATAAAATCATTCATTTGTATTATGTTTATTATTTAGGTTTTGTGAGTTTTGCACTAGTCTAATGAAATCAGTGAGATATTTTGAATCACATATGCAGTCTTATTGTAAAGTTAAGAGTCTTAAAGTATTACATATTGACAGAAAAATACTCTTTGTTTCTTCAAATAAAATTATCCCTTAGGTTGTTGATTAGATATATTAAAAATCCATATGTTTAGAGTAAGCAGTTCAGCTGGGTGACCTTCTTGGGAATTTAAGCTTTCAAAAAGATGCACATAAAACACTAAAAAAAACATGGAATTTTCCATCAGAACAAATAGCACACAAATACTATTTTGTTCCAAAATATCAACTGCACTAGAAGCCATTTAATCATCATAAGACATTTTCTTTATGAGTAAAATGGGAATAACAGGATCAGGACCAACTTAGCTCATGGGATCAGTAAAGAAAGTGCAATCAGTAGTGGTACTGTAAAAGAATATACAAATATTAGTAAAGGGCCCTAAAAGTACTAAATGTTTCAGAACACACTAAGGTAATGCCAATTTATAGTACATCCTCATGGCTGGATGCAATGAAAGATAAGAAACGGAAGGAAATAATCAATTTGATTACTTAGGGTGATCGCTCTTCAGAAGGAGGAAGAATAATATAGATTTGAGAAGTTAGAGGCATTTCTCCAATGTTACTCTTGGCATTTAAAGATTGGCAATGTTTAGATATTTCATTTCTAATGTACCTAACACAAGATTTGGCACATACTCAGTGCTCAGAAATGTATTTACTAACTGCTTTCAGAGAAATGAAATGCTTTCATTAGAAGCAGGTCAATGTAAATATGTTCTCTCTTTATGAGACAAGATAAGGAAATTGTTCTCATTGTTACAAAAACTGTATCAGACAGTAACAGGGATAAGATGAGAATTAACTAGGATGGAATTAACCTTGGCAATAAGGCTGAGGTCTTGAAGCTTATTTCTGCATTCTTAGGTTTCTTTCATTTCTTTTTCCTACATTTGAATTTCTTGTTCTCTATTTCCAATCTGAAATCTAAGTACTAGATATATTTCCAAATTTGAGAAGACATTAATGTAGAATAACCCCATATTGATTTAAGAAAGACTGCATTGTTACCCATATTATTTTGTTACTTTGTACTTCCCTACTCTCCTCCATACCAGACAGAAAAAATGGTTTACTGGGATCCAGGTTTTCACAGTGGAGAAATAGAAGAGTGTCCTTGATTTTCATAGGTAGAAGTGTATTTATGGTCTACAAAGGTTTATAACTGAAAAGCAAATAAAAAGCTAAATTGAATTGGCTATTTGGAGCAAAGTAAGTGGCTACTCACAAGTATTTAAACAGAGAAGAACATGGATTGATCAAAACTAATTACTACCTCTAGATAGTTAAATAAGTACATAAATACATAAATAAACAGAATAAGAATCAAAAGAGGCTTAATGCTAACGTAAAAATAAAATCTTTCAGTATGTTAAAGGCTTCATTGTGAAACACAAGACTGAAAGTAAAAGACAGAGTAATCATATGTCCAATTCCTTAGCTGTTCTCTCTTAAATTTCTTAGTTTCTTTTCTGAAAGAAATATGAAAGCATAGAGGAAATTAATATACTCTTAAAAATAAATATAACATTGACTCAAGAAGAAATAGAATACCTGAATGGTCTCTGCACCATAAATGCAATCTATGTAGAAATGAAAAAATCTTTCCACAAAGTTATATGTGCATATGGTATAGAATGCATTACAGGAATGTTCTACTATACAGTAAATAAACACAGTTCTAATATTACAGAAATGCTTTCTGGCAATAGAAAAACTGGACATATAAGTTAATCAATAAATAACATTAGATTAATTATTTTATGTATTTTATTTTTCATTCAAGAGATGATTTAACTATAGGAATGATACCACTTTATGTGGCTTAATTCTACTTTTATTTAGCCTAATATACAGCTGTAGACAACAGCTGAGTCGTTATCCCCAACTAGGGTGAGATCAAGCCACACCACATAAGAGAGACTTACAGAAAGGCTCCTTGGTACAGACACCCTAATACATAGTAGTTTTGGGGTAGACAAAGAAGGCATGGAGATTCTGGAGGCACTTATGATCTTTTATTAAAGTATGATAAGTCTTAATACAAGCTGATGGCTAAATAGAACAGCATATATGCCAACATTCTCTCCACTGGTGGAGCAATCTTATTGGGCCCTCACATTCCCATGAAGGTTTTTGTTGCCACTTGATGTTGTTGAAATGTAGGAAGATCTTATCAGGGCTTCAAGTAACTTCTCTCATAGTTCAGATGGAAAGAAAGCAAGTTATATCTTCTGAGACCTTCTCAACTCTTTTGAAAACTCTACCAATATGTCTTCCTGTCCTTGTCCAGGTAGCATGTAACAACCCCAACACCTCCCTGAGTATTTTCTGCTAAAATGGCTTAACCGATGATGAGTCACCCAGAAACAGTTTTCAGGGATTCCTTATCCTTGATATGTCCAGGCTGTAAGAGTGCTTGAGTCTTTATTATTATAACATGGGTTAGCAAACTACTTTCTGTAGGAAAAATATGACCACCTGTGTTAGTAAATGAAGTTTTACTGGAATTCAGCCATGTGCATGCATTTAGTTTGTGGCTGCTTTTGTGCTATAACATTGATTACTGAGTCCCCTACAGGGACTCTATGGTTTATAAAGCCTAAAATATTTACTATCTGCACATTTACAGAAAAGGTTTGTCAATTCCTGCTCTAATAAGTGAAAGAAAAAAAAAACATATTTCCCCCTGTTTATTAGTTAATTTGTAACCATGTTGTTGATGGCGAGCAAAAATGGGAGTTACTATGATGTAGAGTCAATAAATAATACAAAGAGGTAACATTGCAATTGAATTGTCCAAGAACAAATTTTAAGATAGTCAGGATTTGTATGAATATTGAAATCATTTTCCTCAATGCAACTATTTCTTCCCACCATACTCTATCAATTACAGAAACATAATCTTTCCAATTTTCATGTTATTAGAAAGTGAGCAACAAACTACAATATTTTTAGGTAAAATAAAATAAAAATTGACCGAAAAAAAGGCACTCAATTTTCTTTCTATGAAAATATTCTGTTCCAAGTACCGTTAGATGAAAGCCACTCACAGCATCAGGAAGTGCAAAGACTAAAATCACTTAATAGCCTTCAAACTTATAGTATTAACAACTTTAGAAGTAGAAAACTCATACAATGAAGAGAAAATAAGATGTTGTGATCTTTAACTATTAGCATTCATTATTTTCCAACTATGGAATTAAAATCTCATAAAATTAAAATTCTATACTTGTGTGAGTTACACATTTAAACTAACTTTAATGTTCCCTACTGCAATTTATTACAATGGTTTCTCAGGATTTTCATACTTTAAAAGTCTCCTAAAACTTAATCATTCCAATAATTCATTTAAAGGTACTGTGTATATTTAGTTCACTGAAAGCCTACCCAATTCATAAAGGAAAAAAATATCTGAATACATAATGTAGTACTTTCATATTTAGCCATCTGTGCACAATATGAATCATTTATTTTAATATTTTTGAAAGGATTTTATAAACCGTAGCTTATATTTATCATTCCGCCTTTGATAAACAGCTATGTGAGCAAGGAATGGCCCCAGCAATTAGTTTAACTATTCATGTAAAATTTTTCAAGTATCATTTCGGTATAATATGATGAATTTCCTTTATTTCTTCTCTTAGTTTTATAAGAGGAATTCTTCATTTCATATTTCATGAATGTAAAACTCAAACATGTTTCTATGGAAATTTTAAACTATCTAAAAGGAAGCAATTGCTTCATTCCTAACAAGACTCCTAAATTATTAAGACACATGAGAGGCTATATGTATCAAACATAATTTTCCTTATTTTATGTTAACTGACCAATTCAAAATAATTTGGAGAGTATTTTTATTCTCTTCCGTATCATTTACAACCCATCAAATAGAAATCTTTTTTGATTTCTACTCTTCCAAGTTTTGTTAACAATATCACTACCACGGCAAAGAAAATAATGACAATTTTAAGGGATAAGAGAACATGCTAAGAGAAAATAAGATGTTACCATTAAAAATCACTGTATCCAAAATAATCCCTACCAAAATCCATCTGATAGCCAGACAGAGCAAACATATACTATGTCATAAAATATCCATTATTAAAAGGGTTAATACATCTTAGGTTGATCTAAAATGATCACATGAGTGAAAATTTACCACTACATATTTGAAATGTCTTAACATATATATTTAAACATTTCACTTTTCAGGAAATGAGTACTGTTTAATAGAAGAAAATGAGGTGATATATAACAAAAATAATATGTCTATCAACAATGGATTATTATAGAAAATGCCTAGATTTTGATTTATTTTTCCACAAGTATCAGAAATAACACACAAATATTCAGACACACATAGATATATATTTTACATAATATATTAATATTCATACACATATAAGTATGTGTGAATAATATATGTAGCATGATATATTAACATCTTATTCTTACCATATTTTTTTAGAAAACTTGGAATCACTTGAAATAACATGTAAGCCAGAAACAGATCTTGAAGGAATCTAGCAAAGTATTCATCCAAAGTTCTTCTTTTTGCATCTGAATAAAAAAGTGAATACATGGGAGTCAAAATCACTTGTCTATTGACAGATACACTGTTACTGATTGAGCTGGAATTAGAAGCAAATGTTATAATTCCAGTGAATTAGACACAAATGTCCAGACCAATGACATTTCCATTATTTCCATAGATAAGGGAAAGAAGCTAAAATTTAAGTCAAAAGACCAGGGTTCATGTTCCACTTTGGCCATTTAGCATGCCTGTGACTTTGGGCACATAGATCACTTATTTTTTTCTGAAGTTCAGCTTTTCTTTTAATTCCACAAAATAGAGATCATAAAGATTCCCTTAGTATTGTTGTAAAGAGATTAGATATAGTATGAAATTGGTTTAAGCTTCTCTAGCCTCTTAAGCAACATTAGTTAAGTGCCATAAACATTCTTTCTCGTGTATGTTCCTAATAGAAAGTTACAAATCTAGAAGAACTGTTAAAAGTCTCATTTAATTCAAAATGTCTTTATTTTTGATGGTTCAAATAGTAGTATAACATGTAAGACATATATATATATATATATATATATATATATATATGCATATATATTGTTAAAAAATAATGGCATAACATGTACAAGAAAGAAATAGTGGGCTTAAAATCTTTTTTTATGGATTAGAGAGATTGAGTGATGTAATCAACTATATGAACATTCAGATATATGTAGCCCTTGATTCATTTACTCATTTCTCTTTTAAGGTTCTAAACTGATACAATGATTCAAAGCCAAACGAAACAAAACAAACCTCTGTGGCTTAAAATTGCAACATTTATGTTATTCTGTTTATGAAATCTTTTTTTAATAATCTTATAGGGAAAAAAAAGTGTCTGGCAGATAGTACTTGGCATTATCTGATGAAAAAGAATATTGCCTAAACCTTTTGTGGTTCCAGCTTCAGTTACCCTGCTATCAAATTCCTGCCTATAGTAATACTGTCCAGTGTAAGAAAACATAGCCAAATACTCTGCGTTAACAGCTAAACCTGTGAAACCCTTCCCATGTGGCTCTACTCATAGTTGGTGTTTCCCTATGAACTTGTGTCAACACTGTTTACTTCTTTTGGAGCAAAGAATGAGCTACTATACAAAAGTACAAAGAAAATGGTAAAAGAATGATTGCCCTAGACTAAACGTTTTAAAAAAAAATCATTTCCTCCTAAAATAAGAACACAAAATTGAAAAATCAAGCAAAATATACTTGTGGAGTCAGACAGTCAATGGTAGAAACAGCTGCAGCAAATATGATAACAAGAGATAAATCTTAATTGAAACAGATGTTTTAAAATGTGCAGTTTTAAATGGTATACAAACATTGATATAAATTTTAAATAAAATGGAATTGATTGGAAGCATAATTAAAACCCGAAAGAAACAAAAATAATCTTGATGAAAACTAAATTAAAATGATAACCAATAATAGGCTTTGCCTAGACAACAAAGTATTAGATAGTGTAGGAGAGGTATTTTTTATTTTAACTTCAGTGCTACTTAGGCAAACATGTATCCAACAAGGTCTCTGTAGACATTTTCAGTGATGATAAACTTTACAGAGAAATGAACTTCCAAAAAATGTGTCCTCTCAACATTTTAAAACACAGTCTAGTAAACTCCTATAATGCAAATATCTAAAAAACATTCAAAAAATTAAGTATTAAACTAATTGAAAAAAATTTAAATTTATCACATTTGCCCAAATTTTCTCCTTACTCTGGTCTACAAGTTGTCAAGAATGTTGAAGACTCTGAGATTTCATTCTACTTTCAAACCAACAAGATAGGATGTCACCGTTTCATGGAAGATGGCAGACGACACAAGACCCCTGAATCAGAGAAAATGATTGCATGTGCACAGTTCAACATGCAACACAAAATCACACAAGATTAATTCTGTCAATTCTCCTTGTCCCAACTTCCACAAGGTCCATGTGGATGGGCCTAGGTGTATGACTATGACTATACACAGAATAGGTCCTATTTGATTTAAGAAAACTAAATATATTATAAATATTTTATAAAAGATAGTAAGCAAATATGCTCTGTGTTCTGGAGACAGACACTATCTCTTTCATGACTTTTTTGCTATACAGACATCTTTTAAAAGATAGTCTACCACAAAAGGCGATTAATGCTTTTCTTTACAAAAGGTATAGAAATACAAGAGACCATGGGGGTATGTTCTCCCAATAATGGCAATTTTTCACTCTGATACCAGATCTAATCCCCAAACCTGGGAAAACCAAAATGGTTGCCTGAGAAAGAGGTCCATCTCTTTCTTGTCTGACCTTTCTCTAATTTTTACCTCAGTACCACTTCTAAATTTCCCTTAACTATAGTAACTGCTGTCAAGTCACACGTGTTCCACATATCCACACTTTCTGTCATAGAGAATATTATTGAGACAAGAAGCACAAATTGTGTCTAATTTAGAGCAGAACAAGAGTGCTGGAGAAAGCAGAGGCAGCTGAAAAAGTTATTAAAAGAGTTCTACCATAATCGAATACAGACAGTTAAGAATGGCTAAATGTGAGACCCATGTGTGCTGCATATCTCATAAAAGCCAAAGGTTTCTGGAAGATAGAAGTTGTTCCTGCACAAATTTTGATATTAGCTAAAATTTTTGAATTTGGAATAATTCAAATACATCTAAATTTTCCTCCAACATATAATTTGTTCTTATGTATTTAACTTTATAGGAGGCTATTCTAGTTTTTTTTTTTTTTTACTCAAAGTCCAGAGTGAACCTGATGCTGAGGGCTGGACTCATCCAAAGGCTCATTCACTCACATGACTATTGTTTGATGCTATCAGCCAGGAACTCAGCTGAGGATGCTAGTGAGAACGCCTGCATTCCTCAAGGCATGCTGTTCTATGAGGTGTTTAGTCCTGCTGTTTTACAGTGATGAGAAATGAGACCAGTGAATTCCAAGAGTTGGGGCTGAATCTTGTGTTTCACACACTGTAAAGGAATTCACTATACAGAAGCAATGCTCTGTTGCATAACATGAAAGTGACCAAGGCTTTTTATAAACCATGAATGGTGGCTTTGAAAAACTATTTACAGACAGTGAAAAAAAAAATCCACAGTTGGGTTATTTTTTAGTGAGAGCAAAGCACTACGCCTTCCATAAAGGAAATGTAAACAATCTGTCATCAAGTACATAGATGGCTTCAATCGGAAAGAGTGTTTTCTTAAGGCTCAGTATTGATCTCTGCTACAGGCAGGTTTTGCACTGAGTAGATGAGTACAGTCAAATAAGTTTTGGTGAATTCAAGTCCATGTTGCTTAGCCCACTCATCATCTCCATCTTTACCACCACAACACTATGTAGATGAACCTATGGTTAAGCACACATGTTGATGTGGAGAGGGGCTGATATCCACAGAACAGATCATCTTTACCACTTGACAATAATCTGATTTCCTTAAGTTACTCTTTCTTGAGCACTCAAATGGGACACATAAATCTTTTCCAGAACTCTGTTAATTTTCCAGCTGTGTTCCTTCCATGTCACTATAGTTTAAGCCATACTATTATCCACTGCTCATGAATGAGTACAGATCTATACCTGTCTCTCACTGTCTTTCAAATAAAAAAATAACAACAAACAGCACTGGTAGAACTTCTTTCCACTGGGATGATTTTACTTTTCCACTCCCCTCAATTCACCTTGAAATGAGGTTGTAGTAAAGAGCCAGGGGAAAATGAAAACAAATATATTTCATACATATATTTTATACATATATACTTTTTATACATATATATGTACGTATATATACACACACACATTTTTGTTTTTCTTGATTCTTTACTATGGTCTCATTTCACACACACATGCACACACACACACACACACACACACATGACCCTTGAGCAACACGGGTTTGAACTGTGCAGGTCCACTTATATGTAAATTGTTTTTTTTCAATAAATGTAGTACTACAGTACTATATGATCTGTGATTGGTTGAATCTGCAGATGCAGAACAGTGCATGCGGAAGGCCAACTATAAGTTATATGTAGAATCTTGATTGTGTGGATGGTTAGCACCTTTAACCCCTGTGATGTCCAAGGGTCAACTGTATATATATATATATATATATATATATATATATATATATATATATATATGCATTTGTGCGTGTGTGTATTAGATACCCGTTGCCAGGGAATATGTTGGTTTTTATCTAACATCAAAACTAGATTTGGAACAGCCGCTGCAATTGGAGCCACCATCAGTTTTAGCTTACTAAATGCACTGTCATTCTCCAAGATCATTCTGTATTCTACAGAGGACAATTAAGTGTATTAAATGAGGATGTGGGATGTGTTAGCAATCAAAACCTTCCATCTTTCATGTTCTTGGGTGAAAACTGGTAGTGGCAATAATCTCTACAATACTATTGTAAAACCCCTCACTTCATGGATCAGGAGATGAGTGTGAAGATTCTGATAGTCGCTGAATATATCCATTGAAGCTATACAATCTGAAATTGAGGAATTCATCACAGGGTGCATTTCAGGACTTACTGTTCCAGAACCCAAAACTCCATTAATCATCTCAATTCCATAATCCCATATTCTTCTTGGGGCTACAGGAATGACTGTCAATTCAGTATTCATAACCAGTATTTCCAAGCAACTTCTAGTTGTACTCCCTTCCCCACTGCACAGTAAATAGCCAAACTTTGGGAAAAGTTAGCAGGAAGACGTATACTACAATTTGGTGGTGGGGGTATGGAGTTCTTCCTCAAGCATACTCAGCTGTCTTTTCATTCATAGATTTTTGGGTGCTACAGTAAGCTTTGAGCCTGGGAACTGGACTGTGATGCTCTTTTTGTGACTTAAGTCAGACTTTTAATCAGCGGTCCTGGAAATTTTTTACTTCATAAGTCAAGAACCTTTTAGTTATTGTTGTTACTGCTATTGTTGATGATGATGGTGATGGTCCCATCAGCATGATTATTTCACCCCTAGGTTTCCCATTATCTATTAGTCAATGTCAGAAACCTCTTTATGTAAAACCATTCGATTACAGCCATGACCTGGTCTCCATTACACTACTCACATCCACCTTATTTTGGCCATTTTGTGCTGACTCTTGTCTTGGAATTCCACTACCTTCATTTAGAGTGCCCAGTTCAGAGAAAACAATTTCCACTGTCATTCCTGTCAAGCAGATATCACAGAGCACATCAGGAATTCTGGGACCAAATCTGATCCAGTGATTCAACTTCCCTTCCTTCATAGAAATAAATGTGTAGGTACACCAACAAATAAATTACCATAGAAAACTTTAGAAAGGTAAATGGGAATATTTTAAGATCTTCAAAAATATTAACTCATTTGATCCTTACAACCACTGTATGAGGCAGGTACCTAAACTTATGAGGAAGGTGTTACTTCATTGTCCTATATCTAACAGCTTTACATCAGTCTCTACTTTTTTAACCAGCTATGTGATGATTGCCTACATATACACTAAACTTTTTAATAGTGATAATCTCTGACTGGTGGTGATGGGGATGGTGTGATAAGAAAAGGAAAGGGTCCTTTTATTTCTAACCATATATGCATTAATATTCCCATAATACATAATACATTTATAAATATATTTGAAATTAATAAAATAATACAATTTATTTATTTAAGTATATGACTAAAAATTTCCAGGCAACCTCACATGTTCCTCTAATTCCTTTGGCTAAAAACAAATCATGGTGGCCAATACTGGAAGGTACTATTGGGATTTCTGTCATCACTCATTCACAGAAGGTGTAACACTAAGTTGACAATAGACTGCCAAGATCTTGTATTAGGCATAGTTAATCCTGTTTCAAGAAAAACTAGGAATCTTGTTTTAATAATTTTTCTTGCAGATATGCATAAAGCAAATCAAGAACTAGGAATACTTAGCTGGCAATGAAACTTCTTAATCTTGGGGAAAAAAAAATTGTGTTTCTTTGCTTCAGTTATTTGTTTTTGTCTTACTACCTGAGTGAATCCATGCAAAGGACATGCCATTGCCAATCCAAAGAGGTAAAGGAAAATCTTTAAAGGATATTCAGGGTAGGAACTTTAAAGTAGAATATTAATCAGAATTTATATATAATAACATTAAGTTATATTTGTAAATAGGTAAGATGATACAGACCGTTAAAATAAAGTCATATAAAATTTTTAAAATATAAAACAAAGGGCTTTCCTGGTGTCACAGTGGTTGAGATTCGGCCTGCAGGGAACATGGGTTTATGCCCCGGTCCGGGAAGATCCCACATGATGCGGAGCAGCTGGGCCCGTGGACCACAGCTGCTGAGCCTGCACGTCCGGAGCCTGTGCTCCACGACAGGAGAGGCCACAACCATGAGAGACCCGCATACCGAAAAAAAAAAAAATATATATATATATATAAATATATATATAAAATATATATAAAGCAAAAATATCCTAAAGTTTATTGTGCTTGTCTAAATATGTTCTCTTTAATATTGTCCTCAATATACTACAAACTGTCTTGGATTACAAGAGTTTAACTGAAAATTTTGGTTAGTCAAGTGACTTTTCCAGTCACCCAACATCACAAAGCAAAATTATTTGCATAGAATCAAGCAGTAGCTAAGATGTGAATAAACTTAATGTTCTAATCTTTACATAGTCATTTCAGTAAAATATTTTCTGATTTTGAACTTCAGAATTAAAATAATTTGTAACCTTGTACATTAGAAAATGGACGCACATAATGCAAATTTATACATATACTTATGCAAAAAGCACATGTGTACAACATGTTGATACTCAAGAAAGTGCCATTTGTGCCAGTTCATTGACCAGGAATCACTTCTCCCATTATTAATCAATATGATTTCTGTTTTGTTTCAATACCGTGTTTATGAAAGACAATCCATACTGTGGCATTTGGCAGAATATATATTCACACTGTTTAGATTCCTACATGAAAAAGAAATTCACTTTTATTGAAATATGTTCAACAATCTCATATTCAATTACAGGTTTCTGCTTCCAACCAAGATGGAGTAACAGGACCTGATCCAGGCTCCCACTTGAAACAACCAAAACATGAGAAAAATAAACTGTAACGAGCAGTAAACATTAGGCAGTAAAGGACAGTGATCTCTGAGAGATGAGAAACAAACAAAATAAGCCTACAATTGACCCAGCTTACTTCCATAAGCGGGTTTCCTGACTGAAGTACAGGGAGGGAGGATCTAGGAATAACCCAGAAAACTGAGTTAAGGAGATTAAGCTGATAAACCATGGAGATTGAAGTGACTAGACTCTGTAAGAAAGAGTACCAGAGAGGAGAGTGTATCCTTGAGTTTTCAGCTGAGTACTGATCAGCTCATGAATTAGAGGAAGTCACCTTGGGCCTTTGAAAGAGCCACCTCAGCAGATTAGAAGCAATAGTGCCCAGATGTACACAGAGCTAGGAATACCACCAGCCAGAATGGAAAAACTCAAGTCACTGGATCTTGGGTAAGGGCATAGAGAAAGATCTTACATAAGTAGTGGTAAATACTTAATACTAGTTTGGGCACAGACTGTACTCATCTAACAGACCTTAAAAGTAAAGTCCAGAAGAATAAAATTGTTTTAAAGTCAATTAACTGTATTTCAATTTCAAGAATATTTATAGAAATAACATGACATACAACAAGGAAATTTTTTAAAGTACGTTACCCTGTAAAAAATTACTAGACATACAGAGAAGCAGGAGAATGTGTCATGTCCCATAATGGTGAGGAATATCAATCAACAGAAAGTGATGCAGAACTGACAGAAATATTAGGATTAGCAGACACTTGTAGCTGTTATTATAACAGCATTGCATATGCTCAAAAAGTTAGCAACATAGAAAATATTTTTTTAAAAAACATATAATTAAACTTCTAAAGATGATAACCACAAAACACCAAATGAAATTAATGACAGTTTAAGAATTGCAGATAAAAAATAATTAAAATGAATAATGAATGAAAGAATAAATAAGCTACAAGGATATACTATACAGCACAGGGAATATAGCCAACATTTTATAATAACTATAATCTTTAAAAATTGTGAATAACTATGTTGTACACCTGAAACTTATATAGTATTATGAATCAACTATACCTCAATTTTAAAAAGGAACATGAAACAGAAGCATAAATTATCCAAAATGAAATATGGAGAAAAAATTATTTAAAAATTAACAAAATATCAGTAAGCTGTAAGATAACTTCAAGTGGCCCCAAATAAATGAAATTAGAGTTCCTTAAACAAAAAGGACACAGAATGATGGAGCAGGAAAAATAGTTGAAGAAATAATGGCAGATAATATTCCAAATTTGATGAAAACTACAAACCTTATGTTTCAAAAGCTCAAAGGACTCCAATTCCCCCAAAATGTGAAGAAAACTGCAGTAGGGAACATCACCAAGAAACTGTGTAAAGTAATGAAAAAGAGGAATTTTTAAAATCCAGAAAAGGAAAATAAAGGACTCATTATGTGCAGAGGAACAAAGATGAAGATTACAGCAGATTTCTAATGAGAAAGAATACAAGACAGAAGACAGTGAAGTGACATTTCTAAAGTACTGAATGGAAGAAAACAATACCTGTCAATTTTAGCCCCAGAAAACATCTTAAAAAACAAACAAACAAACAAACAAAAAAACAAAGGCATTATCAAATACATAAAATAAGTCATCATCAACAGACTTGTGGCAGTAAAATAAATGTCAGAAATGCTTCAGACAAAAGAAAAATGATACCAGATGGGCATATGGATCAATATAATAAATAAATTTTGGTCCTGAAAATGGTAACTGCATGGTTAAACATATAATTTTTTTTTTTTTTTTTTTTTTTTGCGTTATGCGGGCCTCTCACTTTTGTGGCCTCTCCCATTGCGGAGCACAGGCTCCTGACGCACAGGCTCAGCCGCCATGGCTCACGGGCCCAGCCGCTCTGTGGCATGTGAGATCTTCCCGGACTGGGACACAAACCTGTGTCCCCTGCATCAGCAGGCGGACTCTCAACAGCTGTGCCACCAGGGAAGCCCCACATAAGATTTTTAATCATTATTTCAAACTCTTTAAACAAAAGTAGGAACAACGTAGAATGGAGTTTATAATATATTAAAAGTAAAAATTATGACAAAATACAATTTTCTTTTTTTTTTATAGATCTTTATTGGAGTATAATTGCTTCACAATACTGTGTTAGTTTCTGTTGTACAATAAAGTGAATCAGCCATATGCATACATATATCCCCATATCCCCTCCCTCTTTTATTTTTTATTATTTTTATTTTTTAACATCTTTATTGGAGTATAATTACTTTACAGTGGTGTGTTAGTTTCTGCTTTATAACAAAGAGAATCAGCTATACATATACACGTTTCCATATCTCTTCCCTTTTGCATCTCCCTCCCTCCCACACTCCCTATCCCACCCCTCTAGGTGGTCACAAACCACAGAGCTGATCTCCCTGTGCTATGCTACTGCTTCCCACTAGCTATCTATTTTACATTTGGTCGTGTACATATGTCGCTGCTACTCTCACTTCGCCCCAGCTTCCACCCCTACCACCATGTCCTCAAGTCCATTCTCTATGTCTATGTCTTTATTCCAGCCCTGCCATGAGGTTCATCAGTATCTTTCCTAAAAATTCCATATATATGTGTTAGCATACGGTATTTGTTTTTATCTTTCTGACTTACTTCACTCTGTATGACAGACTCTAGGTCCATCCACCTCACTACAAATAACTCAATTTTATTTATTTTTATGGCTGAGTAATATTCCATTGTATATATACGTCACATCTTCTTTATCCATTCATCTGTCGATGGGCATATACCCTGAGAGAACCATAACTCAAAAAGAGACATGTACTACAATGTTCACTGCAGCCCTATTTACAATAGCCAGGGCATGGAGGCAACAAAATACAATTTTCAGTAGGGGAAAAATGAAAGTATATTATTGTAAATTTCTTACACTATAATTGAAATGGTAAAACCATGAAATGTATCCTAGAAGGTAAAAAATGTATACTAGTAAAGAGAAAAGAAAATTAGAGGCAATATATTAAATATAGAATGGAAATTAGTGAAATATATATAAAGCAAAAAACAAAGTGATAAATCTAGCTGCTGGAAATATATTCAAAAGGAAAACAGAAAAATCTAGGATGAAAAATATCAGAATGCTTTATAGGAATGTTTAATTTAGCACTGTTAAATAAAGGAAACCAAATTAATGTCAGCCTAAGAAATGTATTGAATGTCTATTATTAAACTATTAAAAGGTGAGACAAAACAAGTAACTTATGTTACATTTTATTAAGTCTCAGGATTTTAAGTTTATAGGCGATTTTACATATCTTTTAGCAAATCTTTCATTACACACATAATGACATTGAAATTTGGCTTTTATTTCCAAATTCAGAGAGCACATGACTCTCTTAATTCAGATTAATCTTAGTATTGAATATAATAAATTAAGTAAAGTGCCTAGTGGACTGACAAGTATTAAATGCTTTATAAGAAATTATTGTGCTTGTCAGAATACATAATTACTGCTCATTCTCATAACAAGCTTGTTTCATGCAATTATGCAGTATATTGTCTTTTCAAGGAAGAACTAATAGAACAAATTTAAATACTGATAAATATAGATTCATATAATTCTAATAAATTTGAAATTAAATATACACATTTAGAAATTATACCACACACATATGCATACATATATATATACACATATATATGATAGTTTATTATTAATTTGAGATATCCAAATTCAAAACATAACTTTGAAAACAAAACCACCCATTTTTTAAAATATACCCAGTTACAAGATTAAAAAATTAGGAAGTATACCAAATAAATGTGATGCTAACATGGCCTGCTCTACAATTTTATGTTATACCATCACAGTTATCTTAATTAGATTTTGTAGTTTCCAGAAGGGTCGAAAAGCTTATTGTTCTGTATTTTCTTATTTTTTGTAAGAATTATTAAGTTATAATTTACATACCATAAAACTCACTTCTTTTAAGTAAACAGATTGACAACTTTGAAAAATATATAGTCATATAACCATCACCACGACAGTATACAGGATATTTTCATCATTCTGAAGTTTGTTTATGATCTTCACCCATTCTCAGTCCCTGTAAACACTGATCTTTTGCTTTCTATAGGTTTTCCCTCTGACCCTGGTAACAAGGATATACCGCAGGATCCTGGACTCTTTCAGATGAAACTGAACATAAGTATACAACCCAGGAGTCAGAGAAACTGAGGGAAATCCAGGAGAAAGAGAACAAACACAGGCACAACTGCAGCTTCATGACAACAGGTTGACCCAGGAGATCAGAAATAGGTGAGTTTTGTAAAATGGTTACTACCTCCCCTTTGCCCTCCAACTCCCAGAGACAATCTCCCTTGTAGCCCACACTAACTGAAATATAAAAGGAAAGGGAATTCTGGGGGATGTAGTTTATTCTAGCCAAAAAGGCACATAGCAAGGTCTTCATAATGAAGATGACTTATACTTTGCTTTCTTGTGGATATAACTAAAAACTATTGCAAATCACTGATTAAAAATTAAATCAGTAAAAATATGATTAACTGCTCCACTTTTTCATTTGAGTTAGATTACATGCCTAGGTAGAAACTTGGAAATATTTACTTGATCTGAATATACTGACCTAATTTTAAGACTACATTACATAAAACAAGCAATTACTTAGGCCAATTAAGTGAAATAGTTTCATTATATTAGAAGTGGTTTTCTTGTTTGTTTTTTACATTATGGGTTTACTTAAGTTTATTAAATGTATATTGTTACACTGTTCATTGTTTCAAATTAGGAACTCATCTCTTCTCATAGACACCATTTTCCTTTCATTGTTTCTGTTGTGTTGTCCTAGATGAATGAGATTCTTTCCAGATATATGTCTCACTGTATACAGATTTTTCCAATCTAATATCAAGTGTAAAGGTATGTCATGTTCCTATAGTACTGTTTATTTCAAAACATGCAAAAATAGAAATAAATGGTCAGCTTTTGGCACTTATACCACTAGGGAACTATGGGAAGCTCTGTCAAAGTCTCTTAATATCAGTCTTTCAATTTTCTTCAGACTTTTAGGGTATAATTGAAATAGTTTTATTGTACCAGCTTCTAAAGGCTCTATGTTGGCTTCACTTTCTAAATTTAATTGAAACAAAAGAAATATTTTGTCCTGCTTCAAAATATGCTATGTATTAGTTTTAATAAGGCATTCAATTCCATATTTTATAACTTATTATACAATAAAGATCCACCTTCTTATCAGAAGAAAACACACATATTTACATTGTTTGTGTGTGTGTATATATATTTAATTTGCATATATGCAGTCTCTTGGACAGAACCTAAAATAGTGAAAAAACCACTTTTAATTAACCACATTTTCTATTTAAATTATGTGCATACCTTGGCAATCTCATAGTGATTTATTCCTGGGATTTTATCACCCAAAACAGTATGAATATTATAGTTTAATTGATAATCCTTTACTGCAATAGATATCAATATAGTAAAGTCAAGGTTATATTTAACTATATAATTAGATAATTAATCCATGATATTATTTCAAGTTCATGGAGAGACATAAATGGCCAAATCTCTGAATTTGTAAACCCTGTATCCATACTGGAATTGATGTAGAGACATATTCTCAACTCAATTTTTGTCTTTTAATAAATGCAAACATGCACTGGAGGGGTGACCTAAGGTACATAAGTACACTGTGGACATTTTAAATTTGTGAGTTAAGTACGTTATTTCTAACTTGACAGCTAATAGGAAACTAATGTTGGATGAGGTTACATCAAGGAATGCTACGTGAATGAGACCTTACAGCCTCCTATATATTTAGTTATCTTGAAGAACATTTTCTCAAGGGAATTCTATATCTTGCCCACTAAAATATTGATACAATTGTCCCATGGCAGAGAAAAAAGTCATAAAAATGGAAATTACCTAAAATTGAACATACATATAATGGGTTTTTCTAGTTTGGGATATATCTAATTTCTTCAATAGAAGAGAGCAAAACTTCACAGTGTTAAAACTAAAATTTAAAAATAAAAGGCAACAATGTTTATGCTTTTCATGATAAACTTAGATTGTCTTGAAAGGTCTCTTTGTTATGTTGCTAGTAGCAAGTTTTTATACCAATTGCTACACAATCTAACTCCGACTCTCAAGGGGAAGTGAGGAAAAACATTCACCTTGACTTTGATCTGTTTCTCATCAGATTCAACTACAGGAAATGTCAGACCTAAAATTGTTGAAGGTTTGCCGTATGCTTCAGAGAAGAACCTTTTTTCTTCTGCACTATATAGTTCAGCTTGTAATACCAGGAAATGTAGGTTTCAGGAGACTAAACAGTTTGAAGGGAGCGGGGAAAACAAAATATTCCTCTGGCCTTTCTCTCTCTATTTCTGGCTGTATTTTGTGTATTTATTTTCACAGAAATCCCAATATCAAGTCTCAAGCAATACTTAATTTGGTAAAGACAGTCCAATAAGCTCCCCACTCCCATTTCTGATTAAATCTCAGAGAATATTAATGCCACTTTCAAGTTTCCCTTAGCCAGTTTTGTGCCATCTCTGTGACTAGCAGCTGAACTTTCCTGCTATTTCACTAATTGAACCAGAGTCTTTAAAATCCTAAAATATAATATCTTTCCAATGCTCCCATCCATCACAGCTTAGTATTTTAGCTATTACTGCAAAGAATATCATTCAAATAGTCCATACTAAATTTAGATGATTCTTCCAAGAGAATCAGAAAATTATGGCTACTGGAATCAAAAGGAACAAAACATATTTTTTTCATCTCTTTTTTATGTGTTTGATTAGTCAGAATACAGGGCTATATGGTCATTCTACCCTGAAGAGAATTTCTGGAGGGGGATATAATCCCTTCTCAGGCATGTGGAATCTTATAAAATGATACATTTTCACATAGTCCTTTGGAAATGTCACTCAATCCATTATATCACCCTCTTCAATCAGATATGCATACTCAAGTGCTCCTTTGGTAAGATAATGTATGTCTAATTTAGTCATTGCTGATTTCTGAGTAATATCAATATGTTCTTACAAGTTCCACGTAACATAGCAAATAGCAATATATCCCATCTAAAATGTTTAAGTGTAGAAACTGTATGCAAATAAATGAGATACTGATTCAGGATTTGACACTTTCAAACTAAATATATTTGCCTAGTTTTATACTGATAGAATGGTTTAGAGACTTTTAATAGCTTCAATTTATTTCTTTAACCAGTTATTAGCGTATACAGAAAAACAAAGAGGGGGGAGGGGGGAGTTGCTGTTTCGTAGGTTTACACCTTTCACATTCTAGTCTATTCTGCTCATTTAAGACTTTAACTGCCTCCCTGATAAAACATGAGACTGACTCCATATGACAAAGCTAATTTACATCACAGACAATAAAAGCATAGGAACATGTAGCATCCTAGCAACTGCTTTTTCCACTGTACAATACTAATATTAAAGCTCATTGTTTTAGACTATAAATCACTGATTTTGAGCAATATTTTACTGAGGAAGAAATGAAAAATTAAGACATGCTATTACTTTCTTAAAGTTAAAAATAAAAATAAGCTAAACTATTATCAGATACTGTACTCTACAAAATTTTTAAAGTAGCCAAATATTATACTGGAATACCACAAAGCATCTGAAACATATGTGTTAATGAGTTCAAACTCTAACTCTCTTTTTAGCAAGAAGTAAAGTTTCCTGGGGCTATTTGGGTAAATTAATCTGCAAAAACTGTTGTGAATTTACATTTTGATATGCATTCCAAAGTATTCCAAGATTGTGAATCTGTTTAAGGTGATGTTTAGTTCACATCCGTGAAATGATTTTTTTAAACATAACTAATTTAAGTTGATGCATTATTCATTCTAGAGGTTGCATTGACTCAGAAATGTGACCAGCTGAAAGAAAGTAAATCTAGCTTTAATCACATATTGAGGCAAGGACAAAATTGAACAGATCTTAATTGTTTTGGCTCACAAAAATACTGATGCTATTTTCAATTTTTCTTTCTGGAAATAATTACAACACCCAGTATGGATTCGTTTTGAGACTTTATAAGCCAATCCCACTGGTATTGTACATTTTCATATGTTTTATTTACTATCTGGGAAAAAGAAATCGGAGCAATTTTCTGCTAAATAACACAGGCTGGTCATTAACAGAAAGCCAAAAATGTAATGTGCTTCTGGAAAAAATGACATTACTAATGAATGACATACAAAGCCAAAGTGTCTATAATAGCAAACATACGTGGAACAAATGTCTTTTATCTCGGTAGATATTCTCTGGACTAAGTAACTAAGAATTATCTTTATTCACCATCAATGTTCCAGTACATAAAGATGAATGCTTTACAGAGAAAAAGTTGGAAAGTAAAAATGAACATTTAAAAATACACAGGTGATATGAATTCTGATTCAAGTTCTTCCTC
This sequence comes from Phocoena phocoena, assembly GCF_963924675.1. Taxonomy (NCBI): domain Eukaryota; kingdom Metazoa; phylum Chordata; class Mammalia; order Artiodactyla; family Phocoenidae; genus Phocoena; species Phocoena phocoena. The sequence continues at coordinate 125,338,618 of NC_089222.1, read as the reverse complement.
TAATGAGCTGTGTTAACTTAGAAAATTTACTGAATATTTCTGATTCACATTTCATCAATTTTTAAATTAAAATTTTGACAATGTAAAAGAATTTAATAAAATAAAATAGAATTATGACCACATAATTCATAAACCAAAGCAGTTTTATTACTTTATACCAAGTTATAGTAACCTTCCAAAATGTCATGGAAATTCCTTGCTTTTTCATATATAATTTGCTATTATTATGACTCAATGTTTGAAACTTGGGAGTTATCTCAATATAATGAAACACTATTTTGTATTTAAACAAAGAGGGTCTTAAAAGTATCTAATCAAATTCTATAACCTTAAAAGTGAAACTATAAATTTTAATTGTTTAATTCTTAATTTGAGGGAAATCTTTTTTTTAGCACTGTTGATGCTTGAGGATGATAAAGAAGGTTGTACCCAGAGTAAGCTTCTTTGGTGATTATCGGTGAAAAGTTCATTTGATTGCTGTAATTTTGCTGATAATTGAACATCTTACTTCTTTACTGAAACTAAAGAATTTATAGTCATTGCATGGTGAAAACACTATTGCTTATCCAATACCTGCCCTGAGAACCAGACATCTAGAAAATACAGTGACTACTTTTGAGGGGTTTAAGTGGAAAGCTTTATTATTTTTATTAGTATGCTGTATGCTACAGATTCAAATTTATATTTATACCTGGGAATGCACACTTCCCAGGTATAAATTAAATCTCAGAATCACTCAAATTCCCTCTTTTAATACTTAATTTTCTTAATTAATTCTTAAATAGACCAAGGACATATTTTGATAGGGCATGTGTTTTAGTTGACATGAATATATCATTTATAGCTTACAAAATCTAGTATTTGCACTGTTCTTTTGTATTTTTATGTCCTTTCCAAATTATCTATAACAAACATGTTTATTCTGGTGATCAGAAAGGAAAAAGGAAAAAAGAGTAAAACTTCCATATAGATATAGTTGTAGATATACATATAAATATAGATGGTCATATTCCAAAAAAGAGAACAGATACATGAATAAAAGGACTAATAGTGAAAAACTGCGTTAATATACATGTATTCAATTTGCCTAAGAATATATACAGTTAAGAATATAATGGCAAAAGTATGACATTTTCATCTCAGGCACTCAGCTAGTGCATACTTTGCATTATCCTTTGCTTTTACTAAGACATATCTTTGATTAAGACAGCATTTGCTTTTCAACTTGGCTCTGTGGCTCAAAAGCCTTGCTATCATTGCTACCTTAACATTCATCTGCAAATCTCATCTGACAGTTTATAAGTGAAATGATGGATATAGTTGAGCTTAAACCAATGACAAATTAATGGCATCTAGAAAATCTGCCATAAGTTTAATATATGTATCAAGTGGTTGAGGGAAATGATTGCAATATTGATTATGTTATGGACAGCACTACTTTTCAAAATCCAAAGTGAGCACTATAATTTTAAGGATAGTTCATATGCATTAAATGCATTTATATATAGACATATTTGTGTATATACATATATACATACATGTGAATCCATTACGTAGAAATATATAATAACTACTAAGGACCTACTGTATAACACAGGGAACTCTACTCGGTACTCTGTAATGACCTATATAGGAAAACAATCTAAAAAAGAGTGGATATATGGGATATATGCATATGCATAACTGATTCACATTGCTGTACAGCAGAAACTGATACACCATTGTAAATCAGCTATACTTCAATATTTTTTTAATAAATATATAGAAATATATATTTATACTATTCATGATATATGTAATATATTTATTTACATATAATGGATTTACATTTGTGATTTCATTTAATCCTCACTGAGAGCAAGAGATGAGCAACCAATTAGGATAAAATAACTAATCCAAAATAGGAATGGTTTAACAAATGCCTATAAATGATAAAGACTCCATGATTCCTGTCCTAGATTGAAATATTCTTTCAGAAGGAATAAACACAATTATATGGAATAAATTTTACAAAAAAAACAAAATAAAAAACAAACAAAAAAGCACACATAATTCGGCCTAGAATGCATCCGTGGGCACAAGGCCTGCCTCTAGTGCGCCACTCGGCTCCACGAGACGGTGCATGTGGTCTGCCAAGAGGCGGCCCAAGTGGCCCTCAGCAGCCACAGTCTCAAATCCAGGCGGTCCGCCCCTTTCCCCTGGCTTTGCCCACCCCAGTGGTAATTGTAACAACTAAAACATCATTTGTCAAAAAAACAAACAAACAAACAAACACAAAAACAGATTTCTAACAAATGGATTTCTAGTCTGCTCTTGAGAGTTGTTCCCATAATGTCCTCAAACCTTAGAGTTTAGGTTTGAGATGACCACTCAAGAGGTTTATTTTTGTCATTATGTTTTTGTTGTTACTAGAATACTGTTGTTGCATAGTACAGGGAGATCAGCTCGGTGCTTTGTGACCACCTAGAGGGGTGGAATGGGGAGGGTGGGAGGGAGACACAAGAGGGAGGGGATATGGGGATATATGTATATGTATAGCGGATTCACTTTGTATTACAGCAGAAACTCACGCACCATTGTAAAGCAATTATACTCTGGTAAAGACGTTTAAAAAAAAAAAGAATACTGCTGTCGTTGTTACAAAAAGCATAAAAAGAACAACTGAGGTCTTCCCTGGTGGCGCAGTGGTTGAGAGGCCGATGCAGGGGACACGGGTTCGTGCCCCGGTCCGGCAAGATCCCACATGCGGCACAGAGGTTGGGCCCGTGAGCCATGGCCGCTGAGCCTGCTCATCCGGAGCCTGTGCTCCACAATGGGAGAGGCCACACAGTGAGAGGCCCGTGTACGGCAAAAAGAAAAAAAAAAAAAAAAGAACAACTGATAAACACTACACAAATCTAATGTTTATGAATAACGGCCATGGCATTTAAAGTCTCTGAATTTTCTACAATAAGATACTTAATATATAATAATAAATTACTCCTACTGCAGCCTATATTAAGAAAATTGTATTATTTTATCTTTATGACAACACTGGTTCTTTTTTCAAGTATAATAAAAATGTGGGGCTTTAAAATGTAACTAGAGTATTATGTAATGAAAAACTGAGATTCAGATCAATATAGTCTCAGTCCCAATCCAAGCTCTTAATCTTTGTACCTAAGTTTGTCATCTATGTAGGGAATATTTTAAGATGAGTAGAACACATGTGATTCAGAGTCAAAATGTTGATTTTAAATCATTGATTAAATATTTACGTGGATTAATCCAATAGGTATATAAACTGAAAATTAAGGGCTCAATATTGAGGTCAGGTATGAAGTCATAATTTGGAGAATTAATAAAATAAATTCCAGATGAAAAATAATTATGCAAGAGGAATTTTCATGGTACTAAATTCATGTGAGAGGGAGTTATGTCATGTGCTCTGCCTATATTTTATTTTCACATTCATATCCTACCATATTAAGTGGTTATTCTAATAGAGATGAAAATATTTCAGTTCTGATATTAGCAAAAATATTTCAAAGATAAAGAGCAAAATAATGTAGTAAAATTAGATTAAAAGATTTGCACTTAAAATCTCAAAGATTAACCAGCCTACCTTTTCTGCATTCTCCCATGAATCTGTGAAGACAAGAAACTGTAAAGACATTAAGAAAAAAATACATCATTTCTCTGAAAACCTTGTTCCTCTAGATTTAGTCCAGTTTCTGAGAGGTCATGTGATGATTCAATCACATTGAAAGGCTCATGATCATGTATAGTTGTCAAAAAGATCAGAGATCTCTCATGTGATCTTCCTTCCCCTACTGACCTGAGTCATACCACTACAAAACCTGAAAAAAGACTAAGCCATAGTGAAAATACCCTGATAACATTGCTCCATTAGAAAATACAACAGGAGGAAATCACTTTTCCCAGAATTCTCTAGAACAGAAAACACTGAGTTGCTCACTTCAGTGAGAAATAAGCACTTCTCATCATCAGTCATTTCATTAAAAAATAATACATCTAGACTGGGCAAAAATTAAGATTTCTTAAGGTGACTAATTAATGCCAAAATAGTAAGACCTTCAAGTAATAAAAAGACTTACTTTGAGAATCTATTCATTACACTAATATTCTTTCTCGAAAACTGCAATAATACTTTGTTTGCTTTAATTATATTATTGCATATTTATGATTTCTATAATAAAATAAGAATTACAATAGGAAGTAACTTTTTAGAAATCATAATGTCTCAAACATTGTTGGTGATTACACAAATTGTTTCTCTTATTTGTAATTTATGAATTACAATTCACAATCACATATAAAAGATGATATTAGTGAATGATAATGTTCATCCTTTCAAGTTCAGTCCAGGAAACTCATGAATAAAGAACTCATTTATTTTTCACAAATAACATTTTATATCATTATAATTTCAATATAGAACTTCCAAGATAGTCATATCTGAGAATAGTTGGGCTCTATTCAAATTAAAAGAGCAAATTTTGGAAATTTCAAATCTGTATATATAAAGCCAGGAAGAATAAGCAAAGCAATTCAAGTACTAAAGCATTCCTGCTTTGAATTACTCAGAATAAAGGCAGTAATGGATCTATTCCATGGATGTATAAAATATAATTGGTTTATAATTTATTTTATTGGAATTTAAACAAAAATTTACTAATTACCATTTGAACAGAAAGTCACTTATTGTCTTCTACCTTGAGTAATTACACATTAGTCCTTACTTGTTTTATTCATGAGAATAATGACTTCAGTGACCCTAAGCTTGGTGAGGAAATATTTTACTTATAAATATTTTTATAGATGATAAAAGAGCAGCAGAGGGCTATACCACCTCTCCTCAAGTAAAATGGAAACACTCTTCTTTATGCTTATATTGTGGATGATTTTCCTCTATTTCTAGGAGCCAAGCACCACAAATGTATGTGAGAATAGTGTATTCTTCTATGTGAAATAACATATCCATGCAATAAGATTTGGAAAAATTATGGAAAAATAGAAATAGAAAAATACTGTTACTTTCTTACTTAAATCCACAGTATGTTATTTTTCCCAATGAAAGCTGTAACATTCTTTTTAATGTGTTATTATTACAAGAAACCTGTTATCTAGTAGCTATAATAAAGTATATGGTGGGCACAATATATTGCTTTCTGCAACTTCAAATTTTTTTAGTTCACATATCCATGTCAAACTCTTAATGGTGCCTATAAATGTGGCTAATAAATTATGTTTGAGCCAGAGAAAATTACACCTTGACTTTTGAAAATGTGGTCATTATGATTTTCAGTAGTTAAAATTGTAGTAGAGAACTGTTTTTATTAAATGAAACAGAGATAATACATAATGTTGTTACATAATGTTTTACTCTTTTTATTGAAATATATATGTACACGAGAATTTAAAGGACCTATCAAAAATAATTATCATCTGTTGCTCTTTTTAGATTAAAAAAAAATGCTGCACCTGGAATTGTCTGAATTCTCTTTTGTAAAATATCTTACAAATGTAACTACTCTGCAGAGTTTACAACTTTGTATTTACTTGCAAAATAAATTATGTTTATTTTGAAAACTCCATAGAATTCAGCTCTGTGGAACTACATAATATTAGTTGCAAATTATAATTTATTAAAGGACATAGACTAAAGGTATTACCTTTAGCAAAGAGGTTATTTAAAACTATCAGAAATGTTGGGGATAATAATATAATTCCAATGCCAATTTTTATTTTAGAGATTGACTTACTTTGGGTTTTACTTGTAAGCAAATACTGCCAAAGATTTATACAATGTCTTAAGATTTTAATGTGTTTTGTTCTTTCCTTAATTCACAATCTTGATTAATGTGAAGTAAAGCAAATAATAAGGCTAACAAATAAAAAGGAAATAGGAAATAGGAAAAAATAATGTAATAACTTTCTGCATTTAATGCAGCACATTAAAGATGAGCTTAGCAACCGAGAATTTTTACTAATTCTTTTCACTGTCAACTTAGACATATTTGGCAGTGTGTACACAGCAGCTGCTAGTGACCAAATTAATGAATGAAAATATGAATATACTTTTAACTCCTGATTTCTATTTGTTAAATACCAAGACTGTTTTTTTTTTATTTAAAACATTTTTTAATTTAATTTTATTTCTTTTATTGTACAGCAGGTCCTTATTAGTCATCAATTTTATACATATCAGTGTATACATGTCAATCAAAATCATCCCACCACACCCACACACACACCACTTCCCCCTCTTGGTTTCCATATGTTTCTTCTCTACTCTGTGTCTCAATGTCTGCCCTGCAAACCAGTTCATCTGTACCATTATTCTAAGTTTCACATATATGCGTTAATATATGATATTTGTTTTTCTCTTTCTGACTTACTACACTCTGAATGACAGTCTCTAGATCCATCCATGTCTCAAAAAATGACCCAATATTGTTCCTTTATTTGGCTGAGTAATATTCCATTGTATATATGTACCACATCTTCTTTATCCACTCATCTGTCAATGGGCATTTAGGTTGCTCCATGACCTGGCTATTGTAAATGAACATTGGAGTGCATGTGTCATTTTGAATTACGGTTTTCTCTGGGTATATACCCAGTAGGGGGATTGCTGGATCATATGGTATTTCTATTTTTCATTTTTTAAGGAACCTCCATACTGTTCTCCATAGTGGCTGTATCAATTTGCATTCCCACTAACAGTGCAAGAGGGTTCCTTTTTCTCCACAGCCTCTCCAGCATTTGTTGTTTGTAGATTTTCTGATGATGACCATTCTAACTGGTGTGAGGTGATACCTCATTGTAGTTTTGATTTGCATTTCTCTAACAATTAGTGATGCTGAGCAGCTTTTCATGTGCTTCTTGACCATGTGTATGTCTTCTTTGGAAAAATGTATATTTAGGTCTTCTGCCCATTTTTTGATTAGGTTGTTTCTTTTCTGAATATTGAGCTGCATGAGCTGTTTATATATTTCGGAGATTAATCCTTTGTCATTTGCAAATATTTTCTACCATTCTGAGGGTTGTCTTTTCATCTTGTTATGGTTTCCTTTGCTGTGCAAAAGCTTTTAAGTTTCATTAGGTCCCATTTGTTTATTTTTGTTTTTCTTTCTGTTACTCTAGGAGGTGGATCAAAAAAGATCTTGATGTGATTTATGTCAAAAAGTGTTCTTCCTAAGTTTTCCTCTAAGAGTTTTATAGTGTCCAATCTTACATTTAGGTCTCTAATACATTTTCAGTTTATTTTTGTGTATGGTGTTTAAGGAGTGTTCTAATTTCATTCTTTGACATGTAGCTGTCCAGTTTTCCCAGCACCACTTATTGAAGAAACTGTCTTTTCTCCATTGCATATCCTTGTCTCCTTTGTCATAGATTAGTTAACCAAAAGTGTGTGTGTTTATCTCTGGGCTCTCTATCTTATTCCATTAATCTATGTTTCTGTTTTTGTGCCAGTACCACATTGTCTTGATTACTGTAGCTTTGTAGTATAGTCTGAAGTCAGGGAGTCTGATTCCTCCAGCTCCATTTTTTTCCCTCAAGACTGCTTTGGCTAATCGAGGTCTTTTGTGTTTCCATACAAATTTTAAGATTGTTTGTTCTAGTTCTGTAAAATATGACATTGGTAATTTAATAGGGATTGCATTGAATCTGTAGATTGCTTTGGGTAGTAGAGTCATTTTCACAATGTTGATTCTTCCAATCCAATAACATGGTATATCTCTCCATCTGTTGGTATCATTTTTAATTTCCTTCATCAGTGTCTTATAGTTTTCTGCATACATGTCTTTTGTCTCCCTAGGTAGGTTTGTTCCTAGGTATTTCATTCTTTTTGTTTCAGTGGTAAATGTGAGTGTTTCCTTAATTTCTCTTTCAGATTTTTCATCATTATTGTATAGGAATGCAAGATTTCTGTGCATTAATTTTGTATCGTGCAAGTTTACCAAATTCATTGATTAGCTCTAGTAGTTTTCTGGTGTCATCTTTAGGATTCTCTATGTATAGTATCATGTCATCTGCAACCAATGACAGTTTTACTTCTTCCTTTCCAATTAGTATTCCTTTTATTTATTTTTCTTCTCTGATTGCCATGGCTACAACTTACAAAACTATTCTGAATAATAGTGGTGAGAGTGGATATCCTTTTCTTGTTCCTGATATTAATGGAACTGGTTTCAGTTTTCCACCATTGAGAAAGATGTTTGTGGTGGGTTTGTCATATATGGCTTTTATTATGTTGAGGTAGGTTATCTCTATGCCCACTTTCTGGAGACTTTTTATCATAACTGGGTGTTGAATGTTGTCAAAAGATTTTTCTGCATCTATTGAGATGATCATGTGGTTTTTATTCTTCAGCTTGTTAATATGGTATATCACATTGATTGATTTAAGTATATTGAAGAATCCTTGCATCCCTGGGATAAATCCCACGTTATCACGGTGTATGATCCTTTCAATGTGTTGTTGGATTTTGTTTGCCAGTATATTGTTGAGGAATTTTGCATCTATATTCATCAGTGATACTGGCCTGTAATTTTCTTTTATTGTTGTATCTTTGTCTGGTTTTGGTATCAGGGTGATTGTGGCCTCATAGAATGAGTTTGGGAGTGTTCCTTCCTCTGCAATTTTTTGGAAGAGTTTGAGAAGAATGGGTGTTATCTCTCCTCTAAATGTTTGATAGAATTCAACTGTGAAGCCCTCTGGTCCTGGACTTTTGTTTGTTGGAAGATTTGTAATCACAGTTTCAATTTCATTACTTGTGATTGGTCTGTTCATACTTTCTATTTCTTCCTGGTTCAGTCTTGGTAGGTCATACCTTTCTCAGAATTTGTCTATTTCTTCCAGCTTGTCCATTTTAATGGCATAGAGTTGCTTGTAGTAGTCTCTTAAGATGTTTTGTATTTCTGTGGTGTCTGATGTAACTTCCCCTTTTTCATTTCTAATTTTATTGCTTTGAGTCCTCTCCCTCTTTTTCTTTCTTTCTTTCTTTAAATATTTATTTATTTATTTTATTTTGCAGTATGCGGGCCTCTCACTGTTGTGGCCTCAACTGTTGGAGAGCACAGGCTCCGTATGCACAGGCTCAGTGGCCATGGCTCACGGGCCTAGTGGCTCCACAGCATGTGGGATCTTCCCGGACCGGGACACAAACTCATGTCCCCTGCATCGGCAGTCAGACTCTCAACCACTGCACCACCAGGGAAGCACTCCCTCTTTTTCATGATGAGTCTGGCTAATGGTTTATCAGTTTTCTTTATCTTCTCAAAGAACCAGCTTTTGGTTTTATTGATCTCTGCTATTGTTTTCTTTGTTTCTATTTCATTTATTTCTGCTCTGATATTTATGATATCTTTCCTTCTACTGACTTTGGGTTTTGTTTGTTCTTCTTTCTCTAGTTGCTTTAGATGTAAGGTTAGATTGTTTATTTGAGATTTTTCTTGTTTCTTGAGGTAGGCTTATATAGCTATAAACTTCCCTCTTAGAATTGCTTTTGCTGCATCCCATACGATTTGCATTGTCATGTTTTCATTGCCATTTTTCTCAAAGTATTTTTGATTTCCTTTCTGATTTCTTCAGTGATCTCTTGGTTATTTAGTAACATATTGTTTAGCCTCTATGTGTTTGTATTTTTTTTTTTCCTGTGATTCATTTCTAATCTCATAGCATTGTGGTCAGAAAAGGTGCTTGATATGATTTCATTTTTTTAAATTTACTGAGGGTTGATTTGTGACCCAAGATGTGATTTATGCTGGAGAATGTTCCATGTGCACTTGAGAACAAAGTGTAATCTGTTGTTTTTGGATGGAATGTCCTATAAATATCAATTAAATCTATCTGGTCTATTGTGTCATTTAAAGCTTCTGTTTCCTTGTTTATTGTCATTTTGGATGATCTGTCCATTGGTGAAAGTGAGGTGTTAAAGTGCTCCACTATTATTGTGTTACTGTCGATTTCCTCTTTTATAGCTGTTAGCAGTTGCCTTACGTATTGAGGTGTTCCTATGTTGGGTGTATATATATTTATAATTGTTATATCTTCTTCTTGGATTGATCCCTTGATCATTATGTAGTGTCCTTCCTTATCTCTTGTAACAGTCTTTATTTTAAAGTCTATTTTATCTGATATGAGTATTGCTACTCCAGCTTTATTTTGATTTCCGTTTGCATGGAATATCTTTTTCCATCCCCTCACTTTCAGTCTGTATGTGTCCCTAGGTCTGAAGTGGGTCTCTTGTAGACAGCATATATATGGATCTTGTTTTTGTATCCATTCTGCAAGCCTATGTGTTTTGGTTGGAGCACTTAATCCATTCACATTTAAGATAATTATCAATATGTATGTTCCTGTGACCATTTTCTTAATTGTTTTGGGTTTGTTTTTGTAGGTCCTTTCCTTCTCTTGTGTTTCCCACTTAGAGAATTTCCTTTAGCATTTCTTGTAGAGCTGGTTTGGTAGTGCTGAATTCTCTTAACTTTTGCTTGTCTGTAAAGCTTTTGATTTCTCCATAAAATCTGAATTAGATCCAATGGAGAAATCAAAAGATTTCACGCAAAGCAGAATAATCTTGGTTGTAGGCTAGATCCATGCTGGGTAGAGTAATCTTGGTTGTAGGTTCTTCCCTTTCATCACTTTAAGTATATCATGCCACTCCTTTCTGGTTTGTAGAGTTTCTGCTGAGAAATCAGCTGTTAACTTTATGGGAGTTCCCTTGTATGTTATTTGTTGTTTTTCCCTTGCTGCTTTCAATAATTTTTCTTTGTCTTTAATTTTTGCCAGTTTGATTATTATGTGTCTCAGCATCTTTCTCCTTGGGTTTATCCTGTATGGGACTCTCTGCACTTCCTGGACTTGGGTGCTTATTTCATTTCCCATGTTACGGAAGTTTTCAACTATAATCTCTTCAAATATTTTCTCTGGTCCTTTCTCTCTCTTTTCTCCTGCTGGGACCCCTATAATGTGAATGTTGTTGCATTTAATGCTGTCCCAGAGGTCTCTTAGGCTGTCTTCATTTCTTTTCATTCTTTATTTTCTTTATTCTGTTCTGCAGCAGTGAATTCCACCATTCTGTCTTCCAGGTCACTTATCCTTTCTTCTGCCTCAGTTATTCTGCTATTGATTCTTTCTAGTGTTGTTTTCATTTCAGTTATTGTATTATTCATCTCTGTTTGTTTGTTCTTTAATTCTTCTAGGTCTTTGTTAAACATTTCTTGCATCTTCTGGATCTTTGCCTCCATTTATTTTCTGAAGACGTGGATCATCTTCACTATCATTATTCTGAATTCTTTTTGTGGAAGGTTGTGTATCTCCACTTCATTTAGTTGTTTTTCTGAGGTTTTACCTTGTTCCTTCATCTGGTCCATAGCCCTCTGCCTTTTCATCTTGTCCACCTTTCTGTGAATGTAATTTCTTTTCCACAGGCTGCAGGATTGTAGCTCTTCTTGCTTCTTCTGTGTGCCCTCTGGTGGATGAGGCTATCAAAAAGGCTTGTGCAAGTGTCCTGATGAGAGGGATTGGTGGCCGGCAAAGCTGACTGTTGCTCTAGTGGGCAGAGATCAGTAAAACTTTAATCTGCTTGACTGCTGATGGGTGGAGTTGTGTTCCCTCCCTGTTTGTAGTTTTGCCTGAGGCAACCCAACACTGGAGCCTATCTGGGCTCTTTGGTGAGGCTAATGGAGGACTCTGGGAGGGGTCATGCCAAGAAATACTTCCCAGAACTTCTGCTGCCAGTGTCCTTGTACCCACAGTGAGCCATAGGCACCCTCCACCTCACAGGAGACCCTCCAACACTAGCAGGTAGGTCTGGTTCAGTCTCCTCTAGGTTCACTGCTCCTTCTCCTGGGTCCCAATGCACATATAATTTTGTTTCTGTCCTCCAAGAGTGGAGTCTCTGTTTCCCTGAAGTCCTGTTGAAGTCCTGCAGTCAAATCTCACTAGCCCGCAGAGTCTGATTCTCTAGGAGTTCCTCCTCCCATTGCCAGACCCTCAGGTTGGAAACTTGACGTGGGACTCAGAACCTTCACTCCAGTGGGTGGACTTCAGTGGTATAAGTGTTCTCCAGTCTGTGAATCATGCACCCAGCAGTTATGGGATTTTATTCTACTGTCATTGTGCCCCTCCTACCATCTCATTGTGGCTTCTCCTTTGTCTTTGGCTGTGGGGTACATTTTTTAGTGAGTTCCAGTGTCTTCCTGTCAATGATTGTCCAGCCACTAGTTGTGATTCTGGTGTTCTCGCAAGAGGGAGTCCAAAGGACTGTTTTATATGGGCATGATAAAGTCAAATTATTTATAAAAATATTTAATAGCATAAAGAGTTCTAAATATAAACAAAAATTGTTTTGTTTTGCTTTAAGAGATAATTTTTGAACAAGAAAAGATACTTAGTGTAGTGGTGGCCAATATTTTCTGTGTGAAAACAAAAGCAGTTTTCCAAAAATATTTTGATATAGGTAGCTTCAAAGATTTAAATTAACTTCTTAGAGTTTGCAAAGAATTAGGGTTAAAAGACACAGATCAAAAGTAAGATATACTTTATTAGAATCTACTTTATTTTCCTTTCTAGACTAATTAAGAAGAGAAAGGAGGATATATATTTGGCATTTAAAATTCAAACTAAATTTAAAAATGAAGAATTTTATTTTTGAACAAGATTTTCATAGTTTTATTAACATTTCTATTTGTTTCAAGTTCTATGTAAAAAATATTTTTTTGGTTTTACAAGAACTTTTATATATATATATATATATATATATATATATATGCAGTAAAATACATAAACACTCACCTTTAAATTATATTTTGAATATTTTCTCTTTTCTGCTTTATATAATTATTTATGTTGCTTAAATAAAAACAAAAAAATATGAATTAAAGGATCCATTATTTGACAATGTTATTTATGTACATACATTAATTTCTTAAAATATTGATAATAATATGTGTAACTAGAAAAACTTATGTAGGGTAAGATATTCAATGTTAGATGCCCAGCTTAGGTAATAATGACTATGAGTATTCATAAGGAACCTACTATGGGTTAGGAACTTCTCTAAAGCTCTTAGATTCTTTACAGGTACATACAATATATTTTCTCATTTTACAGATGGATAAATTTAGTAACAGATGGATAAAGTCAATTACCCAGCATCACACAGTTAAAAAATGCAGGAACCTTGGTCTCTATATGTTCCTGGCACAACCATTCATTATTCAGCTGACTTTCATCAAATTGCAAATCGTCATTCTTTATTAGTCATCAGACACACTTCAAATTCTTCTCAGAGTGTAAAGAGCTGGAAAGAGGGCTTCACTAGTGGCTCAGTGGTTGAGAGTCCGCCTGCCGATGCAGGGAACACGGGTTCGTGTCCCGGTCCAGGAAGATCCCGTGGAACGTCTGGACCCATGAGCCATGGCCGCTGGACCTGTACGTCCGGAACCTGTGCTCCACAATAGGGGAGGTCACAGTGGTGAGAGGCCCACGTATTGAAAAAAAAAAAAAAAAAAAGAGCTGGAAAGAATGTTGCTCCTATCCACACAAAGACAGAGTCTGGATGGACAGACTGCAAATTCATGACTTTTCTTGACCGTGTTCTTGACCATGACATTTCTTGACAAAAGGAAGTTACTGGGGAAAAAAGAGACTCAATATATAGGGGAAGATAAGTACTTACAAAGATGCTGTTGGCTTATGTGGGGAACACACAATAGTACATAGTTAATATAATTTAGTGAGGAGTTTTGTGGGGAGGATGAATTAATAGGAAATAAATGTATACTGACAAAAAAGCATATAAGTCCTATGGAATACTGATATTGGAGGAGTCTATATAAATTATAGCATTTTTTTCTTAATGAATTCTACCATGTCCTAACAAAAAAGATTGACAAGTGCCCTAAGAAATCATCACTTGTGGTTCAAACATAGGGGAGGGGAGGAACAACAACTGTGTGAGAGGTACGTTAGCTACAATTAGATTCTTTATTTCACTACTCTGTGGATTAGAAGGCTTAATCTGTAGAGAAAGAACAGCAAATACTGTTGAAATTATGATGCTGGTGAAAAGCCATTTAAATTGAGGAAAGGGAATCAGGGAAACTCATACATACACAAACACACACACACACATACACACACACACACACACACACACACACACACACCATACCCCAGAGAAGGGGCAGGACTATATTCTGGGCTCAGCACTATAGTCACTGGAGGTGCAGAAACACTGAGAAAGCCATACCTACAAGACCCAAGAGCATGGTTCCTGCCCAACATGGAAGTTTAATCACAGCAACAACAAAAATAAATCACTTTTATACTACTCCCCTTACTGGCAGAGTAACTGGCATCAAATAACAATTTTTAATAGCAAAATATTTCTGGGAAATGTATATGTATGAGAAAGAGGTCCACTCATAGACACAGCATAAGAGAAACAATCTAAAACTTAGGTTGGTGCAGACATTGAAAAATACCTGGAAAAACCAGCTTCCACCTAAACACAAGATTACAGCAAGAGAAATATTTCTCAACAGAAGGTTATTTTACCCTACTCCAGGGCATGTTTAGCAATATCTGCAGACAATTTTTTAATGACTTTCATCTAACATCTAGAAGTCAGCACTGCTTCTAAACATCCTACAATGTTCAGGAAATCTCCCCATAAAACAATATATCTAATAAAAAATGTAAATGGTGCCAAAGTTGAGAAACTCTGAAATAGAATAATTTTAAGTCTGGTACAGTGAAGGGAACCATAGCAACAACAAACTTTAAACCCAGTGCAACTTCGAATAGTTTAACCCAAACTCCCACGGTAAAATTTTAGCATTTACATCCACTGTCCATCTGCACTGATAGTTTTACTCTTTTACACAGCATGTCTGACTTTCAACAGAAACAGATTACAACACACAAAAAGGCAAGAAAAAAATATTGCCAAGAGCAAAAACAATCAGCAGAAACCGACTCAGATATTCATTCAGAATTTTGTATAACTCCAATCCATTTGTGACTCTCCTTACCATCCTCTCTTTCATATATATTGAAAGCAATAGACACTTACATTTTCTACACAGTATTATGCTTTACATTTTGCATTATAATTCCAAATTAATCTTTTTGGTTATTTTTTGAATAATTATCTTTGGGCCATGATAAGGATTGTATCAACTCATCACTGGTACTTTCTCATAGAAAATAACAGAATAGAATGGAGCAGATGAAAACTCCTCTTTCTTCTTTTTCCAGAACAGTACAATTCTCTTGGATAGAAGGAAAATATGTTAATGACCATGAACATTTTTGAATGAAGTCCAGTAAGTATTACACTCATTTAAGATGGCAATTACAAACCAACGAATTAGTATGCTATGCCATTTTCCATTCATCTGCTTACATACAAAGTATTAGTGACTAAATTTTATTTAGACTTTAGGCTGTCTCTTAGTCCATTTGGGCTGTTGTAACAAAATATCACAGACTGAGTAGGTTATAAACAACAGAAATTTCTTCCTCATAGTTCCGAAAGCTGGGCAGTCCAGGATTATGTCACCAGCAGATTCAATGTTTGGAAAAGGGCCATTTTCTGATTTCAGACAGTACCTTCTTACTGTGTCCTCACTTGGTAGAAGGGGTTGAGTGCTCCCTGTGGGGTTTCTTTTATAAGGCACTAATCCCATTCCTGAGGGCTCCACGTCCATGACCTAAGCACCTCTCAAAGGCTCCATCTCCTAATAAGTCTTTGGGATTTGTATTTCAGCATATGAATTTTGGGGAGACACAAATATTTAGACTATTATCAGTGTGAATGCTGAATTTATTTTTTCTATGAAAATAATGGATCTGGAAATAAGTATAAAGACAATTCCATGTTTATTTGGCTTTGATTTAGTACGTTTGAAAAGCTAATACTTACAAAATAATGACAATAGTTAGAATGCTTGTCATGTTTAAGAAAGGAATTGTAAATGGCTCCCACCGAGATCATCTCATGGACTTGTACACACATTGTCCTTCATACCATCAGGTTTATTACTGGCCTTGCTCTGAAAGTTATGGTGGCATATTTTTAAAGACAAATCTTTCATGAGTTAGAATGACAAAACAATTTTAAAAATGTAGAGATAAAAAGGCTTCATAAAAAGATATGGAGTTTTTGCACAGAAAACCATTTTTTAAAATAAGCATAACTATTAGATATATTTAAACATTTGTTTACTGATGTATAGACAAAATTATTTTAAATGAGTAAATTTCCTGTTCAAAGAAGTCAGAGAAATTCATAGTTAAAACTAAGATTAATTAAACAAGCAAACAAACAAACAATCAAAAATGATTGACATTGAGGGAAAAACTCAAATTCCACAAACATTTGTTTACTATTTGCAAGAAGTTTTGTTTATCATCCAACTTATATTTAATTCTTTCTGTGTTCTGGTTTTACTCTGTAGAAGTCGATCCCCCCTACCAGAAAAATAAACTGTATTTGACCAAAAGAGGGCAGTGTGACTTTATGCTTGTACGGGAAAGAGTAAAAACAAGTCCACATACATTTTGAAGTTGTGAACTTCAAAGGATGTAAATATAGTATTGATAAAAGCAATAAAATTATGCTGCTTGATTCAAGTATTTGTTTACACTGGACATTATTTTTACTTAATGTGTTAACATCAAGTAAGGTTTTTAAATATGCAACTTAGAAAACTCATTTGACACAATGGTCAAAGGCCAATTACTAAGCTAATCAGATGAATTTTCAAAGTAAAACCTAGTAAATATAATTAAGGATTTATTTTTTCATATTAGGGGGTGCTTGTAACATAATTTCTTTAAGTGAACATGTGAAAACTGGAACAATTTAGGAATTCCTTAATTTATTACTTAATTTGAACTCTATATACCAGCATTTAGAAGTAACTTATAGTTTCATAATTATACTTAATACTTTCAGATGATAGAAGATAGGAAGCTATTTTATTTATGAAAATAATATCATCCTTTCTTGAAAGGTCTCATTGTTTCATATGGAGGTAACTAAAGCCCTTCTTCATGGTGATTCAAATACTTCTTAAAGTTAACTAACTAACTAACTAAATAAATAAATAAATAATAAATAACAATTAGTTCAAATCTAATATTGAAATTAAGTATTCAGGGGCACAGTAAGAATCAGTGAAGATATCTGATTATATGTAATGAGCTCAGAAACAAACTCTTTCTCTTTGAATGGTATGCTATAGTGAGTTACAAAATGACTGGAATTACATGTTTATTAATGAGTCATGTAATACCAGGAAAGGATGGCTTTAAGTGACATTAAGTGCATATATCCTTTTATTTGGCCCAATATGTGGAACATGTTTTACTATAAAGTATACCAAAAAAAGTATATATAATGTTTATGTGCAATTTAATGAACAACAAATAAATATCACTGCAGTGATTTCATGTTACTGAAATAAATCTAATTTGGTAATGATGTACTATTATTTCTGGCATCACTTGATATAGTTTAATATTGTTTAGCTATTTAATTTGCAAGAGACATTGCCTGTAAAAAAAAAAAGTACACATAACACACTTATGTTACCAAAAGAAGCACCAGAAAACGTAATCAGAAAAGAGTGAGGTTGTTTACCAACAGGGTAAAAAAATGTAATGGAAAGTATACAGGAAGATTGACACTTCTCTGAGCAAACCTTTTTTAACTACTGAAAATGTGATAATGTTACACACATCACCAGAAATATAAAATTAAATCAATAAAAGTCAGAAGAAAAAAACAGTAAAAAAGTCAAAAGCCAACTAAGAAAAAAACATAATTTTATTTCAAATGAATATTATAACTGCAATAAAATCTGGAGGAAGGGATTTGACCATATACTGTTAAAAAACGATTAAAGAAGACAGTTTAGGTGATACAAACAAACTTTATTTAACACTCATGAAGAATCCAGTCTCTTTTTGGAGAACTGCAAAATGGGGTGGAAGGCAGAAGGATTTTACAGAGTGAAGAATAAAGAACAAGGAATAGAAAAACTGAAAGTATCTGAGTGACTGGGGCCACAC
The DNA here is from genome assembly GCF_963924675.1 of Phocoena phocoena. Lineage (NCBI taxonomy): Eukaryota > Metazoa > Chordata > Mammalia > Artiodactyla > Phocoenidae > Phocoena > Phocoena phocoena. Next base: position 125,320,522 of record NC_089222.1, on the reverse strand, counting down.
AATCAACCTTGTTTAGGAATGAGAAAGCCCAAAATTGGCCTGGTGTTTGGAGATTGACTGTGTTTCTGACCAAGCGGAGCATCCACAGGGACACAAAATTTATCTAAGTCTTAGTTTGCTGATATGGCACCCCAGAAAAGAGTGGCTCCATCTTGGGTCTAGAAAGTTATTTCAACAATAACTTTGGTCTTGAACAGGTTTTTAGGAGGTGGGTGAAAATAATGGTCAAAGCTGTTTTGTTTTGTTTTCTTTTTTTTAATAAATTTTATTATTGTAATAGCATAAGTCAAACAATTCTGGAATTGTTTTATATGTATATAAGAGTTGTTAAAGAAATAAGTAAATGTGTTTATGTTATTGGGCACCATGGTCTCACTATGGAAGAAAAAGCATAAAAATACAGAATGGGGGAAGGAAAAGAGAATCCAATTGAGATAAAATAAAATTGAGGGTATCAATGTGAACACATACTTTCTACCAAATGTATATATATATATATATATTTGTATGAGTGTATGTTTTTATGTGATGAGGAAATATGAAGTAATTCTTATCTTTATCTGTAAAACATGTTACAATTTTCTCTGGGTACTTTCAACATTTTTTTAACAGTGAATGAGAGAAATTATTATTTATGCTTTACTGTTTTTTAAATTCCTTTTCCTCCTGTTTGGGATTTTCTGAGATTATTGCCTATTTGGTTGAAAGTCTTTCATTCCTTTTGGAAAATTCTCAGCCATTATCTCTTCAAATTTTTCTCATGCTGTTTTATTTTTCTCCTCTCCCACTTGAATGCCAACTTCGACTATGTGGGGTCATTTGATATTCTCTCAACATTCTCAGTTGTCCTGATTAGTTTGTAGTCCTAGGTAGTATTGAGAAAGATAATTCAATTGATAATGAAGTAATACACCCATATAAGTGATGTTTTAAAAAATGAAGGGATGAAAGTCCAATTACTGTAGAGTATATGACAAAGGTTTACTACCTGGCATTTGGTGGAAATGTCAAGTTTTTTGCCTTTGGAAAATCAATTTAGCAATTTCTTCTAAAACTCAAGATACACAAAGCCTTTGATCTAACGTTCACACTTTTAAGAATTTATTATTAAAAAATAAAAATCCAATACATAAAGTGTGTGTCCAAAGATATTTACTGCAGAAAAGCTTGCAATGTCATAAAAGTGGTCAACATATTGTATACTAATCACTAGGGGGAATGAATGAATAAATTATGCTCTAACCACACAGTGGAATATCATGTAGTCATTTTGAAAGGGAGCAGGATCCTATGGTTCTTCTCCCCCATGTATTCAACCAGCCTTTTGTCTGTAGAAAAGCTTTAACCAAAGAATAAGTTTAATCAAATAAGTGAGAAAATGTAGAAACAAGGGAAAACAGTCAAACAAGACAAATAACAATACTTTAGTCATTAAACAAAGTCAAGGACCTTTTGTTTCTTTCAAAGGTTATAGATAATATTCTGAGGCATATCCTTTGAGCCTCCTTAGATACTGAAACCCCCAGCAGGTGGAAGTTAACTCCCTGATGACCAGATTGTAGATATTGACATAAGCTGCCACAATTCTGAGCATTTACCTCAAATAAATGAGAACAAACCAACTCTGGAACTGAAGATTAACTGTACTTAAAACAATCAAGATGGCGCTGATCAGACCACCGCATGACCAATTTCGAGATGACCGTCAGAGCTGCCTGTGCTGTTTCTGAATGTAGCACTCTCCCTTTGCCTATACAAGCTCTTGCCTACAGATTGGCAGAAGGGGTAGGAGGCAGTCAGCCTTTGGACAGGAGTTGAACACCCTCACACCTTCCCTTTGATGGCCTTGGAAATAAAGACAACTCTCTTTGCCACCAGCCTTGCCTCTTTACTGGCTTTTGAGCAGTGAGCAGCCTGACCCCCACTTTCGATAACAGTTTTTTGGCACCCAACATGGGACTGCACTCTTGTGGCATCTGGCTCTCCTGGCTTTTCCACAGTAGAGCAGCGGCCACAGCAAAGCACCGGGATGGCTGCGATGAGCCAGCTGCTCATAGCTAGCTGGCCCTGAGACGGAGATTCTGGGGAACTTTCCTAGCATCTGTCAAACCCATTTGTTTCAGATATCCTCCCTGTTTCCCACCTCCTTGGCACTGGCTGCCAACTTATGTTTTCCCTTGGTGGAACAAGCTCCAAGACTAAGTACACCTAAATCCACCAGTGTGCAGCCGGGCAAACTTCTCTTTTGAGCATAAAGTGATTTAGGGTCATTTCGCTAATTGTTCCTGAGGTCTGTCTGCCATTGAGGACCTTTTGTGAGTACTAAGTGCTATCTGGGCATTTTTGCCAACTGGTTCTGATGTGCGGCTGCCATTGAGGACTGTTTGTGTTGGGGAAGTGTTTGCTTGGCTCCATATCGGTAATCCTCTGAGAAATTTTGTGAGAGTTCTGTCATCTAATGTGTGAGTGTGCATCCTATTTGTGTGACTGGTATTCTTGTTGCCTTTTGTAAAATGGGAAATTCAGGTTTAATTCATCAGAAAAATTTAAGCTATGAAACTATGACTAAAGAATAGTTTAGTCATTAAAACAAACTGAAGGACCTTTAGTTCCCCTTCAAGGACTATAGATAATATTCTGAGCCATATCCCTTGAGCTCTCTTGTAGATAATGAGACCCCCACCAGGTGGAAGAAGTTAACTACATGATTACCAGAGTGTAGACAAGGCTGAAATCTCAGGTGTCGACGTTCTTGGAAATATAGCTGGTAGTTTCCATCACTCATGAGCTGATTGGCCTAGGAACAGATAAACAATAGAGGAAAAATAATAACGATACAGAAAGATGACTACCTGCTACTATTTGAAATTCTATCCATGATGTCATGGAAAAATCCAACATTATATGCAAAAGCTTCATGTGACCTATGTAGTCAAGCAAACCTACATTAAATGGCAATTAACATTAAGTCCTTCACTGGAATGTAAGCTAGGGCTGTGACTCTAATTCACCTCTGTATTTCAAGATATTTACAGCTAGCCTGGGTTACATTAATATTATTGAATGAATATCAAAATAAAAGCAAGAATATGGCAGTAAAAAAATAAAATAATGAGATTGAAGGGTAGGCTGAAGGACTCCAGTATGAGTGGTGTCCTTATAAGAGGAAGAGACACCAGGAATGCACATGCACAGAGAAAAGGCCATGTGAGAATACAATGAGAAGGCAGCCATCTGTAAAATGAGAGAGGCCTCAGGAAAAATCAAACCTGCAGACACCTTGATCTTAGACTTCCAGCCTCCAGAACCATAAGGAACAAATTCCTGTTGTTTAAGCCATGCAGTCTGTGGTATTTTGTTATAGCAGCTCTAGCAGACTAATAGATAAATGTATGCATACCTATATGGAAAAGTATATATTAATAAAAATATAAATGTATAAGTACTACTTTATTAATCTGAGGTGACTCACAGTATTTTAGGGATGGGTCTCATACAGATAAGGCAAAGAGAGAAGAGTAGACATATTTAAAATATATTAACTGCAATAAAATGTGCATGTCAGTAATCATATTTACATAAAATGATGTGTAAATTATATGTATTTCTGACAAATTAAATATATGTACACATGTATAGTTATTTATATATGTATGCATTCATACACACATTATATTTTCTTTATATATTGAAATATAAATAATTCTATGTATTGCACAAATCTGTATGAATCATTGAGTAGCATACCCAAAAGTGTTACTATCATATTAAACTTTAACTTTAGCCTGACTTTAAAAATCTTTCTGCAAACTCTTTACAGCAGCCACTCCAATTTATACCAGGATGTTTATGTGTAGCATAGTGTCTGGCATATAATAAGCATTCTGTACACAGTTTTTTAAACTTAGTATACAACTGAGTAAACAAATGTATACATGAATGTTAGTGATATATTAGTCATCTTTAGCACAGTCACTATATATCCATTTACTTATATACTTAACACTTATTTATTTATGAAAATATCTCTACTATTGATTAAGATTCTAATTCAAATTTCTTATCTTACAATACATGGCTCTTTAAATCTGACCTCAACATGTTGTTCTAGCTCTTTCTCACCTCATGAATGTTAATAACTAAAAATATGCTTTTAACTTATATATTACCATTATGATATCTTTTTACCCCCCATTACTGTGTCTAAGAAATATAGCAGTGTGGTTTAGAAAGCAGGCTCAGATGTTAGCATGAGTTTGAATTCTGGATCTACACTTAATAGCTCTATGACTTAAGGCAGCCATTTAATCCCAAGCCTCCAATCCTCATTTTTAAAATGAAACAATAATAACACATACCTTTCAAAATGTTGGAAATATTGAGGATGATAAGAAATACAAACAACTTACAATAGCATCCGCCATATTGTACACACCTAATATATTTATTTACCTAATTTTTAGTTGCCTGTCTGTACCTTTCCTTTTCATTGTAATTTGAATTCTTATTCAAAACCTGTTTCAGAGTAAACAGTTTCATGATGTATTTTCTTTACATATTTTAAAGTTTTCTTTGATTTCCTAAAGCCTATTCTTCTTGCTTATTCTAAAATTATTTATACAGATTATAAAAATTTATCTTTTGTCTCTTTAAAATGAGTATGTTTCTCATCTTGGTTAAGTAGTCAGGAAGTTCCCAGAGGTCAAGGACAGAAAGTGAGTCCTATCATTCACAGCATAGAGCTCAGTTTCTTCTAATAAGCGTTCTACATGTAAAACTAGGTGTTTTCATAAATTTGTCAATCTCCAGTGCCTTGAAGAATTTCCATTAATTGTTGTCTCAAGACATATATTTTCTTATTTTAAAATTTTTAGTTTATTTTTTATTTGATTTCAATCTTGAATTCTGAATTTATTATTATTATTATTGCCTATAGCAAATCTCTTGAGATTTACTATGTCAATCACTGAGAAAAATAAATGAATGCTAATGCCTGCATCTGTGTCTGCTTACCTCAGTCATAATTAACTTTAATATAGTAAAGAATCTGCAAGAGAGTCGGAGTGTTTAGTTGAACTGTTTCTAAGTCATTAATGCTGTATCTCAGAACATATCTACTTAGATAGTCATAGAGATTTTCAAATTATATATTAAAGATACATAAAGAATTGGTACATATTTTCCTGGTCAGATCAGAGGTAATGAGAAATTATATTTATGAGTTAAGGAGTCATGTAATATTTTTTTATTTTTATTTATTGTCAATTTCAATACTTTGGTAAGATTGAGTGTTTCTGTACATTCATTTCAAAATTTTGCATTACAGTAGACGAGGAACTACTAAAAAAGAAGTCAACATTTTTTTAATCATAAAATATTCCAAACATTTCAAATAGAATACAGCCATACTTCTAAGATGCAACATGGCTTGTTTTCAAACATAGAGATCATCAGATTTGTCACAGTAAAAGCCATTGTGATCAATTATATTGCATTTCATGTCTATTTGCTTCTGAAAAAAAAGAAGTAAATAGTTCCATACCAGCTAAATATAGTTTTAACTGACTTTTCTGATTTCCTCTGGAGGGGAAGAAAAATAATCTTTCATCAAAAAGAATGTCGTAGCAAGTAGAAATATTGCTTATTTGGTAAAACTTTATGAAATATTGCAACTATCCTGTGAACATCAATATTTAATTTTTCTCATATGTTTTTGCTATGAGTAAGTGTCCAAGAAACACAATATATCAAGAGCCACTGTAGTAAAAAATAGAGAATTTAATGACTTAAATAGCAAAAGATGCAGAGCTTTGCTTTCATTTCCAACCACATTGATTTCAGTTATTACTTTGTAATTTGTCTGCCCCATCAATTGCAAATTCAGATAATTAAAGACATAAATTTTTAATCCACATATAATCAGAAACAGAGTATATTAAATAGCTCAATATTTGCCACAAATATTCAGTGTTTTATACCTTATATACTTTTGAAACTGAACAAAAATGGACTTGTCATACACATCAGTGGATCATTTCTGGCAATATGATACCTATTTTAAATGTTTATTCATCTACAATAAATTGTTTATTCCAGTAGTTTACCAATAGTACCACTTTTAAAAATAAACAAATGAAATAGAGAATTCATAGTTTTGTAAAATATGAGCAGGTGTATCTTTATGATATACACAGACTTAGCAATGCCTCTATCACATAAAGATGTACAGAATATATCATGTTGATTTCTCTGTTTTAAATAGATAATCATTTGAAACTACAGACTGGTCAACAAGGACCATTCTGCATAAAGTATTTCAATCATGATGGCTTTTGTCATTGTTTGCTTATGTTTATCATATTATTAGTGTATCCCCTTTGATTTTTCTCAGTATTTATTTTTGGTTATTAAAACACATATTTATTTATAAAGTGATTAATCTTTATTACAGCATTACTTCAGAAAAAATTTAGAGATTAAATGAGATGTGAAGGAGATAAAGAAAAGAGTAAAAAGGCCTTTTTCCTTTCTTCCTTTTAGATCACTTGAGAATTTTTTATTCCTTATTTTTTTATATTAGCTTTTTGTTTATACTATTCATTTTAATATTTCCATGCTAGTCTGAAAAATATATAGCCTTGACTCATAGCAATCAACAATAAATCGTTTGCCACTTAAGAAACAATGTAAGAACCTTATAACGATTCAACAGATTAAAATGCTTTCATCCTTTGTGCAATAAGTATTAAGACAATATTATTGTTCGCTACTTAAAATAGTCTATATTGTTTTGCATTAGGCACATGTTTACTATTTTCACTCATTATTATAAATTCCAGATTTCACATGAGATCATTTCCTTCTGATTGAAGAACATTACCTGGTACTTTTTATAATGCAAAATGTTAGAAATCAATGATTTCATACTCTTTACTTCAAAAAAAATATTTTTTGCTTACATTTTGGAAGAGTATTTTAACTGGTTTTAAAATTCTGGATTGGCTTTTCTTCTTTTGTTTTAGCACTTTAAATACCATTCTATTTTCTCTGGTTTCTAAAATTTCTCTTTGAGAATCTTTGGTATTGTCCTTATTCTTTTTAAGGCATGTGTCTTTCTACCTGGCTATCTTTAAGATTTTGGCTTTTCTTTCTTTGTTTCCTTTGCTTTCTTATGTTTGTCTATAATGCACCTGGAGGTGATTTTCTCCCGCATGGTATTTGATGAGCTTTTTAAGTGTTTAGGTTGATTTTTTTAATCAGTTTTGGAAAATTCTTAGACATTACCTTTTCAAATATTGTTTCTGCCCCACTCTTTATCCTATCCATGAGAGGCTAAAATTGTCATTTATTGTGAACTTTTACCAGTATGTGTCATTTGGATCTTACACTCTAATTTATTTGATATGGATATAGATATAGCCATAGATATAGATATACATAACTTCTTATTTCAGATTACTTATTTTCTATTGACGTTTTCTCCATAGTAATTCTATTTTCTCTCATGTTCAGTCTTCTATTAACTCATTTAATGACTTTTTGTTTTTATTGCAGTATAAACTCGCCCTTTTTGTGTATAATTCCATGAATTGGGAAAAATAAAGTCATGTAATCTCTAACACATCAGGATTTAGAATGTTTCTATCACCCCTAAAAGTCCTTTTATGTTCTTTAGTAACACGTACCTCCTTCTGTCCCAGTCCTTAGAAACCACCAATCTACTTTCTTTCCCTATAGCTTTGCTTTCACAGATTGTTGTTAGAATGGAACCATACTGTGTGTATCCTCTTGAGTCTGGCTTTTCTTATTTAGCATTATGCCTTAGAGCTTTACCCACATTCTTGCCTTTGTCCATTATCTTGCCTTTGTTCCTTTTTCTTGCCAAGTAGAATTTCATTGCATGAATGTACCACAGTTTGCTTTTACATTCACCAAAGGCAATTTAAGTTACAGTCATTACAAATAAACACTTATACACATTTATGTAAAAGTTTTGTGTGAACATAAGTTTTCATTTCTCTTTGGTAAATGGCTAGAATTCATTGTTGACTCAAATTATTATATGTGTATATTAAACTTTATTATATGTGTATATTAAACTTTACTGTTAGATCAAAATAATTAAATGAACCTCAACAACCTCCATAAAAATGAAATTATTCATGGAGATATTTAATATGCTATAATGGATAATAATTCTATTTTGAAGCCATAAATAAACCAATTATAAATTTTATGAGCTATATTCCAGAATATAACCTCACAAAGGCAGATATTTCTGTCTTGAATCCTAGTATTTCCTCACTACCTAGTGCTTTGCCTAAGAAACAGTAGATTTTCAGTAACTACCCACTGAATGAGTGAGTAAATTAATTTTATATAAGTATAAAATAATATATCATAAAACATATGCTAGACATGCAGTAATGAATATTTAAGGAATGAATGTAATAATATGAAATTATTAAACATTATTAATATGGGGTCATGGATAACATATACTGACAGAGAAGCAAAGGGAAAATGCTCCATCTGAATAGAAGAGCATAATCAATAGAATAGAAATAGGAAAATACCACACACAAATGACTACACTTAGAGGATTTTTGTTGGGATGAGAACATAGTATTTGTAGGAAAAAAAGACCTGAAATCAGGCTTATAATCAGAGTTCTGCCACTTGGTAACCCTTTGGGTTTAATTAGGCCACATGACTTAGTGCTTCAGTTTCTTTATAAGCAAATTAAGACAATGATAGTGTCAAACTCAATCAGTTCCCAAGGGTATTAAATTACTTACTTTATGTAAAAAGTTTTTATGATATTGATTATCAGACAGAAAGATTAATATAAATGTGAACAATTGTTAATATAAACCTAGTCTGACGATTTTAAGTTTAAAATGGCAAAAATTTGTATAGTGAAACTTTTTGAGAACAATTTAAAGATTAAATTATCACTGATAAAATGCTGAAGTTCATATATTGACTAAAGAGCTATAACAGTAGTAGACATTAAATAAGTGATTGAAGAAAATTTAGCACTGGAATATTTTAACTTTATCATGTTTGGTAGAATATAGGAAGAAAAATTGGCCCAACTATTTCCCATTAACAAATATTGAATCTGAAGGCTATTGCCACATTTTTGCAGTAATGAGAGAAATGGACTATACAGAGTCCGCAATTCAGCTTTAGAGATGATACTCATCAGACATTATGGAGAATATAAACATGTTCTTCCCCACACGTGATCATGGAATTGGATGACATCTCAAAAGTATCACTATGGTATATTTTATCACTTTTACATATCTTTAGGAATTATTCTATTTGAAATTTCTTTTAAGTGTTCAGAACAAAATTTAAGATCATTTAGATACAATATAACAATGCCTTCTAGTATCATTTTTCCACTTACCTCCAAAGACAGAAAGAGTTACCAGACTTTCTAGGTTTAACAGAATGTGTTGTGCAGATACTGCCTTTCAAATAAACACTTTCTTCCAACAAAGAAAAAGCCCAGGACCAGATGGATTCACAGACGAATTCTATCAAACATTTAAGGAAGAGCTAACACCCATCCTTCTCAAACTCTTCTAAAATATAGCAGTGGGCAGAACACTCCAAAATCCATTCTACAAGCCACCATCACCCTGATACCAAAACCAGAAAGCCATGTCACAAAGAAAGAAAACTACAATATCACTGATGAACATAGAAGCAAACATCCTCAATAAAATACTAGCAAATAGAATCCAACAAAACATTAAAAGCATCATACACCATGATCAAGTGGGGTTTATTCCAGGAATGCAAGGATTCTTCAATATACGCAAATCAATCAATGTGAAAAAACATATTAACACATTGAAGGAGAATAAACATATGATCCTCTCAACAGATGCAGAGAAAAGCTTTCAAAAAAATTCAGCACTGATCCATGATAAAAACCCTCCAGAAAGTAGGCATAGAGGGAACTTTCCTCAACCTAATAAAGGCCATATATGACAAACCCACAGCCAATATCATTCTTAATGGTGAAAAACTGAGACCATTTCCTCTAAGATTAGGAACAAGACAAGGTTGCCCACTCTTACCACTATTATTCAACATAGTTTTGGAAGTTTTAGCCACAGCAATCAGATAAGAATAATAAATAAAATGAATCCAAATAGAAAAAGAAGTATTTGTGGATGACATGATACTATATATAGAGAATCCTAAAGATGCTACCAGAAAACTACTAAAGCTAATCAATGAATTTGGTAAGGTAGCAGGATACAAAATTAATGCACAGAAATCTCTTGCATTCCTATACACTAATGAAGAAAAATCTGAAAGAGAAATTAAGGAAACACTCCCGTTTACCACTGCAACAAAAATAATAAAATACCTAGCAATAAAACTACCAGGAGACAAAAGACCTGTATGCAGAAAACTATAAGACACTGATGAAAAAAAATAAAGATGATACAAACAGATGGAGAGATATACTATGTTCTTGGATTGGAAGAATCAACATTGTGAGAATGACTATACTACCCAAAGCAATCTACAGATTCAATGCAATCCCTATCAAACCACCACCAGCAATTTTCACAGAACTGGAACAAAAAAATTCACAATTTGTATGGAAACACAAAAGACCCTGAATAGCCAAAGCAATCTTGAGAAAGAAAAACAGAGCTGGAGGAATCAGGCTCCCAGACTTGAGACTATACTACAAAACTACAGTAATCAAGACAGTATGGTACTTGAACAAAAAGAGAAATATAGATCAAAGGAATAGGATAGAAAGCCCAGATATAAACTCATGCACATATGGTCACCTTATCTTTAATAAAGGAGACAAGAGTATACAGTGGAGAGAAGACAGCCTCTTCAATAAGTGGTGCTGGAAAATGGACAACTACATGTAAAATAATGAGATTAGAATACTCCCTAACACCGCACACAAAAACAAACTCAAAATGGTTTAAAGACCTAAATGTGAAGTCAGGCACTATCAAACTCTTAGAGGAAAACATAGGCAGAACACTATATGACATAAATCACAGCAAGATCCTTTTTGACCCACCTCCTAGAGCAATGGAAATAAAAACAAAAATAAACAAATGGGAACTAATGAAACTTAAAAGCTTTTGTACAGCAAAGGGAACCATAAACAAGACGAAAAGACAACCCTCAGAATGGGAGAAAATATTTGCAAATGAAGCAACTGGCAAAGGATTTTTCTCCAAAACATAGAAGCACTTCATGCAGTCAATATCAAAAAAACAAACAACCCAATCCCAAAATGGGCAGAATGGACTTGAGGATATGGGGAGCGGGAAGGGTAAGTTGTGACAAAGCAAGAGAGAGGCATGGACATATATACACTACCAAACGTAAGGTAGATAACTAGTGTGAAGCAACCGCATAGCACAGGGAGATCAGCTCGGTGCTTTGTGACTGCCTGGAGGGGTGGGATAAGGAGGGTGGGAGGGAGGGAGACGCAAGAGGGAAGAGATATGAGAACATATGTATATGTATAACTGATTCACTTTCTTATAAAGCAGAAACTAACACACCACTATAAAGCAATTATACTCCAATAAAGATGTTTAAAAAAAAAAAGAGACAAAAAGGCAACCCTCAGAATTGGAGAAAATAGTTGCAAATGAAGCAACTGACAAAGGATTAACCTCCAAAATTTACAAGCAGCTAAATATCAACAAAACAAACAACCCAATCCAAAAAATGGGTGGAAGACATAAATAGACATTTCTCCAATGAAGATATACAGATTGCCAAGAAACACATGAAAGGATGCTCAACATCACTAACCATTAGAGGAATGCACATGAAAACTGCAATAAGGTATCACCTCACACTAGTCAGAATGGCCATCATCAAAAATCTACAAACAATAAATGCTGGAGAGGGTGTGGAGAAAACGGAACCCTCTTGCACTGTTGGTGGGAAAGTAAATTAATGCAGCCACTATGGAGAACGTATGGAGGTTCTTTAAAAAAAATGAAAAATAGAACTACCAAACAACCCAGCAATCCCATTACTGAGCATATACCCTGAGAAAACCATAATTCAACAACAGTCATGTACCACAATGTTCATTGCAGCTCTAAGGACATGGAAGCAACCTAAGTGTCCATCAGCAGATGAATGGATAAAGAAGATGTGGCACATATACACAATGGAATATTACTCAGCCATAAAAAGAAATGAAATTGAGTTATTTTTAGGGAAGTGGATGGACCTAGATACTTTCATACAGAGTGAAGTAAGTCAGAAAGAGAAAAATAAATAATGTATGCTAACGTGTATATATATGGGATCTAAAAAAAAAAAAAAGGTTCTTAAGAACCTTGAGCAGGAAAGCAATAAAGACACAGATGTCGAGAATGATCTTGAAGACAGAGGGAGGGGGAAGGGAAAGCTGGGACAAAGTGAGAGAGTGGCATGGACTTATATATACTACCAAGTGTAAAATAGATAGGTAGTGGGGAGCAGCTGCATAGCACAGTGACATCTTCTCAGTGCTTTGTACCACTTAGAAGGGTGGGATAGGGAGGGTGAGAGGGAGATAAGAGGGAGGAGATATGGAGATTTATGTATACGTATAGCTGATTCACTTTGTTATAAAGCAGAAACTAACACAACATTGTAAAGAAAATATACCCCAGTAAAGATGTTAAAAAAAAAAAAAAGAAAACTATGAGTATGAGTGGACAGCCAAATTAAATAATATGAGTGGACAGACAAGATTAAAAAATAACATAAACAATGAAAATAAATAAAATTGGAAGTGAGGGTATACAAAGCCATAATTATTAAAAGAGGAGTGAAAATCAAAGTAATAATATCTTAAATTCTACTTTGAAATCAGAAAAAAAAATACCATATTGTTGAAAAATCTAACTTGATAGAAAAATGTTAAGAGCTGTCACTAGAAGCAGAGTAATGGCAATAACACATGATCTTATGTTAACAAAGAGATCATGGTCGATGGGAAGAAAGAAAAAGAGAAAGGAGAAACAGTATAATCTGTATACTGATGATAGACAGATAGATAGATAGAGTAGATATAAAGATGTCATTATAGAAGCAGATAGAGATATACATATTATCCAGATATGCATATATAACTAGCACATTTGGGGTGAAAATCTCTATCATAGCACATACCTTGTATTTCAGCAGAATTAAATATTTGTACATTATTTATATGTAAAGAACAAATTGGCAGTGGAGTATGTGTGTGTGTGTGTGTGTGTGCACGTGTGTGCGCGTGCGTATGCATGTGTGGTGGGTGCGTGTGGTTGTGTGTATGTGTATATTTTTATTTATTTATTTTTGGATTTCTACCAAAGAAAGGCATCGCAAATCAAACTCCACTTTATGACATAAATATGAATAACCTCTGTCAATTAGAAAGCAACAGAACTAAAAAATAAACAATACATTTGGAAAATATATTTACATCATATATTAAAAAAGGTAATTATACTTGTGTATAAATAATTACAATAAGCACTTAGAAAAAGATAAGAGCATCATTATAAAACAGAATGAATATCATTATGCTAGGAGACTTCTGTTTAACTCTGAGGATCCTCACTCAGCCAACTCTACTCCATTTTTTGGGTTCTTGTCACTGTCTTCTGACTGAGAGTAGGCAATATGAACAGTGAAAGGAGATGTCAGAAAGAAAGTATGATTGACAGTCATTATTCTTCTGTCTCCTTCCTTCAGGATGATCCAGGGACATCTTGGAATAGGACCACAGATTCCATTGGTGTGGTCCTCTCCACACAGCTCTATGTCTCTGGATTCTGATGACAACTATCTCCTTGCCATTTCTTGCCTGGGTTGGCAAGTCTCTTCCTAGTCCCCAGGCTCTGCACTATCTCTTGTGGTTTTCCTACAAAGTACCCATACTTTTGTAAAGTTCTCCTTTATTAAATTCTCTTCAAATTTCTCTTTAGGGCACATTCTACATTTTTGTTTAGAACACCAGCAAGAATTAATTGACAAATTAAGAAGAACACAAAAAAATAAAAGTTTAATATAATTAGTAATAAAATCTTTAAATATAACAAATTAGAGTTATTTATTATGAATTATTTCAACTTTAAGGATTATATGCATTTAAAATTTCCTATCTTGATATGTGTGATATCAAGCAGTTAAAAATATAATTGAAATAAATCTCTATTGGAATGTGAATGTATAATAAATTGTTGCAATGTGAAAAGTTAGGTTACAACATGGCACATAAACACACATATGGTATGGCAAAATTTGTCTAATAAGCGTGTAAGTAGCATGGGAAAGAAGACTAAAAGATGTAGAGCTAAAAAGTATGCTTGGAAAGTGAGACTGGGTAAGTTTCCCTTTCATTGAGCTTTTCTGTGCCATTTTACTTTTGTTTTCAGCGTTGAGTATATGCTAAGTTGTTTTAAAATATTTTTAAATATTCATATATTTTAATAAAGAATCCTAATATTAATCACAATGAAATCATGAAGATGAAAAACTTCATTGAATCATTTTTTTTATATAATTAACATTCAGAAATGAATGAGGTGCTCGCAAATAGGTTTTTAAAATACTGTATAAATAATTATAAAACGAAATATAATATAACATTTTATATTTAAATTAAGTTACATGAATTTTATATATGCAAGTTACAATATTGTATTGATCATTTAGGGGTGAGGTAGGTTTATGTATGAAGAGAACAAGAGGCACAGAAACAGATACCAAAATGTATAGCAATGTTTGAATCCATGTTACAAAGACAATGGAAAATTTTGTTTTGGGCTTATCTATATATGCTAAGCTCTTTATAACTAACACATATTGATTTTTTAATAAGAAAATGCTAATTAAAATTTTACTGGGTACGTGAAGCGCTCAGAGTCTTTAGTATATCAAGAAAATAAGTAATAGAGGACTTAGTATATAAATTAGAGCTGGCAATCTAAATGTGGCATGAGACTGAGTTTCAGGCTACTGGAAAAATGGTTAAAGAGGAGCAAAGAATTAGAAAAACTGGGCAGATGTAAGCACACACAAAAGTAGATTATACAAGGATTGAGTTTTATTTGATAACAAGGAATTCAGGTGTGAATCAGGAGATTGGAAAGGCAAGTAGCCCCCTATTTACATCAATGGAGAGATCATCCAGGCAGAAAATCAATAAGGCAACAGTGGTCTTAAATGACATGATAGACCTGTTGGATTTATTAGATTTCTACAGAACATCTCATCCAAAAACAGCAGATTGCACATTCCTTTGAAGTGCATATGGAATGTTCTCCAGGATAGATCACAAAACCAGTCTCAATAAATTTAACAGGATATAAATCATATTTAGCATTTTTTTCAAACCACAAAGGTTTGAAACTAAATACCAATTATAGGAAGAAAAGTGGAAAAAACAAAAACAAATGGAGACTAAACAAGATGCTATAATAAAAGGAATGGATCAATGAAGAAATCAAAGAAGAAATCAGAAAATACCTTGAGACAAATGAAAAGGGAAACACATCTTTCCAAAATCAATGGAATAGAGCAAAAGCAAATATAAGAGGGAAGTTTATAGTGATACAGGCCATCCTTAAGAAGCAAGAAAACTCTCAAACAACTTAAACTTCCATCTACAAGAATTAGAAAAAGAAGAAAAAACGAAGCCTAAAGTCAGAAAAGTGAAGTATATCATAAATAACTGAGATGAAATTAATAAAATAGAAAAGATCACTGAAACCAAGAGCTGTTTTTTTGAAATGATAAACAAAATTGATAAACCTTTCCTAAGGCTCATCAAGAAAAAAAAAAAGAGTGAGAGGAGGGGGTCGGCGGGAAGATGGCGGAAGAGTAAGACGTGGAGATCGCCTTCCTCCTCACGGATACACCAGAAATACATCTACACGTGGAACAACTCCTACAGAACACCTACTGAAGGCTGGCAGAAGACCTCAGAGCTCCCAAAAGGCAAGAAACTCCCCACGTACCTGGGTAGGGCAAAAGAAAAAAGAAAAAACAGAGACAAAAGAATAAGGACGGCACCTGCACCAGTGGGAGGGAGCTGTGAAGGAGGAAAAGTTTCCACACACTAGGAAGCCCCTCCGCGGGCGGAGACTGCGGGAGGCGGAGGGGGGAGCTTCGGGACCGCGGAGTGGTGCACAGCGACGGGTGTGGAAGGCAAAGCGGGGAGATTCCTGCACAGACGATCGGTGCCGACCGGCACTCACCAACCCGAGAGGCTTGTCTGCTCACCCGCCGGGGCGGGCGGGGCTGCGAGCTGAGGCTCGGGTTTCGGTTTTGGACGGAGCGCAGGGAGAGGACTGGGGTTGGAGGCTTGAGCATACCCTGAAGGGGTTGGTGCGCCACGACTAGCCGGGAGGGAGTTCGGGGAAAAGCCGGCACCGGCCGAAGAGGCAAGAGACTTTTTCTTCCCTCTTTGTTTCCTGGTGCGCGAGGAGAGGGGTTTAAGAGCGCTGCTTAAAGGAACTCCAGAGACGGGCGCGAGCCGCCGCTAAAAGCGCGAACCCCAGAGACGGGCGCGAGCCGTGGCTGAGGGCGCGAGCCCCCGAGATGGGCGCGAGCCGCGGCGGGTAGCGCGAGCCCCAGAGACGGGCGCGAGCCGCGGCTGAAACCGCGGACCCCAGAGACGGGCGGGAGACGCTGGGGCTGCTGCTGCCGCCACCAGGGGGTCTGTGTGCGAGCACAGGTCACTCTCCGCGCCCCTCTTCCGCGGAGCGTGTGCAGGCCGCCACTGCCAGGTTCCCCGGATCCAGGGACAACTTCCCCGGGAGTACGCACGGCGGGTCTCAGGCTGGTGCAGCGTCACGCCGCCTCTGCCGCCGCAGGCCCGCCCCGCACGCAGTGCCCCTCCTTCCCCCATCCCCCAACCCCCGGCCTGAGTGAGCCGGAGCTCCCGAATCAGCGGCTCCTTTAACCCCGTCCTGTCTGAGCAAAAAACAGACGCCCTCCAGCGATCTGCGCGCAGGGGCAGGGCCGGGTACAAAGCTGAGCTCCTGTGAGCTGTGAGAGCAGGGAGGAGAGGGGGAGGTCTCTCCCGGCAGGCTCGGAGGCGGTGGATTGAAGCTCCACGATCAACTTGATGTGCCCTGCATTGTGGAATACCTGAATAGACAGGGAGTGATCCCAAATTGAAGAGGGGGAATTTAGGAGCGAGATCTGTGATTTTTTTCCCTCTTCCTCTTTTTGTGAATGTGTGCGTGTATGCTTCTGTGTGAGATCTTGTCTGTATACTCTTGCTTCCACCATTTGTCCTAGGGCTCTATCCGTCCATGGTTTTTTTTTTTTAAAAAAAAATTTTTTTTTTAATAATTAATTTTAATTGTAATAACTTTATTGAACTTTACCTTCGTTCTTTCTTTCTTTCTTTCCTTCTCTCCTTCCCTCCTTTAGACAGCGAATCACCCCAGGTTGAGGGGGTGGTCTCTGGGAGCAGGATTTATGATTTTTCCCCCTTTGCCTCTCTTTGTGAACGTGTATGTGTATGCTTCTGTGTAAGATTTTCTCTGTATAGCTTTGCTTCCAACATTTGTCCTAGGGTTCTATCTGTTCTTTTTTTTTTTTTCTTTCTTTCTAAATATTTTTTAGTACAATAACTATATTATACTTTATTTTATTTTTACTGTATCTTCTTTCTTTCTGTCTTTTTTCCTTCTTTCCCTCCTTCCTTCCTCCCTTCCTCCCTCCCTCCCTCCCTCCCTCCTTTCGTTCCTTCTTTGCTTCTTTCTTCCTTCCTTCCTTTCCTCCTTTCCTTCTTTCTTTCCTCATACTTCTACTAATTCTCTCTGCATTTTCTCCTTCTTTCTCTCCTACCTTCCTTCCTTCCTCCTTCCCTCCCTCCTTTCTTTCCTTCTATGCTTCTTTCTTCCTTCCTTCCTTTCCTCCTTTCCTTCTCTCTTTCCTCAAACTTCTACTAATTCTCTCTACATTTTCTCCTTCTTTCCCTCCTTCTTTCCTTCCTTCCTCCCTCTCTCCCTCCCTCCCTCCTTTCTTTCCTTCTTTGCTTCTTTCTTCCTTCCTTCCTTTCCTCCTTTCCCTCTTTCTTTCCTCATACTTCTACTAATTCTCTCTACATTTTCTCCTTCTTTCCCTCCTTCCTTCCTTCCTTCCTGCCTCCCTCCCTCCTTTCTTTCCTTCTTTGCTTCTCTCTTCCTTCCTTCCTTTCCTCCTTTCCTTCTTTCTTTCCTCATACTTCTAATAATTCTCTCTACTTTTCCTCCCTTTTATTCTGAGCCGTGTGGATGAAAGGCTCTTGGTGCTCCAGCCTAGGAGGCAGGGCTCTGCCTCTGAGGTAGGAAAGCCAACTTCAGAACACTGATCAACAAGAGACCTCCCAGCTCCAGATAATATTAAACGGTGGAAATCTCCCAGAGACCTCCATCTTAACACCAGCACCCAGCTTCACTCAACGACCAGCAAGCCACAGTGCTGGACAACCTATGCCAAACAACTAGCAAAACAGGAACACAACCCCACCCATTAGCAGAGAGGCTGCCTAAAATCATAACAAGGCCACAGACACCCCAAAACACACCACCAGACGTGAACCTGCCCACTAGAGAGACAAGATCCAGCCTCATCCAGCACAACACAGGCACTAGTCCCCTCCACCAGGAAGC
Organism: Phocoena phocoena; assembly: GCF_963924675.1. Classification (NCBI taxonomy): domain Eukaryota; kingdom Metazoa; phylum Chordata; class Mammalia; order Artiodactyla; family Phocoenidae; genus Phocoena; species Phocoena phocoena. Next base: position 125,301,854 of record NC_089222.1, on the reverse strand, counting down.
CTACACAACCCGCTGAAACAACCTTAGCCACTGGAGACAGACATCAAAAACAACGGGAATTACGAACGTGCAGCCTGAAAAAGGAGACCCCAAACACAGTAAGATAAGCAAAATGAGAAGACAGAAAAACACACAGCAGATGAAGGAGCAAGATAAAAACCCACCAGACCTAACAAATGAAGAGGAAATAGGCAATCTACCTGAAAAAGAATTCAGAATAATGATAGTAAGGATGATCCGAAATCTTGGAAGTAGAATGGACAAAATGCAAGAAACAGTTAACAAGGACCTACAAGAACTAAAGATGAAACAAGCAACGATGAACAACGCAATAAATGAAATAAAAAGTACTCTAGATAGGATCAATAGCAGAATAACTGAGGCAGAAGAACGGATAAGTGACCTGGAAGATAAAGTAGTGGAAATAACTACTGCAGAGCAGAATAAAGAAAAAAGAATGAAAAGAACTGAGGACAGTCTCAGAGAGCTCTGGGACAACATGAAACGCACCAACATTCGAATTATAGGGGTTCCAGAAGAAGAAGAAAGAAAGAAAGGGACTGAGAAAATATTTGAAGAGATTATAGTTGAAAACTTCCCTAATATGGGAAAGGAAATAGTTAATCAAGTCCAGGAAGCACAGAGGGTCCCATACAGGATAAATACAAGGAGAAACACGCCAAGACACATATTAATCAAACTATCAAAAATTAAATACAAAGAAAGCATATTAAAAGCAGCAAGGGAAAAACAACAAATAACACACAAGGGAATCCCCATAAGGTTAACAGCTGATCTCTCAGCAGAAACCCTACAAGCCAGAAGGGAGTGGCAGGACATACTGAAAGTGATGAAGGAGAAAAACCTGCAACCAAGACTACTCTACCCAGCAAGGATCTCATTCACATTTGATGGAGAAATTAAAACCTTTACAGACAAGCAAAAGCTGAGAGAGTTCAGCACCACCAAACCAGCTTTACAACAAATGCTAAAGGAACTTCTCTAGATAAGAAATGCAAAAGAAGGAAACGACCTATAATAACGAACCCAAAACAATATAGAAAATGGGAATAGGAACATACATATAGATAATTACCTTAAATGTAAATGGACTAAATGCTCCCACCAAAAGACACAGATTGGCTGAATGGATACAAAAACAAGACCCTTATATATGCTGTCTACAAGAGACCCACCTCAGACCTAGAGACACATACAGACTGAAAGTAAGGGGATGGAAAAAGATATTCCATGCAAATGGAAACCAAAAGAAAGCTGGAGTAGCAATTCTCATATCAGACAAAATAGACTTTAAAATAAGGACTATTAAAAGGGATAAAGAAGGACACTACATAATGATCAAGGGATCGATCCAAGAAGAAGATATAACAATTGTAAATATTTATGCACCCAACATAGGAGCACCTCAATACGTAAGGCAAATACTAACAGCCATAAAAAGGGAAATTGACAGTAACACATTCATAGTAGGGGACTTTAACACCCCACTTTCACCCATGGACAGATCATCCAAAATGAAAATAAATAAGGAAACACAAGCTTTAAATGATACATTAAACAAGATGGACTTAATTGATATTTATAGGACACTCCATCCAAAAACAACAGAATACACATTTTTCTCAAGTGCTCATGGAACATTCTCCAGGATAGATCATATCTTGGGTCACAAATCAAGCCTTGGTAAATTTAAGAAAATTGAAATTGTATCAAGTATCTTTTCTGACCACAATGCCATGAGACTAGATATCAATTACAGGAAAAGATCTGTAAAAAATACAAACACATGGAGGCTAAACAATACACTACTTAATAATGAAGTGATCACTGAAGAAATCAAAGAGGAAATAAAAAAATACCTAGAAACAAATGACAATGGAGACACAACGACCCAAAACCTATGGGATGCAGCAAAAGCAGTTCTAAGGGGGAAGTTTATAGCAATACAAGCCCACCTTAAGAAGCAGGAAACATCTCGAATAAACAACCTAACCTTGCACCTCAAGCAATTAGAGAAAGAATAACAAAAAAGCCCCAAAGCTAGCAGAAAGAAAGAAATCATAAAAATCAGATCAGAAATAAATGAAAAAGAAATGAAGGAAACGATAGCAAAGATCAATAAAACTAAAAGCTTGTTCTTTGAGAAGATAAAGAAAATAGATAAACCACTAGCCAGACTCATCAAGAAAAAAAGGGAGAAGACTCAAATCAATAGAATTAGAAATCAGAAAGGAGAAATAACAACTGATACTGCAGAAATAAAAAAATCATGAGAGATTACTACAAGCAACTCTATGCCAATAAAATGGACAATCTGGAAGAAATGGACAAATTTTTAGAAATGCACAACCTGCCAAGACTGAATCAGGAAGAAATAGAAAATATGAACAGACCAATCACAAGCACTGAAATTGAAACTGTGATTAAAAATCTTCCAACAAACAAAAGTACAGGACCAGATGGCTTCACAGGTGAATTCTATCAAACGTTTAGAGAAGAGCTAACACCTATCCTTCTCGAACTCTTCCAAAATATAGCAGAGGGAGGAAGACTCCCAAATTCCTTCTACGAGGCCACCATCACCTTGATACCAAAACCAGACAAGGATGTCACAAAGAAAGAAAACTACAGGCCAATATCACTGATGAACATAGATGCAAAAATCCTCAACAAAATACTAGCAAACAGAATCCAACAGCACATTAAAAGGATCATACACCATGATCAAGTGGGGTTTATTCCAGGAATGCAAGGATTCTTCAATATACGCAAATCTATCAATGTGATAAACCATATTAACAAATTGAAGGAGAAAAACAATATGATCATCTCAATAGATGCAGAGAAAGCTTTTGACAAAATTCAACACCCATTTATGATAAAAACCCTCCAGAAAGTAGGCATAGAGGTAACTTTCCTCAACATAATAAAGGCCATATATGACAAGCCCACAGCAAACATCATCCTCAATGGTGAAAAACTGAAAGCATTTCCACTAAGATCAGGAACAAGACAAGGTTGCCCACTCTCACCACTCTTATTCAACATAGTTTTGGAAGTTTTAGCCACAGCAATCAGAGAAGAAAAGGAAATAAAAGGAATCCAAATCGGAAAAGAAGAAGTAAAGCTGTCACTGTTTGCAGATGACATGATACTATACATAGAGAATCCTAAAGATGCTACCAGAAAACTACTAGAGCTAATCAATGAATTTGGTAAAGTAGCAGGATACAAAATTAATGCACAGAAATCTCTGGCATTCCTATATACTAATGATGAAAAATCTGAAAGTGAAATCAAGAAAACACTACCATTTACCATTGCAACAAAAAGAATAAAATATCTAGGAATAAACCTACCTAAGGATACGAAAGACCTGTATGCAGAAAATTATAAGACACTGATGAAAGAAATTAAAGATGATACAAATAGATGGAGAGGTATACCATGCTCTTGGATGGGAAGAATCAACATTGTGAAAATGACTCTACTACCCAAAGCAATCTACAGATTCAATGCAATCCCTATCAAACTACCACTGGCATTTTTCACAGAACTAGAACAAAAAATTTCGCAATTTGTATGGAAACACAAAAGACCCCGAATAGCCAAAGCAATCTTGAGAACGAAAAAAGGAGCTGGAGGAATCAGGCTCCCTGACTTCAGACTATACTACAAAGCAACAGTAATCAAGACAGTATGGTACTGGCACAAAAACAGAAAGATAGATCAGTGTAACAGGATAGAAAGCCCAGAGATAAACCCACGCACATATGGACACCTTATCTTTGATAAAGGAGGCAGGAATGTACAGTGGAGAAAGGACAGCCTCTTCAATAAATGGTGCTGGGAAAACTGGACAGGTACATGTAAAAATATGAGATTAGATCACTCCCTAACACCATACACAAAAATAAGCTCAAAATGGATTAAAGACCTAAATGTAAGGCCAGAAACTATCAAACTCTTAGAGGAAAGCATAGGAAGAACACTCTATGACATAAATCACAGCAAGATCCTTTCTGACCCACCTCCTAGAGTAATGGAAATAAAAACAAAAATAAACAAATGGGACCTAATGAAACTTCAAAGCTTTTACACAGCAAAGGAAACCATAACCAAGACCAAAAGACAACCCTCAGAATGGGAGAAAACATTTGCAAATGAAGCAACTGACAAAGGATTAATCTCCAAAATTTACAAGCAGCTCATGCAGCTCAATAACAAAAAAACAAACAACCCCATCCAAAAATGGGCAGAAGACCTAAACAGACATTTCTCCAAAGAAGATATACAGAATGCCAACAAACACATGAAAGAATGCTCAACATCATTAATCATTAGAGAAATGCAAATCAAAACTACAATGAGATATCATCTCACACCAGTCAGAATGGCCATCATCAAAAAATCTATAAACAATAAATGCTGGAGAGGGTGTGGAGAAAAGGGGACACTCTTGCACTGCTGGTGGGAATGTGAATTGGTTCAGCCACTATGGAGAACAGTATGGAGGTTCCTTAAAAAACTACAAATAGAAGTACCATATGACCCAGCAATCCCACTACTGGGCATATACCCTGAGAAAACCAAAATTCAAAAAGAGTCATGTACCAAAATGTTCATTGCAGCTCTATTTACAATAGCCCGGAGATGGAAAGAACCTAAGCGCCCATCATCGGACGAATGGATAAAGAAGATGTGGCACATATACACAATGGAATATTACTCAGCCTTAAAAAGAAATGAAATTGAGATATTTGTAATGAGATGGATAGACCTAGAGTCTGTCATACAGAGTGAAGTAAGTCAGAAAGACAAAGACAAATACCGTATGCTAACACATATATATGGAATTTAAGGGGAAAAAATGTCATGAAGAACCTAGGGATAAGACAGGAATAGAGGCGCAGACCTACTGGAGAACGGACTTGAGGATATGGGGAGGGGGAAGGGTGAGTTTTGACAGGGCGAGAGAGAGTCATGGACATATACACACTAACAAACGTAGTAAGGTAGATAGCTAGGGGGAAGCAGCCGCAAGGCACAGGGATATAAGCTCGGGGCTTTGGGACAGCCTGGAGGGGTGGGAGGGGGGGAGTGGGAGGGAGGGAGACGCAAGAGGGAAGACACATGGGAGCACATGTATATGTATAGCTGATTCACTTTGTTATAAAGCAGAAACTAACACACCATTGTAAATCAATTATACCCCAATAAAGATGTTAAAAAAATAAAAAAAAAAAAAAAAAAAAAAAAGAGTGAGAGGAGTATCCAAATAAGCAAACTGAGAAATTAAAGAGGAGATAGCAAACAATACCACAGAGATACAGAAAATCATAAGAGAATACTACAAACAGATATATGTCAATAAATTGGACAGCTTAGAAGAAATGGACAAATTTCTAGAAACATACAAACTTCCAAAACTAAATTAGGAAAAAATAAACAATCTCTACAGACCCCATTACCCTGGTAACAAAACCAGAAAAAGACACTACAAAAAGAGAAAATTACATGTCAGTATGTTTCATAAATATAGATGCAAAAATCTTCAACAAAATATTAGCAAATCAAATTTGACAATATATAAAAAAGATTATACACTAGGATCAAGTGGGATTTTTCTGAGGGATGCAAGGATAGTTCAGTAATCACAAATCAGTCAATGAGATACTCCACATTAACAAAATGAATGATAAGAATCACATGATCATCTCAACTGATGCAGAAAAGGCATTTGAGAAAATTCAACATTCATTCATGAGAAAAATTCTCATCAAAGTTGTTATAGAAGGTATGTATCTCAACATAATAAGGGCCATTTATGACAAACTCACAGCTAACATCATTCTCAACAGTGAAAACCTGAAAGTTTTTCTTCTAAAATCAGGAACAAGATAAGGATGTCCACACCCACCACTTCTATTTAACATAGTATTGGAAGACCTAGCCACAGCAATCAGACAAGAAAAAGAAATAAAAAGAAACCAAATTGTAAGGGAAAAAGTAAAACTGTCACTACTTGCAGATGAAATGATTCCATATATAGGAAATCCTAAAATCTCCACCAAAACCTTTATTAGAATCAATATATGAATTCAGTAATGTTTCAGGATACAAGATTAATATACAGAAATCTGTAGTATTTCTGTACACTAATTAAGAACTATCAGCAAAGAAATTAAGGAATCAACCTCATTTACAATCACATCAATAAGAATAAAATACCTAGAAATAAAGGTAACCAAGGTAGTGAAAGACCTATACTCCAAAAACTGTAAGATGAAGGCATTTGAAAATGATACAAATAAATGGAAATATATCCCTGTTGATGGATTAGAAGAAATTAATACAGTTAAAATGCCTACACTATCCAAAGCAATGTACAGATTCAATGCAATCTCTGTCATAATAGCCATCACATTTTTCACAGAACTAGAACAAATAATCCTAAAATTTATATGGAACCACAAAAGACACTGAATTGCCAAAGCACTCTTGAGAATAAAGAACAAAGCCAAAGATATCATGCTCCATGACTTTATACTACAATCTACAGTTACCAGCACAGCATGGTACTGGCATATAAACAGACACATAGATGAAAGGAACAGAATAGCAAGCTGAGAAATAAATCCAGACTTATATGGTTGATTAATCTATGACAAAGGAGACAAGAATATACACTGAAGAAAAGACAATCTCTTCAATATAGTGGTGCTGGGAAAACTGGAGAGCTACATGTAAAAGAATGATATTAGAACATTTCCTCACACTATAAATAAAAACAAAGTCAAAACAGATTAAAACTAAAATATCAGACCTGAAACCATAAAATTCCTAAAAGAAAATATAGGTAGAACACTCTGTGACATAAATCATAGAAATATTTTCCTTGGCTCTGTCTCGTAAGGCAAAGAAAACAGAAGCAAATATAAACAAAAGGGAAATAATTAAACTTACAAGCTTTTGCATAGCAAAGGAAACAGACAAAACAAAAAGACCTTCTTAGTGGGAGAAAATATTTGTAAATAGTATGACCTATAAGGGGTTAATATTCAAAATATATAAACAGCTCATACAATTCAATATCAAGAAAAACAAACTGATTTAAAAACTGGGCAGAAGACCCAAATAGACATTTTTCAGATGAAGACATACAGAGAGCCAACAGGCATATGAAAAGATGCTCAACATCTCTAATCATCAGAAAAAAAGCAAGGCAAAACCACAATGAGATATCACCTCACACCTGTCAGAATGGTTTTGTCAAAAAGTCTACAAATAACAAATGTTTCCAAGGATGTGGAGAAAAAAGAACACTAATACTCTGTTGGTGGGAATGTAAATTGGTGTAGCCACTATGGAAAACAGTATGGAGGTTCCTCCAAAAACTAAAAATAGAACTACCATATAATCCAGCAAATCCACTCCTGGGTATGTATGTAAAGAAAATGAAAACAATAATTCAAAACAATACATGCATCCAAATGGTCATAGCAGCATTATTTACAGGAGCCAAGATATAGAAACAATCTATGTGTCCATAGACAGATTAATGGATAAAGATGTGGTATATATACAATGGAATATTACTCAACCATAAAAAAGAGTGAAATTCTGTCCTTTGCAACAACATGGATGGACCTAGAGGGTATTATGCTTAGTGAAGTAAGTCATACAGAGAAAGACAAACACTATACATTATCACTTATATGTGAAATCTAAAAATAAAACAAATGAGTGTATATAACAAAACAGAAACAGACTAATGGATATATAGAACAAATTAGTGGTTACCAGTTGGGAAAGAGAAGTGGGGAGAGGCAAGATAGGGCAAGAGAATTAAGAGGTACAAAATACTATGTATAAAATAAATAAGCTACAAGGATATATTGTACAGCACAGGGAACTATTACCTTTATTTTATAATAACTTTAAATGGAGTAGATCTCTAAAAATACTGTAATACTATGCTGTACACCAGAAACCAATACAATATTGTAAATCAACTACACTTCAATAAAAAAAGAAAAATATAATTTTTACCTCTTAAGAATCCACATGGAATGTTCTAATATTTCATCATATCCTTATTTGTTAGCCTTTGAGGTTTAGGATAAACAAAAAAAGAAAACAAAAAATTCCTTGTCATGTCTATGAATGCTTTATCATGTTATCCAAAATATAATGTCTTTTATTTGAAAATTTAAAAAAAATGTCATTTATTATTATTATTATTATTATTATTATTTTTATAAATTTATTTATTCATTTATTTATTTTTGGCTGTGTTGGGTCTTCGTTTCTGTGCGAGGGCTTTCTCTAGTTGTGGCAAGCGGGGGCCACTCTTCATCGCGGTGCGCGGGCCTCTCACTGTCGCGGCCTCTCTTGCTGCGGAGCACAGGCTCCAGACGCGCAGAGCTCAGTATTTGTAGCTCACGGGCCCAGCTGCTCCGTGGCACGTGGGATCTTCCCAGACCAGGGCTTGAACCCGTGTCCCCTGCATTGGCAGGCAGACTCTCAACCACTGCGCCACCAGGGAAGCCCTGTCATTTATTATTTTATGGCTTTAGTTGTTGACTTTGAAATAGAATCAAGATGTATTGTATGTATAGCAGCTGCGGGAAAATTAACATTTAGTGGATCCAAATATCAGCTAAGTGACTGGTGATAATTTATCTTCCTCCACAAATGAAAAATATTTTAGGTCATAAACTATTTGGACACATCTGCTAAATGAGAACTTTTTTTCAAATTCATAATAATCCCATCTTTAAAGGATGACATTCAGAGATTATAACCTGTGGGACTCAATTTACGTAAAAATTTAGGACTGAGGTCTTTACAAGATGAGAATAAACAGAGGAAAAGACCCAGCTTCAAAAGCTTAGCAAAACAACTTTTTCACTAAAGGGATTTTCATCTATCATGCAACTAAGGGAATCAGCCTCCCTCAATCTTGCATTATTTTTTTCTCATATGTGAATTTCAAGGTCTCCATGAGAAAGACAAAGAAATACGAAACACACTACATCTTACCAAGCTTTACCCAGAGTGATATACTTTCAGTTTGCTCAAAATCCACTGGACAGAACTGGTCTCCTGACCCCAAGCTAATTGCAAAAACATCCAAACAAAATTTATGGAATGATTAGTGAAAATGAACTGTGTTTGCAGTGAAGACTAAGAAAACTAACAATGGCAAGTCATATCTAGGGAAAATCCCAAAGCAAGTTCTTAGCACATGTACTTTTCCAAAGTAGTATGGCTTTGAATGATGATTGGCATTTTTTGTGAGGGGAAGGAAAACACTATTATATATTTTTTCATTAATTGAAAGACATACATTTTGCCACATTTCAACATCTGTGAAATCATAATTCATTTTATAATCACAGTTGGGTTTTGATAGACATAATGTAGATGTTATGAACTGCTTGTATATGTATAAAAACTTGTAAAATTGGTGTGAATCTTGATAAGAAACCTCAGAGACAATAAGTAAGCACTCCTTTAAGAATTTTGCAACAGCACTTTTGAAGGCACAGAGGATGATAATATGTGAAAAATGCAAATACTAATAAATCTGAGTCAAAAAGTGCTTCAAAAGAGTTTTACTCAACATGTAGAATTTCAGGAATACCTTAACTAATTAACTTCACTCATCATTTTCTTATTTGTAGTCTATGCTAAAATATATATGCTAAAAATTTCACTAATTAAGACTGAGATAGATATGTCAACAAGTACACAATTTTTAAAATGTTATAAATATATCTATCTTGGATCATTCAGAAGCTTTTATTTTTCCTTCATTCCTGATGCATAAAATAATGGTGAGTCTTAGAATGGCTGAAATAATAGATTTGAATAAATATGATATAAAATAATTAAATGATTTTGAATGATTAGTATTCATGCATAGAGGTTAAAAAATACTATGAAATTGATTAAACAGCTTCCTTTAGGACAGCACTTTAAATGTAGTTTTCCACAAGAAAAGCATTCACGAAGTTGAGTTAGAAATGACCAACACATTCTAAAGTCACTTGGATATAAAATCACTAATATTATAAATGTATGTTATCAGTAAAACTTTTTATGCTCTAATGTTTTTATAATTCTCCACCCTTTTAAACAATTTAAAAGCAAATTGCAGTGAAAGTGCAGTTATTTAAAGTTTTGTTACTTAAAGCATGAGCTAGTACACTGTGGCTCTACTAAATTTTGAAATATAACTTAAACTGCAAATATCCCTTGCAATATCACAGATGATACTTTTTTTTTTTTTTTTTTTGGTACACGGACCTCTCACAGTTGTGGCCTCTCCTGTTGCGGAACACAGGCTCCGGACCGCAGGCCCAGCGGCCATGGTTCAGGGGCCCAGCCGCTCCGCAGCACGTGGGATCCTCCCAGACTGGGGCATGGACCCGTGTCCCCTGCATGGCAGGTAGACTCAACCACTGTGCCACCACAGAAGCCCCAACACAGATGATACATTTTTAAACCAATAAATTTGGCTCACATCACAAGGGATTTAGTAATATTAATGCTACAAGACCTTCCAGATAAAGAATTTCAAATTCATATATATATATTTTTTGATTGATAACCATGAATTCATTCAAAGCCAAGAGAAAAGCTGAGTGATGTCAAGCAGTTGGCAACCATGCAGCTCAATCAAAGTAATACCTCATTGATCCTGAGACAATGATAGGACTTGATGTTGAATCTGGCAAGTCCACTGACATTAGCTCTAATGAGACCACATTCAGGGCAGTTGCATTAGGCTACAAACTGAACTGCTCCCTGCTCATAGACCTTGAGGAGGAGATGTGAGTCATGCCATCAGATACAGAACAGACAGGCAATGAGTGGTTACAGCTTAAATGTGATAGAGTATACATGGTTTATTCCCTCCATAATCTTCTTTAAATTGCATTTGTCCAAAATATACCACTATTTCAAAGAAACTAAAACAGAGCCCAAAATATGTTTTTTACACTAAGATGGATTCTATGAAGGGAATAAGGTATGTGTACATAGTTACACTGCCCTCATGGAACTTGGGGAAATATATGTGCCTCAGTCCTCCCTCTTACTGACTCCACAGTATTGACATTTGTACCCTCAATCTAACTTGTGAAGCAAGATACACACACAATAAATCATACGTTTGAATAAATCTTGTGTGCTCAAATGAGTGATACTGACAGGAGCCACTGCAAGGAAGCTTGAGTTTGAGTTCAGCGGTATCTGATAAGATGATTAGAAGGGGATGGCGTCAAGCAGCAGGAAATGAAATGAAATTGCAAAAACATGGAAAGTCATTGTATGCTATGGTTCCAGGAGGTAACTTCTCTAAAAGTAGTTGTTTGTAACTTAGGACCACATGTCAAAAAATTAAAGAGTAATAGCGTTTGGTAAATATGTTAATAAAAATCATCACAAACCTTGAAATGCTACTAGAAAATGCAGACCTCAGCAATGTCTCATTAAAGTCAATGAATGCTTTAAATTATAGTGTTGGCATGATAGGAAATCCTAAATCTGAGGACAGATTAATCATTTAGTGTGACAGTAAAAACCTAATTATACAGGTGTTCATTGAAAAGCCAGTGTATCAATTTACCTCTGAATAAGTGTATCAATACGATTCTCTAATACAGTATCAATAAGATTAGACAGGAAGGAATAGATATCAAAGAATTTTCAGAAGATAAGTATGTTGTGATTATTTGTTTTCATAATGAATAGAGACAGATATGCAAAGATTAAAAATCTGCCTTGTGTAATAAAGAAGAGCAGAGCTCGTGAAGTATCTTAGAGTAGAAAATATCCTGTATAGAATATAATTTTCATGAATCATAATTTTTGCCCATATTAAATAGAAATTACCAAACTAACAATAATAATAGTAATGGCCCTCATGTCAAGTACTGGAAAATATTTTTAAATGTTTACCTTTTTCTGATTTTATCTCACTGCATTACGTTCAAGATGTCAAGAATTTTATATTACAATGGTTATGGCTGGTTGATAGATGCAAAGATAGTGATTCCTCACTTGTGCTAAAAAAAATTCCAAGGAGGTAAAAGCTATTTTCAGTATGTCACAAGAACCTGCAGTGCTGTGCCACATATATTTACTAAATACCAGGTCATGTTATTTACTTGCTCCTCACTACGAGTTTTATGGATCAAACTTCCTGAAAATTACAAAAATGGAACTTTATTTTCTTGAACTTACCTACTACAGCAAACTTATCTCACTAGAAGTGGGTATGTTGTTTATGTAATTCTTGCAGTCCCAATTGCTTTATAATAGTAAAACAAGAAGCACATTTTGGCTTTGGCTGGTGCTCAGGAGTACAAAATTACTTTTGTTATTCAAAAACTTCTTTTCATTCCTCCAGTCTCTGAATGTAAAATTTTTATTAAAAATTAACTTCCTCATTCATCTTTCAACATATTACTCTTTTTTACTATACTTTACTATCTGATTTGTTTTTAATTTTTACTGATCTATTAGATATTTGAGAATAAGAATTTTGTTAAATTAAGTTTTGACAAGAAGAAATTATTTTTTTAATACTAGGTATTGATAAATTTTGTGTACTGTAAAGGGAAACGAATGTCATTAAAAGTAATTCATGGTCATAGTGGAAAATGCACATTCCACAGTCTTCATATGAATGGCCCCTGGCTCTTTAAGTCAGCCTACTCTTCTCATGGAAATTATGTCCCATAAAGATGTTACACACATTACTCTAACTTTAGAGTGATCAAAGATGACTTTCTTCCTTTCTTGTAAGATTACTACGGACTACAGGCTGGCCTATGATATTCATGCATTTTCTATTTTGAATCTGATCATTGACTGGTAATCCCAACCCATCTCTCCCGCATTTGGCTGGTCCCTTTGGCTTCATATTTTTTTCCAGTGGGTGAGGATAGATACAGAAGAATGTAACTAGGAAGAAATTAAGCATCTAGAATGACATGGTATTTTTCAAGGTAGTAATTTGATGCAAAAGAGTGGATCCTTTAAAACAAAGAGCTTTGTACTAACTCCTAAAAAAGAAGAAAAGGGAAAACAATACAAGGTATTTGTTATGAATTGATTACATAAAGAAGTTTAAAACATAATATATTTTAGAAGTATGTGCTGAGACTCATTATACGAGTATAGAGGTTGAAAAATAAAAAAATCATGAACACTCAAATCATGAGATAATATGATATAACTTTAGAATTCATTCTAAGTGTAAGAACAGTCTTTCAGCTTGCTATTCAAGTGAAGTCATATTTAATGGTTTGTTTATTCATTCAACTCTAACACATTAAGTGGAAATCCTCTTAGTTACTCAAGCTTCTATTAGTTTGGGTTAAAGATATTAAATTATTTTTGAAAAATTTCAGTAATGATCTTGTTTTCAGAGTGTGGAATAATTGTTAATAACCTTTTCCTCTTTATATAATAATGCTGACTTCATGTGTTTCTTCTGACATTTCCAAATGGCCAGATACAGAGATTTTAGGAATCCACTACAAGTTTCTGCTTTTCACACACATTCAAAGATATGTTGAACAGCATGCATATTACATCACCAGAAAAGATTTTCACATTGAATTCCTTGTTAACAAGGACTATTTGCATCCTTTTAGTCACCTTCTAATTCTGAAATACATATCAATAGATTTTTGAGTACTTCCTAGATGCAAGACACCTGTTAGGTAACATTTGCTTTTTATTAAACATTGTTAGGCAATTATGTTTGCTAAGGATCTTTTGGCTGTAACAAGAACACAACTTGAAGAGCTTAAAACATAAGAAATGTATTACGTATCATAATAAGTAGTCCCTATGTACTGTGATGTATTTAGAGACTCAAGATGCTATAAAAATTCTTAGGTTGCTTTTATCTTTTACTCTAGTTTCTTCAGCTACCTCACTGCCTCATCAAAACTTAACTATAGTAGTTCTGGGCAATCCATTCTTACATTTAACATACAGAGGCTTTAAAGTTTTTCCTAGAAATCAGTGTTCCTCATTCACAAGCAGATTTCCACTGGAATCTTAATTGACAGAAGGGAGGAAAATATTTCTTTCTAAGTCAGCCTCTGGCAAAGGAAATGTAATTCATATCATTGGAATAGCCCAAATAAGATTAACCCCTTCTGAGTCTGAGTAAAGATCTTACTTCCCTGAGTATTTGGAATCATGGAAGAGAGTAAACATCCAACAGTGTATGCTACAGAGAGTTTAATTATCACAGTCTACAAAAAAGGAAACACAAATTTAAAACAACAAATATTTTCCCCAAGTTTTAACAATTTATAAGTATTGTAGCTAGAATTAAGATTATTGAACAAACAAGTCATTTTTAACTAAATACTTCCCTTTATCTTCATTCCAAAGATGTTATCATTCCAAAGATAACATCTATTCATTAAATCAACATATATCTAACAGTCACTAGATCTATAGATACATGACAAACTTTCAAAAATTAATAAGAAACAAATATCCCATAGTCTGACACTCAGACATAAATAAGATAATTTATTAATAAGTATGTAGTAGATAAAATGAGTGAAAAGTGACCATGGTATTATGAGTTCAGAGAAGTGGAACAACTAGCAAGAGGGATTTTGTCCTTAGAAAAGAGGTAGTTGAGCTGAATAAGGGAAAATCTTCCTACAGTAATAAGTGTAAATGTCTACATTTACAAAAATAAAATACCTAAAAATTAATCATATTTAGGTATATTTGATATTACTCAAAAAAGGTAATTTGGCTTTAATTAAAATGGAAAAATCCAATTTACTCATGTAATTTCTCAGAAGTAAACAATGTAAATATGAAAATAAAATGACAAGGAAACTGAAAAAAAAATTCTCCCAAGTATACGCTTAATTAACAACATTTCTTAGAAGTATACGTTCATTTTAGAAGTATGTTTTTGTTTCTGGTGGTCTTTTTTTCTCTTTCTGTGAAGAGTAGCTGTTGCTTACATCAATACATAACCCTTTCTTTGAGCATACCTGAATGGAGTAAACTAGTTATTGCTGCTTTCCAGGTCTACTGGAATATCTCTAGATGTTAGGATAGGATGAGTGGTCAGTAAGGATCAGAAAAGTAGCCAGATTCTGAGACTAGAATCTTTAGAAAACATTCTAACATTTGTAGCTTTCATTCACAACTTTTAGTCATATAATGTAGAAATGATGGGAATTATTGAAATTCTAGAGAAATAAAATATCCTTCAGCAGTGAAAACTCATAATTTTATAAACACTAAGTTTATTCTTCTGATAGCTGGGGAAAAATATATTCAGTATTATACTAGAAGTTGTAGGGAATTTAAGAAAATGAACATGCACAAAATGGAAATTCATAGATTAAAGCTATTTGGCTCTTTATTCTGCTCCCTTGATCTATTTGTTTATTCTTTTGCCAATATCAGCCTGTCTTGGCAGCTGTAGCATTACAATACATCTTGAAGTCAGGTAACATTAGTTTTCCAAATTTGTTCTTCTCCTTCAATATTGTGTTGATTTTTTTGAGTCTTTTGCCTCTCCATGTGAACTCTAAAATCAACTTGTTGATATCCATAAATAACTTGCTGGGATTTTGATTGGAATTGCATAGTATATATAGTTTGAGCTGGGAAGAACTGATATCTTGACTATATTGAGTTTTCCTATCCATGAATAATGTAGTGTGTCTCCATTTATTTAGTTCTGCTTTGATTTCATTTATTAAAGTTTTGTACTTTTCCATGTATAGATATCGTACATAGTTTGTTAGATTTATATTAAGTATCTTGGGTTTTGTGGGTGCTAATGTAAATGGTATTGTGTTTTTAATTTCAAATTCTACTTCATCATTGTTGGTATGTAAGAAAGCAGTTGACATTTATGTATTAACCTTGAATCTTTCATCCTTCTTTTAATTGTTTACTAGTTCCAAAAATATATTTTTCTATTCTTTCAGATTTTCTACATAGACTATCATGTCATCTTCAAAGAAAGACAGTTTTGTGTCTTCCTTTCTATACATCTTTTGTTTCCTTTCCTTGACTTTTGACATTAGCAAGGGCTTCTAGTATGATTTTGAAAAGTAGTAGTGAGAGGGGACATTCTTATCTTTCACCTAATCTTAGTGGGAATGATTTGAGTTTCTCACCATTAAGTGTGATGTTAGCTGTAGGTTTTTTGTAGATGTTTTTTTATCAAGTTGAAGAAGTTTCCCTCTATTTCTAATTTAATGGAGTTTTTATCATAAAAGGGGGTGGGATTTTCTCAAATGCCTTTTCTAGATGTATTTATATGACCATGTGATTTCATTGATTTTTCTCTATTGATTTTCTGTTTTTCCTACAAATTATTAAATTTCTGGGAATATTGACAGAAATCTTTATATTTTTATGTTTCAGAGTGAGGGAAAGCTCAAAAATTGTTTTCAATTTGTGTAAAGAAGACTTTGAATAGAATCTAACTATGTAATAGTAGAAAGTTACCTATACAGTTAACATAGTTGATAATATGTCAAATTATTCTCTCTGTTCTCAGGTGCTCTCATATTTACAACGTTTTGGAAACTCTGTGTCAGAATGTCACTTTAAAAATTAAGTGTATGGGATTACCCTGGTGGTGCAGTGGTTAAGAAGCTGCCTGTCAATGCAGGGCACATGGGGTACACGGATTCGATCCCTGGTCTGAGAAGATCTCACATGCCACGGAGCAACTAAGCCCATGCACCACAACTACTGAACCTGCACTCTAGAGCTCGCAAGCCACAACTACTGAGCCCTAGTTCCACAACTACTGAAGCTCGTGCACCTAGAACCCATTTTCCAAACAAGAGAAGGCACCTCTATAAGAAGCCTATTCACCAAAACAAAGAGTAGCCCCCCCCTTGCTGCAACTAGAGAAAGCCTGCACACAGCAACAAAGGCCCAACACAGCCAAAAATAAATAAATACATAAATTTATTTTTAAAAAAGATTAAGTGCATGAGATATGAAGTTATACATCATTCAAGTCATGTGTAGAAAATTATTTTGGAGAAAAGCTCAGCTGCATTAAGCATTCTTTTCACTGACTTACGGCTTTAGAATTGAAATACGGCATCATCCCTTAGAAGCTTATGTTTTCCTTCTATAATTATTGAAGAATATGTATTTGAAATCCCACCTTCTCCCTTAACAGATTCCCTTTGAAATCAATAAAGCATTTTAACAAAAGGGAAAATTCCTATACCTGTTTAAATACCAGGGAAGATTGAAATTTAGGAAGTTAAACATGAAATTTGTTACTACTGTAGATCAGATTGAATTTGAGTAAAGGAGGAGTCCACTCAAATAGAATACTCTGCTTGAGAAAGAACAACTAGAATAAAACAAAAATAAATATACAAACAAACAAACAAATCAATAAATAAAATAGCCCTATAGGGCTAGAAAAACAAAAGACAAATATTCTGTATTTCTGAATTATTAGGGCTGAAGTGAGGTTATATAATAGAGATACATTATAATAAGTGAGGACTGCAACTGTGACTGAGGTAAAGCACTATTTTTAGGGATTCCCACTGAGCTATATACATTTGGCATGAAAGATTACACTAGGCTATAATCCTCAATAGGCGATCATTCCTAAGGAAGGTAGCCCTTTCACAACAAAAGCCAAGATAAAATTCTACATTTCATTGCAAATAATAAAATAAAATTTAAATAAGTCATTTGGTCCAGGAACAATTTATCTCTGAGGACTGTCCCAAACTATCTTCATTCTTAGTCATTTCCTCTTTTTCCTTTTCTCCACCAATTACAGTATGACTTTAAACACACACACACATATACATAAAATTAGAAATATTTTGTTATTATAAGGTACTCATACTACTCATGAAGAGATAAAATGTAATTTTAAAGTATAATTGGATTAGTTGTAAATGTATATTGCAAACTCTAAACAATCACTAGAGAAAGCAGAAAAATAAGTATAACTAGTATGCAAAGAATAAAGAGAAAATAGGGCTTCCCTGGTGGCACAGTGGTTGAGAGTCTGCCTGCCGATGCAAGGGAGGCGGGTTCATGCCGCGGTCCGGGAAGATCTCACATGCCGCAGAGCAGCTAGGCCCGTGAGCCATGGCCACTGAGCCTGCGCGTCCAGAGCCTGTGTTCCTCAACGGGAGAGGCCACAACAGTGAGAGGCCCACATATGGCAAAAAAAGAAAAAAAAAGAAAAAAAAGAAAAAAGAGAAAAATAAAATCTTATAAAAAGCTTAATTAAGACCATGAAATGCAGAAGAAAGTGGAAAACAAAGATAGGAACAAAGAACAAAAGCAATAAATACCAAAAAAAAGTATTGAATATGGTAGATATTAATCCAAGTATCAATAATCACTTTGAATGTCAATGGTCTAAATACACCAATTAAAAGACAGATTGTCAAAGTAGATCAAAAACAGGATCCAAATATATGTTGTCTACAATAAATATTCATTTTACCTATAAAGACACAGAGAAGTTAAAAGTAGATGGATAGAGAAAAATATACTGCCCTAACACTAATGTAAAGAAAGCAAGAGTGCTATATCAATTTCAAACAGAGCTGACTTTAAAGTCAGAAAATTTATCAGGGATAAAGAAGGGCATTACAAAATTATAAAAGACTATTCTTCAAGAAGATCTAACCATTCTTAATATGTATGTGCCTAGCAAGAGAACATCAAACTATGTGAGGCAAAAACTGACAAAACTGAAAGGAGAAATGGGCCAATATACTATCATAGTGGAGACTTCAACACCCCTCTGTCAGAAATGATCAGACCTAGCAGGCAGAAAATCAGGGAGGACACAGTTGAACTAAGCAACACTATCAATCAATGGGATATAACTGATATCTATAGACTACTTCAACCAACTACAGCAGAATACTTTTTCTTCTCAAACTCACATGGAATATTCACCAAGATAGATCACATTCTGGACCATAAAACATATCTTAACAAATTTAAAGGAATATGAATTATACAATGTCTGCTCTCAGGCCACAATGGAATTAATCTAGAAATCAATAACAGAAAGATAATTTAAAAAGCTCAAAACACGTAGAGATTAAACAACATACATCTAAATAACATGAGTCAAAGAATACATTTCAAGAGAAAATTTTTTAAAAAATTGTAACTGAGTGAATATAAAAACACAATTTGTCAAAATGTGTGATATGCATTGAAAGCAGTACTTAGAGGGAAGTTTATATCATTGAATGCATATATTAGAAGAGAAGAATGACATAAATCAATAATATAATTATTATTTGAAGGTACATACAGTTTTTTAAAGAAAGTTTTCAAGGCTCACTGAATGCACTTTAGTTTCAGTGGGGTAGAGGGGGGAACAGGACTCACTGAGTGAGAGCAAAAATAAAGGAACATTCTATATATTCTGTTTTGGCTCATACAGTCTTAGTTGCTAGTGGCTAGTTGCTTTTCTCCTAATTTGTGTAAACAACTCATTATGTGAAAAAATATATGATTCCTAAGTTGTAGGTAATTTTAAGTGGATTTGTAGTACAGCCTGGGTTAATTTCATATTTTCACTTGCTTTCTACTCCATCCTGCCATTCACGGAGATTATCTGCTGAGAGATCGTAGAGCTCAGATGCTTACGAAAGAAAAATGTACTGAAACCTTAATTAAAATAGTTATCACTGATCATTGACAATCAAAGGAGAACAATATCAGGTAAGTCTTAGGAGTTTCCTCAAACTTATTTCACATAAAAATAGTTATACAATTTTACTTCTTCACAGAATAACATTATGATAGTGGCTGTAACTTGCAGACATTACTTCATCCTAATCGAGATATTTTCGTACAAACTACTTTTTGTTTTATTCCCTAGGAAATGAGTACATTTCCAGCATTAGAGTTTTTTTTTTTTTTTTGGACTCAAAGTTCTTCTTTTAACTTGCTTTATCTCTCCTAGACATAAACTGCAGAGTTGTTTTCTCTCTCTCTCTCTCTCTCTCTCTTTTTTTTTTTTTTCCTGTTCTGCTCTCAATGTTACTTCCTTTCCTTCATCCACTTTTTTTAATATCCCTTTTTCAAGTACCAGCATTTTACAATCAACTTCATCAACACTGGCTGGTTTAAAATCCTAGCTCTTAAATGTCAGGGCTTGTAAAACTTGCTTGGAGAAGACCTAGCTCAATAAAACTCTATCAGTGTTTAATAAATCCTACATGACAATGATAAAAATTCAAAGGGCAATTTTCCCCCTCAGTAATTTCACTGTGCTAGCAGGAGACCAGAACATACTGCACTTTATCATGAATGTTCACTTATATGTGGCTCTGGTTTGTCATGTCATAATATCATTACCAGTTAAGATACCATCCTTTCAATTTAAGTAAGAACAGCAGAACAGACTTACCAACGTTTAATTAATTATTCAGCTTTGCAACAGATAATTTGTTTTGCTTCTATCCTGCAGGAGGCTTGCTGGCTAGATGCTCAGCATCAGAAGAGCTGTTTGCTAAGACTGATCTCTGCCTGTCAGCAGATGTTAGCAAGAGGAAGGACAGAGAGGAATATACAGAGAGATAATAAGTGTGGTTGTCAAAACATCTGTCATGTATGAAGTAACTCCAGTGAGAAAAGTGTTTTACAGTGATCTCAATGCATATCACAACCTAATTTTGCTCATGTATTATTTTTGGAAAATTTTTTGGAGAGCAGAAAATGAATTCTTCCAATTACTTAGTGAATTGGGACAGCACAATGCATTCTTAAAATCAGATTAAAAAAACTCATTCCATTATTTTTACATGAAAAATCATGTTATGTTAATTAGTAGTAACATAGTTTAGAAATAATATTAGCCCAGGAGCATTTTGTGATATAAATGGGAATAACAACATTAGAATCCCTGGAGTTTTCCTTTTCTGACCACTGCCTTCAATTTTCCCTGTTTTCCCACCCTCAGTTCTCTTGACTGTGCTCTTTGGCAACATTCAATCTCTAGAAATATGTGCTTTGTGATATTAATTATCATTATAGTAAATAACTGTATTGACTATTCCTCATTCTTGATTATGTTTTCTTTTATCATCTTTGCTTACTTTCTAATGCTTTCTTCTGCCCCTGCTATTGACTGTTCCTCCACTTTCCCACTCCAAAGCTTAGATGTGTCCTAAAGTCCTGTCTTTGTGGCTTTAATCTTCTTTTCATCCTCCCTCCATTAGTGATTCAAGCAGCTTCCCAATTCGACTATCCTAAAGTGATGGCATCAAAATCTGCCTGCTTCATTTCCCATCCCAGGAGGATATAAAATCAGATGTTTCTAATAAGCTGAGACTGACTTTGTGAGGTCTCTGAACAGGACCTGAGGGTGTCTTCTGAAGGGAATGGAAATTTGGCTTTAAGTTTTCCTTCTCAGTGATATGCAGGTAGTCAAAAACCATTTCGAGGGACCTTGAAGATGGCGGAAGAGTAAGACGCGGAGATCGTCTTCCTCCCCACGGATACACCAGAAATACATCCACACGTGGAACAACTCCTACAGAACTCCTACTGAAGGCTGGCAGAAGACCTCAGACCTCCCAAAAGGCAAGAAACTCCCCACGTACCTGGGTAGGGCAAAAGAAAAAAAGAAAAAACAGAGACAAAAGAATAAGGACGGCACCTGCACCAGTGGGAGGGAGCTGTGAAGGAGGAAAAGTTTCCACACACTAGGAAGCCCCTCCGTGGGCGGAGACTGCGGGAGGCGGAGGGGGGAGTTTCGGGACCGCGGAGTAGTGCACAGCGACGGGTGCGGAGGGCAAAGCGGGGAGATTCCTGCACAGACGTTCGGTGCCGACCGGCACTCACCAGCCCGAGAGGCTTGTCTGCTCACCCGCTGGGGCGGGCGGGGCTGCGAGCTGAGGCTCGGGTTTTGGTTTTGGACGGAGCTCAGGGAGAGGACTGGGGTTGGCGGCTTGAACATAGCCTGAAGGGGTTAGTGCACCACGACTAGCCGGGAGGGAGTTCCGGGAAAAGCCTGCACCTGCCGAAGAGGCAAGAGACTTTTTCTTCCCTCTTTGTTTCCTGGTGCGCGAGGAGAGGGGTTTAAGAGCGCTGCTTAAAGGATCTCCAGAGACGGGCGCGAGCTGCGGCTAAAAGTGCGAACCCCAGAGACGGGCGCGAGCTGCGGCTGAAAGCGCAAACCCCAGAGACGGGCGCGAGCCGCGGCTAAAACCGCGGACCCCAGAGACGGGCGGGAGACGCTAAGGCTGCTGCTGCCGCCACCAAGGGGCCTGTGTGCGAGCACAGGTCACTCTCCACACCCTTCCGCGGAGCCTGTGCAGCCCGCCACTGCCAGGTTCCCGGGATCCAGGGACAACTTCCCCGGGACAACGCACGGCTGGCCTCAGGATGGTGCAACGTCACGTCGGCCTCTGCCGCAACGTCACGCCGCCTCTGCCGCCGCAGGCCCGCCCCACACGCAGCGCCCCTCCTTCCCCCATCCCCCAACCCCCGGCCTGAGTGAGCCGGAGCCCCCGAATCAGCGGCTCCTTTAACCCCGTCCTGTCTGAGCGAAAAAACAGACGCCCTCCAGCGACCTACACGCAGAGGCAGGGCCAAATCCAAAGCTGAGCTCCTGTGAGCTGTGAGAACAAAGAAGAGAAAGGGAAATCTCTCCCAGCAGCCACAGAAGCAGCGGATTAAAGCTCCACAATCAACTTGATGTACCCTGCATCTGTGGAATACCTGAATAGACAAGGAATGATCCCAAATTGAAGAGGTGGAATTTAGGAGCGAGATCTATGATTTTTTTCCCTTTTCCTCTTTTTGTGTATGTGTACGTGTATGCTTCTGTGTGAGATCTTGTCTGTATACTCTTGCTTCCACCATTTGTCCTAGGGCTCTATCCGTCCATGATTTTTTTTTAAAAATTCTTTTTCTTAATAATTAAGTTTAATTGTAATAACTTTATTATACTTTACCTTCGTTCTTTCTTTCTTTCCTTCCCTCCTTCCCTCCTTTAGACAACAAATCACCCCAAATTGAGGAGGTGGTCTCTGAGAGCAAGATTTATGATTTTTCCCCCTTTACCGCTTTTTGTGAAGGTGTATGTGTATGCTTCTGTGTAAGATTTTCTCTGTATAGCTTTGCTTCCAACATTTGTCCTAAGGTTCTATCCGTCCCTTTTTTTTTTTTTTTTTCTAAATATTTTTTAATTCAATAACTATATTATACTTTATTTTATTTTTACTGTATCTTCTTTCTTTCTGTCTTTTTTCCTTCTTTCCCTCCTTCCTTCCTTCCTCCCTCCCTCCCTCCCTCCCTCCCTCCTTTCTTTCCTTCTTTGCTTCTTTCTTCCTTCCTTCCTTTCCTCCTTTCCTTCTTTCTTTACTCATACTTCTACTAATTCTCTCTACTTTTTCTCCCTTTTATTCTGAGCTGTGTGGGTGAAAGGCTCTTGGTGCTCCAGCCAGGAGTCAGGGCTCTGCCTCTGAGGTAGGAGAGCCAACTTCAGGACACTGGTCAACAAGAGACCTCCCAGCTCCACATAATATTAAACGGTGGAAATCTCCCAGAGACCTCCATCTTAACACCAGCACCCAGCTTCACTCAACGACCAGCAAGCCACAGTGCTGGACAACCTATGCAAAACGACTAGCAAAACAGGAACACAACCCCACCCATTAGCAGACAGGCTGCCTAAAATCATAATAAGGCCACAGACACCCCAAAACACACCACCAGACGTGAACCTGCCCACTAGAGAGACAAGATCCAGCCTCATCCAGCACAACACAGGCACTAGTCCCCTCCACCAGGAAGCCTACACAACCCAATGAAACAACCTTAGCCACTGGAGACAGACATCAAAAACAACGGGAACTACGAAAGTGCAGCCGGCAAAAAGGAGACCCCAAACACAGTAAGATAAGCAAAATGAGAAGACAGAAAAACACACAGCAGATGAAGGAGCAAGATAAAAACCCACCAGACCTAACAAATGAAGAGGAAATAGGCAATCTACCTGAAAAAGAATTCAGAATAATGATAGTAAGGATGATCCGAAATCTTGGAAGTAGAATGGACAAAATGCAAGAATCAGTTAACAAGGACCTACAAGAACTAAAGATGAAACAAGCAACGATGAACAACGCAATAAATGAAATAAAAAGTACTCTAGATAAGATCAATAGCAGAATAACTGAGGCAGAAGAACGGATAAGTGACCTGGAAGATAAAGTAGTGGAAATAACTACTGCAGAGCAGAATAAAGAAAAAAGAATGAAAAGAACTGAGGACAGTCTCAGAGAGCTCTGGGACAACATGAAACGCACCAACATTCGAATTATAGGGGTTCCAGAAGAAGAAGAAAGAAAGAAAGGGACTGAGAAAATATTTGAAGAGATTATAGTTGAAAACTTCCCTAATATGGGAAAGGAAATAGTTAATCAAGTCCAGGAAGCACAGAGAGTCCCATACAGGATAAATACAAGGAGAAATACGCCAAGACACATATTAATCAAACTGTCAAAAATTAAATACAAAGAAAGCATATTAAAAGCAGCAAGGGAAAAACAACAAATAACACACAAGGGAATCCCCATAAGGTTAACAGCTGATCTCTCAGCAGAAACCCTACAAGCCAGAAGGGAGTGGCAGGACATACTGAAAGTGATGAAGGAGAAAAGCCTGCAACCAAGACTACTCTACCCAGCAAGGATCTCATTCACATTTGATGGAGAAATTAAAACCTTTACAGACAAGCAAAAGCTGAGAGAGTTCAGCACCACCAAACCAGCTTTACAACAAATGCTAAAGGAACTTCTCTAGACAAGAAACACAAGAGAAGGAAACGACCTATAGTAGCAAACCCAAAACAATATAGAAAATGGGAATAGGAACATAAATATAGATAATTACCTTAAATGTAAATGGACTAAATGCTCCCACCAAAAGAAACAGATTGGCTGAATGGATACAAAAACAAGACCCTTCTATATGCTATCTACAAGAGACCCACTTCAGACCTAGAGACACATACAGACTGAAAGTAAGGGGATGGAAAAAGATATTCCATGCAAATGGAAACCAAAAGAAAGCTGGAGTAGCAATTCTCATATCAGTCAAAATAGACATTAAAATAAGGACTATTAAAAGGGACAAAGAAGGACACTACATAATGATCAAGGGATCGATCCAAGAAGAAGATATAACAATTGTAAATATTTATGCACCCAACATAGGAGCACCGCAATACATAAGGCAAATGCTAACAACCATAAAAGGGGAGATCAACAGTAACACATTCATAGTAGGGGACTTTAACACCCCACTTTTACCCATGGACAGATCATCCAAAATGAAAATAAATAAGGAAACACAAGCTTTAACTGATACATTAAACAAGATGGACTTAATTGATATTTATAGGACACTCCATCCAAAAACAACAGAATACACATTTTTCTCAAGTGCTCATGGAACATTCTCCAGGATAGATCATATCTTGGGTCACAAATCAAGCCTTGGTAAATTTAAGAAAACTGAAATCGTATCAAGTATCTTTTCTGACCACAACGCCATGAGACTAGATATCAATTACAGGAAAAGATCTGTAAAAAAATACAAACACATGGAGGCTAAACAATACACTACTTAATAATGAAGTGATCACTGAAGAAATCAAAGAGGAAATAAAAAAATACCTAGAAACAAATGACAATGGAGACACAACGACCCAAAACCTATGGGATGCAGCAAAAGTAGTTCTAAGGGGGAAGTTTATAGCAATACAAGCTCACCTTAAGAAGCAGGAAACATCTCGAATAAACACCCTAACCTTGCACATCAAGCAATTAGAGAAAGAAGAACAAAAAAACCCCAAAGCTAGCAGAAGGAAAGAAATCGTAAAAATCAGATCAGAAATAAATGAAAAAGACATGAAGGAAACGATAGCAAAGATCAATAAAACTAAAAGCTGGTTCTTTGAGAAGATAAACAAAATAGATAAACCACTAGCCAGACTCATCAAGAAAAAAAGGGAGAAGACTCAAATCAATAGAATTAGAAATGAAAAAGGAGAAGTAACAACTGACACTGCAGAAATAAAAAAAATCATGAGAGATTACTACAAGCAACTCTATGCCAATAAAATGGACAATCTGGAAGAAATGGACAAATTCTTAGAAATGCACAACCTGCCAAGACTGAATCAGGAAGAAATAGAAAATATGAACAGACCAATGACAAGCACTGAAATTGAAACTGTGATTAAAAACCTTCCAACAAACAAAAGCCCAGGACCAGATGGCTTCACAGGTGAATTCTATCAAACGTTTAGAGAAGAGCTAACACCTATCCTTCTCGAACTCTTCCAAAATATAGCAGAGGGAGGAAGACTCCCAAATTCCTTCTACGAGGCCACCATCACCTTGATACCAAAACCAGACAAGGATGTCACAAAGAAAGAAAACTACAGGCCAATATCACTGATGAACATAGATGCAAAAATCCTCAACAAAATACTAGCAAACAGAATCCAAAAGCACATTAAAAGGATCATACACCATGATCAAGTGGGGTTTATTCCAGGAATGCAAGGATTCTTCAATATACGCAAATCTATCAATGTGATAAACCATATTAACAAATTGAAGGAGAAAAACCATATGATCATCTCAATAGATGCAGAGAAAGCTTTTGACAAAATTCAACACCCATTTATGATAAAAACCCTCCAGAAAGTAGGCATAGAGGGAACTTTCCTCAACATAATAAAAGCCATATATGACAAGCCCACAGCAAACATCATCCTCAATGGTGAAAAACTGAAAGCATTTCCACTAAGATCAGGAACAAGACAAGGTTGCCCACTCTCACCACTCTTATTCAACATAGTTTTGGAAGTTTTAGCCACAGCAATCAGAGAAGAAAAGGAAATAAAAGGAATCCAAATCGGAAAAGAAGAAGTAAAGCTGTCACTGTTTGCAGATGACATGATACTATACATAGAGAATCCTAAAGATGCTACCAGAAAACTACTAGAGCTAATCAATGAATTTGGTAAAGTAGCAGGATACAAAATTAATGCACAGAAATCTCTGGCATTCCTATACACTAATGATGAAAAATCTGAAAGTGAAATCAAGAAAACACTCCCATTTACCATTGCAACAAAAAGAATAAAATATCTAGGAATAAACCTACCTAAGGATACGAAAGACCTGTATGCAGAAAATTATAAGACACTGATGAAAGAAATTAAAGATGATACAAATAGATGGAGAGATATACCATGTTCTTGGATGGGAAGAATCAACATTGGGAAAATGACTCTACTACCCAAAGCAATCTACAGATTCAATGCAATCCCTATCAAACTACCACTGGCATTTTTCACAGAACTAGAACAAAAAATTTCGCAATTTGTATGGAAACACAAAAGACCCCGAATAGCCAAAGCAATCTTGAGAACGAAAAAAGGAGCTGGAGGAATCAGGCTCCCTGACTTCAGACTATATTACAAAGCAACAGTAATCAAGACAGTATGGTACTGGCACAAAAACAGAAAGATAGATCAGTGTAACAGGATAGAAAGCCCAGAGATAAACCCACGCACATATGGACACCTTATCTTTGATAAAGGAGGCAGGAATGTACAGTGGAGAAAGGACAGCCTCTTCAATAAATGGTGCTGGGAAAACTGGACAGGTACATGTAAAAGTATGAGATTAGATCACTTCCTAACACCATACACAAAAATAAGCTCAAAATGGATTAAAGACCTAAATGTAAGGCCAGAAACTATCAAACTCTTAGAAGAAAACATAGGAAGAACACTCTATGACATAAATCACAGCAAGATCCTTTCTGACCCACCTCCTAGAGTAATGGAAATAAAAACAAAAATAAACAAATGGGACCTAATGAAACTTCAAAGCTTTTGCACAGCAAAGGAAACCATAACCAAGACCAAAAGACAACCCTCAGAATGGGAGAAAACATTTGCAAATGAAGCAACTGACAAAGGATTAATCTCCAAAATTTACAAGCAGCTCATGCAGCTCAATAACAAAAAAACAAACAACCCCATCCAAAAATGGGCAGAAGACCTAAATAGACATTTCTCCAAAGAAGATATACAGAATGCCAACAAACACATGAAAGAATGCTCAACATCATTAATCATTAGAGAAATGCAAATCAAAACTACAATGAGATATCATCTCACACCAGTCAGAATGGCCATCATCAAAAAATCTATAAACAATAAATGCTGGAGAGGGTGTGGAGAAAAGGGGACACTCTTGCACTGCTGGTGGGAATGTGAATTGGTTCAGCCACTATGGAGAACAGTATGGAGGTTCCTTAAAAAGCTACAAATAGAATTACCATATGACCCAGCAATCCCACTACTGGGCATATACCCTGAGAAAACCAAAATTCAAAAAGAGTCATGTACCAAAATGTTCATTGCAGCTCTATTTACAATAACCCGGAGATGGAGACAACCTAAGCGCCCATCATCGGATGAATGGATAAAGAAGATGTGGCACATATACACAATGGAATATTACTCAGCCTTAAAAAGAAATGAAATTGAGCTATTTGTAATGAGATGGATAGACCTAGAGTCTGTCATACAGAGTGAAGTAAGTCAGAAAGAAAAAGACAAATACCGTATGCTAACACATATATATGGAATTTAAGGGAAAAAAGTGTCATGAAGAACCTAGGGGTAAGACAGGAATAAAAACGCAGACCTACTGGAGAATGGGCTTGAGGATATGGGGAGGGGGAAGGGTGAGTTTTGACAGGGCGAGAGAGAGTCATGGACATATACACACTAACAAACGTAGTAAGGTAGATAGCTGGGGGGAAGCAGCCGCAAGGCACAGGGATATTAGCTCTATGCTTTTTGACAGCCTGGAAGGGTGGGATGGGGAGAGTGGGAGGGAGGGAGACGCAAGAGGGAAGACATATGGGAACATATGTATATGTATAGTTGATTCACTTTGTTATAAAGCAGAAACTAACACACCATTGTAAAGCAATTATACCCCAATAAAGATGTTTAAAAAAAAAAAAAAAATTCGAGGTTGATAGACAGAGTACATATCAGTAACAGAAGACGTAATTTTTAATGGCTACAGCCCTATGTATACATGATGATAGTTCTTTAAAGCAGAAAGAGATTTAAGAAATTACCTAATGTGAATAGTGCAGCTGATTTCCCTGCACTATGCGGCTGCTTTGAACTAGATATCTACTTTACATTTGGTAGTGTATATATGTTCAGGCCACTCTCTCTTCATTCCAGATTATGCTTCCTCTTACCTGTGTCCTAAAGTACATTTTCTATGTCTGTGTCTTTATTCCTGTCCTGCCCCTAGGTTCTTCATAACCAATTTCTTTTTTTTTTTTTTTTTTTAGATTCCATATATATATGTGTTAGCATACAGTATTAGTTTTTATCTTTCTGACTTCACTCTGTATGAGAGATTCTAGGTCCATCCACTTCACTACAAATAACTCAAATTCATTTCTTTTTATGGCTGAGTAATATTCCATTGTATATATGTGCCACATCTTCTTTATCCATTCATCTGTTGATGGACCTTTAGTTTGCTTCCATGTCTTGGTTATTGCAAATAGTGCTGCAATGAACATTGTGGTACATGACCCTTTTTGAATTATAGTTTTCTCATTGTATATGCCCAGTAGTGTGATTCCTGGGTCGTATGGTAGTTCTATTTGTAGTTTTTTAAGGAAACTCCATACTGTTCTCCATAGTGGCTGTATCAATTTATATTCCCACCAACAGTGCAAGAAGGTTCCCTTTTCTCCACACCCTCTCCACCATTTATTGTTTGTAGATATTTTGATGATAGTAACTCTGACTGGTGTGAGGTGTTACCTCATTGTAGTTTTGATTGCATTTCTCTAATTATTAGTGACGTTGAGCATCCTTTCATGTGTTTGTTGGTAATCTGTATATTTTCTTTGGAGAAATGTCTGTTTAGGTCTTCCACCCACTTTTGAGGTGTTTTTTTTGTTTGTTTGTTTTTTTGATATTGAGCTGTATGAGCTGCTTGTAAATTTTGGAGATTAATCCTTTGTGAGTTGCTTCATTTGCAAATACTTTCTCCCATAATGAGGGTTGTCTTTTCATCTTGTTTATGGTTTCCTTTGCTGTGCAAAAGCTTTGAAGTTTCATTAGGTTCCATTTGTTTATTTTTATTTCATTTCTCTAGGAGGTGGGTCAAAAAGGATCTTCCTGTGTTTTATGTCATAGAGTGTTCTCCCTAAGTTTTCCTCTAAGAGTTTTATACTGTCTGAACTTACATTTAGGTCTTTAACCAATTTGGGGTTTCTTTTTGTGTATGGTGTTAAGGAGTGTTCTAATTTCATTCTTTTATGTGTAGCTGTCCAGTTTTCCCAGCACCACTTATTGAACAGGCTTTCCTTTCTCCATTGTATATTCTTGTCTCCTTTATCAAAGATAAGGTGACCATATGTGAGTGGGTTTATCTCTGGGATTTCTATCCTGTTCCTTTGATCCATATTTCTGTTTTTGTGCCAGTATCATACTGTCTTCATTATTGTAGCTTTGTAGTATAGTCTGAAGTCAGGGAGCCTGATTCCTCCAGTTCTGTTTTTCTTTCTCAAGATTGCTTTAGCTATTCAGGTCTTTTGTATTTCCATACAAATTGTGATATTTTTTGTTCTAGTTCTGTGAAAAATGCCCTTGGTCATTTGATAGCGAGTGCCCTGAATATGTAGATTGCTTTGGGTAGTATATTCATTCTCACAATGTTGATTCTTCCAATACATGAACATGGTATATCTCTCCATCTGTTTGTATCATCTTTAATTTCTTTCATCAGTGTCTTATATTTTTTGGCATACAGGTCTTTTGTCTCCTCAGGTAGGTTTATTCCCAGGTATTTTATTCTTTTTATTGCAAGGGTAAATGAGAGTGTTTCCTTAATTTTTCCTTCAGATTTTTCATCATTAGTACAGAGGAAAGCAAAAGATTTCTGTGCATTAATTTTGTATCTTGCTACTCTACCAAATTCATTTATTGCTCTAGTAGTTTTCTGTTAGCATCTTTAGGATTCTCTATGGATAGTATCATGTCATCTACAAACAGTGACATTTTTACTTCTTCTTTTCCAATTTGGATTCCTTTTATTTCTTTTTCTTCTTTGATTGTTGTGGCTAAAACTTCCAAAACTATGTTGAATAATAGTAGTGAGAGTGGGCAACCTTGTCTTGTTCCTGATCTTAGAGGAAATGTTTTCAGTTTTTCACCATTGAGAATGATGTTGGCTGTGGATTTGTCATATATGGTCTTTATCATGTTGAGGTAAGTCCCTTCTGTGCCTACTTTCAGGAGGATATTTTATCATAAATGGGTGTTGAATTTTGTCAAAAATCTTTCTCTGCATCTAATGAGATCACCATATGATTTTTTCTCCTTCAGTTTGTTAATATGATGTATCACAGTGATTGATTTGTGTATATTGAAGAATCCTTGCATTCTTGGGATAAATTCTACTTGATCTTGGCGTATGATCCTTTTAAAGTGCTGCTGGATTCTGTTTGGTAGTATTTTGTTAAGGATTTTTGCATCTATGTTCATCAGTGATATTTGTCCGTAGTTTTCTTGTTTTGTGACATCTTTGTCCGGTTTTGGTATCAGGGTGATGGTGGCCTCATAGAATCAGTTTTGGAGTGTTCCTCCCTCTGCTATATTTTGGAATAGCTTGAGAGGATAGGTGTTAAGTCTAATTTTTTGTTAGAATTACCCTGTGAAACCATCTAGTCCTGGGCTTTTTTTTGTTGGAAGTTTTTTAATCACAGTTTTAATTTCAGTGCTTGTGATTTGTCTGTTCATATTTTCTATATCCTCCTGGCTCAGTTTTGGAAGGTTGTGCTTTTTAAAGAATTTTTTTTTCCATTTCTGCTGGTTTGTCCATTTTATTGGCATATAGTTCCTTCTAGTAATCTCTCATGATCCTTTGTATTTCTGCAGTGTCAGTTGTTACTTCTCCTTTTTCATTCCTAATTCTATTGATTTGAGTCTTCTCCCTTTGGAGAATTGTTGCTTCAGCTTTCTTTTGATTTCCATTTGCATGGAATATCTTTTTCCATCCCCTCACTTTCAGTCTGTATGTGTCCCTAGGTCTGAAGTGGGTCTCCTGTAGACAGCATATAGATGAGTCTTGTTTTTGTATCCATTTAACCAGTCTCTCTCTTTTGGTTGAAGGATTTAATCCATTTACATTTAAGGTAATTATCAATATGTATGTTATTATTACCATTTTCATAATTGTTTTGGGTTTGTTATTGTAGGTGTTTTCCTTCTCTTGTGTTTCTTACCTAGAGAATTTCCTTTAGCATTTGTTGTAAAGTTGGTTTGGTGGTGCTGAATTCTCTTACCTTTTGCTTGTCTTTAAAGGTTTTAATTTCTCCATTGAATCTGAAGAGATCCTTGCTGGATAGAGTAATCTTGGTTGTAGGTTTTTCCCTTTCATCCCCTTAAATATGCCCTACCCGACCCTTCTGGCTTGCAGAGTTTCTGCTGAGAAATCAGCTGCTAACCTTATGGGGATTTACTTGTATGTTATTTGTTGCTTTTCCCTTGTTGCTCTTAATATTTTTTCTTTGTATTTAATTTTTGATACTTTGATTAATATATGTCTTGTCATGTTTCTCCTTAGATATATCCTGTATGGGACTCTCTGCACTTCCTGGACTTGATTGATTATTTCCTTTCCCATGTTAGAGAAGTGTTCAACTATAATCTCTTCAAATATTTTCTCAGTCCCTTTCTTTTTCTCTTCTTCATCTGGGACCCCTATAATTCGAATTTTGGTGCGTTTATTGTTGTCCCAGAGGTCTCTGAGTCTGTCCTCAATTCTTTTATTTTCATTCTTTTTTCTTTATTCTTCTCTGTGGTAGTTATTTCCACTATCTTATCTTCCAGGTCAGTTATCCATTCTTCTGCCTCTGTTATTCTGCTCTTGATTCCTTCTAGATAATTTTTTTATTTCATTTAGTGTGTTGTTCATTATTGTTTGTTTGCTCTTTAGTTCTTCTATGTCCTTGTTAAACATTTCTTGAATTTTCTCCGTTGTATTTTCAAGATTTTGAATCATCTTTACTATCATTACTCTGAATTCCTTTTTAGGTAGACTATTTCTTCTTCATTTGTTTGGTCTGTTGGATTTTTACCTTTCTCCTTCATCTGCTGTATATTTATCTGTCTTCTCATTTTGCTTAACATACTGCATTTGGGGGTCTCCTTTTTGCAGGCTGCAGGTTCAAAGTTCCCATTGTTTTTGGCATCTGGCCCCAGTGGGTAAGTTTGGTGCAGTGGGTTGTGTAGGCTTCCTGGTAGAGGGGACTGGTGCCTGTGTTCTGGTGGATGAAGCTAGAGCTTGTCTTTCTGGTGGGCAGGGCACTGCCTGCTAGTGTGTTTTGGGGTGTCTGTGACATTATGATTCTCGGCAGCATCTCTGTTAATGGGTGGGGTTTTGTTCTTGTCTTACTAGTTGTTTGGTAGGGGCTGTCCAGCAATGTAGCTTGCTGGTCATTGAGTGGAGCTGGGTCTTAACATTGGGATGGAGATCTCTTGGAGAGCTTTTGCCGTTTGATATTATGTGGGACCTGGAGGTCTCTGGTGGTCCAATGTGCTGAACTCGGCTCTCCCACCTAAGAGGCTCAGGCACGACACTCAGCTGGAGCACCAAGACCCTGTCAGCCACACATATTTTCAGAAGTCTGAGGTCTTCTGCCAGAATTCAGTAGATGTTTTGTAGGAGTTGTTCCACATGTAGATGTATTTTTGATTTATTTGTGGGGAGGAAGGTGATCTCCACGTCTTCTCCTCTGCCATCTTGAAAGTCCCCTCCTTAGCTATTTTGATCTTTGTACCAATCTTCATTTTTTAAAAAGTAGAAATGTAATTGAGTTATGTTATGTTATGTTACTTTTAGGTGTACAACACAGAGATTCAGTTTTACATACATATATACATTCTTTTTCAGGTTCTTTTCCCTTATAGGTTATTATAAAATATCAAGTATAGTTCCTGTACTATACAGTAGGTCCTTGTTGGTTATCAGTTTTATACATTATAGTCTGTATATGTTAATCTCATCTTATCCCTCTCCCTTTCCCTTTAATAACCATATTTATTATATTTGTTTTCTTTTTCTCACTTTTTCTTATTTCTCATTTCAGAACACTTAAAATATATTTCTTGGGCTTCACTGGTGGCGCAGTGGTTAAGAGTCCGCCTGCCGATGCAGAGGACACGGGTTCGCGCCCTGGTCTGGGAAGATCCCACATGCCGCAGAGCAACCAGCCCCGTGAGTCACAATTACTGAGCCTGCGCGTCTGGAGCCTGTGCTCCGCAATGGGAGAGGCCACGATAGTGAGAGGCCCGCGCACTGCGATGAGGAGTGGCCCCCACTTGCCGCAATTAGGGAAAGCCCTCGCAGAGAAACGAAGAGCCAACACAGCCAAAAATAAATAAATAAATAAAAAATTAAAAAATATATATATATATATATATATTTCTTAATTATTTATTCTCTACCATTTCTCGTTTTTTGTTTTTTTTTTCCATCTGGAATGTGTATTCTGGATCTATTTTTATGTCTTCTATTATTAATATTTTTTTTAATCCTGTGTCTGTCATAATAAGCTAGACTATAATACAGATATAAATCTGAAATTTTCAGTAGTTTAAAGCTTCTATTTTTCTATCGAGTTCTAGAATCCCTTACTTAGTTTCTCTAATGGCCTGCTATAACTTTCCTGAATCCTTGAATTTCTGATTTGAATTAATTAATATATTCAATGGCAATTTTCTGATGAGTATTGCTTTGTAATTTTTTTTATAAAATCTACTAAGAAGATTATTTATTCCAAAAAATAGCTGGACTTTGATAAGAATAGGTTTTCTAGCATTGCAACTTAAACTACTCCCATTCCCAGGCTCTGTGATAGCCTTGAAAACAGCTGACTTAAAACAGTGACTGTAAACATCAGAAGAATTACACCACAAGAGGAAAACAGACCTGGTGTGGAGTTTTAAAAAATGCCCCATTCCAATATTATTGTCAATATTTTACTTTGTTGGGAGCTCCCCAGAAAAGCCACATTTTGCAGGGTATTGTCTCATTCTCATCTGACTCAGAACTTACTCCTTCAGAAAAACTTGATCCACAGGGTGTTTGTTGAAAATACTTAGAAGCAGTTGTTCAACACCAGATGCTGTTTAAGGATGCAATATGAATATGGTCAAACAAGATACAAACAAAAAATTAAAAGGAATATTTGAGAAAGGAGATGTTGTTAGAGGACTTTGAAAAGCTCTGACATATTCCTGGTGATGTAGAAGGCTGTGTGTATGCCCAGGTGGGGAAAAAGCAAACAAAAATCCTTGAGAAGGCATCAGGTAGTCAACTTTTACTAACGTTGAAGCCCTATATAAGCAGGAAGTAAGACTCTGATATATGTTTAAACTGCTTGAGTTTTTAAAGCATACTCTATTAAGGGATTTTATATATATAATCCCTTTGGTAAATTATTGAATATTTACTGGCTGAAGCCACTTAAGAAAATTATCTGAGCCATTGAACAATCATTGACTGACCATTAAAGTAGGCTGACCCAAGGGCAACCTTAAGAATCCAGGTTTAAAAGAAAGAAAGAGAGAGAGACAGAGAGAGAGCATGTGCAGAGACTTCAGCAGCAAAGCATAGCAACATTAAAAATTTACAAAAAGGGATGTAAGATCTGACTACAGAGTTGCTATATTATATTATCCAAAATAATACAGTTTTCTCTGATACTCAGTATGAAGCATGTTTTCTTCACAAACACTCATTCACATTTAAAATGTGGAATTTTATTCTTTTGGCTATGTGCTTAGAAAATTTCAACACTAATTGAAATTTTAGTATTTGAATGAAGGGAGACATGAAAGTTATATTTTCCATTAGGAAATCAGTAAATCATGGGTTCATAATGCAACATATAAGAAATCCTGCTTTCTGCATTGACGTAAAAGCTGTAAAATGTGCATCTGTCTATGATCTAACATACAGGAAGAAAAAGATGCTGAGAAACAATAAACTTTAGAGCTGTGTGTAAATAAGGGTTTCAGAGTACCATATGTTTACACTGATTACATTTTATATTAAAATCAAATATCTTCCATAACTGTTAGTGTCATAAGACATTTGTCTGACTACTGAATTTAATGGCTATAATAGTTTTTTAAAGCTATGAATAGACAAACAAATGAATAAATTTATTTGAGCTTTAAACATGTTTGAAGTCTTAAATCCTGTTCTCTACCCAATTGCTTTTGTTATTACTTTTATTTTCTCCTTGAGTGAACAATTCTAGAAAGTATGCTATTTCATTGGTTATGGCATGAGGATATGAACCAATTTATGAAGTGCAGAGGCATAGACCCATTTATGGAGCATGAAAAAGTGCTATTATTTATTCTATTGTATAAATATATCATAGTGCATAAAATTTAGAAGTGGTGATAGCCCAGAAATACTTTATTCATCAATTTACTGATCTAGAGTTCCTTTACAATAATTTCAAACTATCACTCTCTCCCCATGATCCTATTCTCAACACAACCTAAAGACATATATAAAAAGGGAATAAATAAAATATTAATCTTTACTTAAATAATATATTCAACTACCTCTGTTTTTAAAAGTTATGATCATAGCACTCTTTTGTCTAAAAAATGCTTCAGTAACTCTATATTTTAAGAAAATAATACATTAAGAATAAAACAGTCTCTTGCTATATAAGGCATTGTATGTTATGCAACTTTGTTCTAATTTTAGCTCTTTATTCCCGGATATTTTATTTAGACTAAATTACTCATTCTTAATTCATCCTTTATCTCAAACACCATATTCTTGTCTACATGGATGAGTGTCTTTAGAGTTATCCTGATCTGGTTTTCAGAATGCTATGTATTCTTCCTATTACAATTCAAATACAAGTTTCTACAAGAGGTTATCCTCAGCATCCTCAAACAGATACAACCTCTTTAAAATCCCATGTAATACTTTACTTCTCTCTTACGTTGTATACTATAAAAATTATAGAAGAAACTAGATGCCTTGAAAGCAAAGCTAGATATTTTCTACTTTAAAAAAACAATTTGCAGCCTAGAGAGGTGAGATAGGGAGGGTGGGAGGGAGACACAAGAGGGAGAGGATATGGAGATATATGTATACGTATAGCTGATTCACTTTGTTATACAGCAGAAACTAACACAACATTGTAAAGCAATTATACTCCTTTAAAGACGTTTAAAAATTTTTGAAAACATTAAAAAATAGATATTCAATAAATATGTCTTGATTAAATTGAATTGCATCCAACTGTGAACAAGAGAAACTATTAATGTTAACAACTATTGAACTTATTCCGTGTGTCAATATTACACAGTATTCAGGGAATATGCTGTGACTGTTGTAATTTTTCCCTACTGTTTAGTAAATCTCCTTATATTACATTTTCCTCCAGGGTTTAACACATTTATATGTTTTACAGTTGTAAAATCCCACTATTTAAATGTCAATAACCTTCTCTTTCTAGAGTGATCATATCACAGGCCTAAATTGAGCCTGTTTTACTTGAGCCTAAATTGTTTGTCACTGTTAATAGAAACTCTGATAATTACTGGACAATTAGTGGAATGTAGTTTGCTGAAACCCTAATCCAAGAAAGAAAAATCTTCTGAGAATTAACAAATCTTAAAAGAAAAGTGAATTAGGTAACCAACTTGGTACAATAATACTGACTCATAAAACAAAGGAGAGATGCATATTTGAACTTGCCAGTGTACCTGTCATTGGACTTATCTTCAAGATCAGCTCTGGTGGACTTGTATCTGACTGCTAGGGTGAGAAGTAGGAGTCAGTAAAATAAAACCTGAAATACCTATGAAATATTCAGCATGAAACATAAAATTGCTTTAAGAACAATGGAATATTCTAATGCACATAAAGAAAATTAGGATTCTTCTTATGTAACATCGAAATCAGGGCAAATCAAAATCTACACGTGGGTGCCTTTCTGAGCCAGTTTGGGCTTCTATAACAAAAATATCAAAGACTGGGTAGATTATAAACAGAAATTTATTTCTCACAATTATGGAAACTGAATTTCAAGGTCAAGTCACCAGAATATTCTATTTCTGGTGAGATTTCACTGCTTTGTTCATTGCCGTCTTTTGCAGTGTCCTCACATAGTTAAAGGGGCTAGACAGTTATTTGGTGTCTTTCTCATAAGATAACTAATCCCATTCATAAGGGTTCCACTCTCATGAACAAATCACCTCCCAAACACCCCGCCTCCAAATACCATTACATTGAGGATAAGGTTTCAACATATGAATTTTTTCGGGAGGACACAAATATCAGTCTATAACAGAGGCCCAGTGAAATTATTCCAGTTGGTTAAAATATATTTATGGGTAGCAGTGATATCTGAGGCTACAATATCCAAGTCTGCAGAATACAGTGTATGTAGGGAGTTCCCTGGCGGTTCAGTTGTTACAACTCCACACTTCCAATGCAGGGGGTGTGGGTTCAAACCCTCTTTGGGGAAATAAAATCCCACAAGCCACAGTGCACAGCCAAAAAATAAACAAAAACAATGTGATTAAACCAGCCAAGATGACTAAATACGGTACCACAAAAATTAAAAAATAATAATAATAAAAAATAAATAAATAAATACTGTGTATGTATTTACAAAGGTGCAACAATTATCAGACACAGCACTAAGAACATTATATCCAGTGACAAAAGTTTCACCATGAGGGTGAAGCCAAGCCAGTTACGACAAGCAGGAAAGGCCAGCTATTTTGATTAGAATGAGAGAAAAGTGAAAAGGCACATTTATAAAGACTTTTAACAGGTATTGGTACTATTCACAGAGTTATCTGAAAATAGAAACAAACTATTAGTAGACTATAACCCTAAGAGACCAGATGAAACTTATCTTTCTGTTTCAACCCTAGGCTAGTTTTGTCTGGTAGATGTGCTATATGAAATAAATATATTCTATATTGATATGACATAAATATTTATTCATCATAAAACTTGTATAAATATCCTTTGAAATGGGAACATAATTCCCCACATTTTATCAATACACTGTTCATTCTTGAAATACAACTACTTGAGTCATAATACAATTATTACAATACATTAAAATCTACAAACTTAAAAAGCCTTCTCTATAACTAAAATTTTAGTATGTTGTTTAAAATACTTTGGATTTGGAATTCTATTAAAATATTATTTTATACTGGGGTCAAGATTTTTTATAAAGGTCCATTTAGAAAATATTGTAGGCTTTGTAGACCAGCTGGTTTTGGCAGGACCACTCAACTCTGCTGTGATAGCGTGAGAGCAGCCATAACAATATATAAATTAACAGGCATAGCTCTCTTCCAATCAGAACTTATTTGAAAACAAGGACAGAACAAAACAAAAAGGGCACCAGGTTGGATTTTGCCCATAAACTGCAGTTTATTGACTCCTGCTTCAATACGTAAGGTATTAATATCTTACCTTCTCTTGATTTTTTAAGGACTATTAGATATCCTAAAACATACTAATATATGAATTATCCCAGATAATAGAAAAATTATTACAGAATGTAGAACTGGAAGCTAATTCAGATGAATTGAACCAATGATTTTTGATCTAATAATATGATAGAAGTAAACTCAGTAATTTAATATAAATCAGCTATTTTTAATTCCTTTGTTGAATCTCTTTTTGTCTAGCTGCTCTTCGTCATCCTCTGAACATATCTTTAGAATGTTTTACCCATTCTCCCCCTGTCATGGTGCTATTCCTTTGTCCCACTGGACCACTGAATCATATATTCCTCCTACGTATAGTGGGTTTCAGTGTCTTTGAAACGTTAAGTTTGAATTTATAAAGGAGGAATTAGAAGTTGGGTTAAGTCAATGAAATTAAAAAGCAGAACGATGATGATTAAATAGAGTAGAAGAGAAGAGAGAAAACCAAAAAGAATTACATCATGATGATGGTCAAGAAAAGGATATGAGGTATATTATATCTTAGGTCAACACTTTAATAGTTTCAGGAGACTTTTAACTTCTAGATAGAAGGTGACAGTCAGGGGACTGTAGATTTATCTGTAATCATTGCTTTATTTTACTCTAACTATGTATTAATTATATTTCTTGTGTAATTAAAATTTATAAAAATTAAAAAAAAATAAATTAAACACTTCTAGAGAGAAACATCCATGCCATAGGTAATTGTCCATCTGAGAAAGTTCTAGTCCAGGTGAACAGTTTGGTCTACCTCTCTGAAGACTTTGCATGGGAAAGTATCTCTTCCTAGGGGAAAAGGGTACTGTATGCTGTTCACACTGGTTTTAGAGACTTTGAAAACATGGGCCAGAGATGTATCTCACATAGCTGTACTTGGAAAAACTAGGTAATTTGTAGGGACAGGGATTTTTGTCCCTCCATTCATATATCCTCTTCCTGAAGAATAAGGGGCTCACATAGAATTTGATTAGTAGGCCTTTCTTTCTTTGAAAATTAGTCTAACTAGTGGAGGAATGATTATATCATTTTGGTTACTAACTCAGCTACTGTGAATTATAGTTGACTACCCAGAGATTTGTGTTTCTTAGAGACTTTTGGCTTAACAGCAGGATGAGGGGCTCCTTATTTTATTTTTATTTTTGTAATGGAACAATATCTATAGTAACCTAAATGTCTTGAAAGAAAGAATCAACTAATATGCTTGGTGGTTTCTTTCCCTCTATAAGTCAGTCTTGGAATTATTTGTCTAGTACTTCCATATTTCAATCCCAGTATTGAGCCAATAGTAGAAAGAACTCAATTATGATATGGATTATGTAATGCTCTTGTCGCAGCACATGGTATGAAATAATAGCATTTCTTTGGCTAGATCACTGAAAATTATCTGACATCTGTATGTTAAAGCTTTGTAGCCATTCAGAAAGGATCTATGAAACTGTGTTCTTATGCATAGGGACATCCAACATTATTTCTTCCCCAAAAGAATATTTCAGAATATATCCCTGAATAATACTGATGAAGATAAAAATTTAGACTCCCTTTACTCTCATTTTCAAGATAAATTGAAGTAAGAAATGGGTATTTTTGTGCATTCTCTCTCAAACTCTCTGAAGAGTTTCATGAGACATTAGGGATGATAGTGTTTTGTTTTGTTTTGTTTTGTTTTTTTTCCCTTACAGACTGGTAACTTGAAAGCTCCATATCATATGTTATGGTGCTCCACTGTTAACAAAAGTGTATAGTGTTTAACTTGGGGACCAAGGTGACAGGAATTATTCTGTTTGAAACTCATGGGCATCAATGATGCAGGAGTGTCATTACATTCAATGTTATCATTTTATAAAAAGAGTAGAAACTCACATTGATATAAAAGCATGGAGCCATATTAAACTGTCATTGGAATAATAAAACTAGATATATACAAACGCTTAACTTGACAACATATCAAATCCTAATAAAGTTAAAATAAAACAGAATTGACACTTATATGTACATATATATATGTGCAATAAAAATATAAATATATATATTATAGATATCAATTATTGAACCTGTCTAAATCCATTTGTGTATTTAAAAATATAAAATAAAATAAATTAGAATAAAATAAAATAAATATTGATGAGACCTATTTGACCTTGTACAATCTGACCTTTACCAACTCCATCAAAATTGCTACATACCACTCCATTGAAAATTATGTTCCAACC
This sequence comes from Phocoena phocoena, assembly GCF_963924675.1. Taxonomy (NCBI): domain Eukaryota; kingdom Metazoa; phylum Chordata; class Mammalia; order Artiodactyla; family Phocoenidae; genus Phocoena; species Phocoena phocoena. The sequence goes on along the minus strand of NC_089222.1, from coordinate 125,259,938 downwards.
AAACTGGTCTAATTTTGTTTCATAACGTTGTTAAATTCCAGTTCCAAAAGGCTACCTGGAAGAAAATAGTGGCAAAAACAAACAAACAAACAAAAACATTAGATTTATTTACTTGCTGTAGTGAAGTAGACAATATTAAAGGAATTGTAAATACTTCAGTAAGAGGTAATTAGGAATGTCTTTCTATAGGGTTTGAGCTGTGTTAAGTGATTTTTGAGATGGCTCATGGAAGCAACAGTTTATTCTAGATTGTATGCTGCCAAGAAACAGGGAAGATTCAAGAACTGGTATTCTAAATAATTCTCATTACAAGATGAGAGGAATGAAGCAGGGCTAGAGGTGTAATTGGTAAAGAAGCAGCTGGAAAAAAAGTTTCTGGTTATATTTGCAGTGGCATAGTTCCTTGCCTTCTTCCTACCTGAAGACATGATTCAAGAGTAGTCTTGTTTTTATTTCCACAGTGAGTGAGCATGGAGTGTGTTTTGTTTGTTTGTTTGTTTCTGATGTTAAAGTTATATGGAATTGTTTATGTCAATAGGAAACACTACAGACTGAGTCTTAGCTGCCCAATTCCAAGGTCATATTTCACTTTTTTTCTTCTTGCTCTCCTTATCTGATCTATAATAACTACTTGATGAATTATTGTATACAAATCTGGTCTACCATATGCCATATTTAGTAGTAAATAATTCTTGGATTATTAGCTACAATCAAATCTTTAGTTCCCAAATTTTCCCCTTCATAAACTATTTTGTATGCACTTTGAATTTTAAAATGCCAAAACCACTAGTGCTACATGAGAGTAAAAAGAAAAATATTTTTTTTGTCACTCAATGAGAAATATTAAAATAAAATTGAAAATATTTTTTACAATGATGTCTTTTCTCAGATATAGGTTGACATTTTCAACTATGACACATAGTACTGATGATAAATCTGTGCAATAAAATATTTCTAATCAAGATCAGGAAAAAATGATTGAGAAATCAAGACAATTTAGGAAATATTTAGATTGCCTTTTAGATCAGGCAGAATCACCATTTCCATAACAATCCAAAGACACCCACCATGCAGGTCATATTTCATTTTTTTTTAAGTTGCAATAGATTAATATGGAAGGGAACTCTGATTCTGAGACAGTATCATGATTACTCATATGACTGTCCTATTAAATCATCTAGATTTAACTTGTCTTCACTCCATATGGGTTGCATGACATTGAGCTAGGTACTCAATACATAACCTCTCCAAACCTCATTCTTCATATCAATGAAATCTGATAACACTTGTGTATACCATATGGTATTGTTGTGCATGGTTTGTGAATGTTAATCAATGTTGTTATTGTTGTCATTTTGATAAAATTATGCTCTAAGTATAAATCTCTGCAAGTTTTGGTGTAAACATTTCACCTTGCTGACTTGACCTCTCATTCCTTGTGGTAGTAATTTTTGAGCCAAGAGCTGATGGATGAAAAGACATTACCTAGTTGAAACAGAGGTAGCATTGCTATACAGAGAGATGTAAAATGTTAAAAGACCTGAAAACTCAAAGGTCACTGAGCTAGAATTCAAAAAGTGGAGAAGAAAATAGGAAAAGATGAGTCTGAAAGATTAACCAGCACTTCAGAGGCCATGTTGGGGAAGTATGGGGATGAACTGTTTTGAAGAAGAGGTAACATGTAATCTAGTTTTTATTTAATAAATATACTCTGTCAGTAATGGAGATAAAGGATCAGAAGAGGATCAGAGTAAATGGAAGGAGATTATTTTGAAGAACCTTCCAGAAGTACTGTTAAGAAGTGGCAGTAGTGAAGATTAAGGGCAAATCTTTAAAAAGTAGATAAATTCAAATTTAGGAAATGAAATTGAAAATATGTTATGGATTGAAAGAAACCAGGGGAGAAGGGTTTTCAAGAAGAGTTAGTTTCTTGCATGCTCTTAAGATGGATAGCCCTGACTAATATTGGCATCACCAAATGGGAACAGTTAGGGGAAAAGAAAAATAGCTAGGCTGTATTTCATAAATGTTGAGTCTAAGGTACTGTTTAGACTTCTAAGTAGAGGGAAAATATCAAAGTAGTGATTGGATGTATGGATAAGGATAAGCACAAGTCTAAGAGGAGTACAAATTAGAGAATCATTGGCATATATTAACCGAAGTCAGAGATGTGGATGAGATTGCCTATGGCAAGTCTCTAAAGAGTACAGAGAAAGAGAAAGTGGGTTGTCCACCATTTAACAGCAAAATAAACGAGATCAACTCGGTGAAACAGGATAGAAACAGAAAATCTAGGAGGAATGAAAATACACGTATATAAAAGACAGAATCACTTAAGACCAATATTCACCTAGTAAAGAAACTGAGAATGTAATGGAGAAAAGGGAGAGCAACTGATAGACCTGGGAAATGCTAAAACCCAGGTCTCTTACATCTTGCTCCTCTCTCAGATTTTCCATCATCATGTGTTCAATGTAATTGAGTATCTTCTAAGTAAATATTGATTCATGTTATAATTCATCATTTCCCCAGCCCACTACAACAAAAGTAACCATATAATCTATTCTCTTGACATTTATGACTAGATGGTATTAAAGGCTAATTACAGTGTATATATTTTGAACTCATAATATTACTTGGCATTGTTTTAAGCAACACTGACTCAGAAAAATCTCCTTATTCTTTGCAAAAATACATCTTAGATGCCATTTTTGGTATTATAGATATTTGTCAAGTAGAAAGTAAATGTTCATAGATGAGTTATGAAAAGTAAAGAGAAAATAATGAATAATAAAATACCATAAGGTAAGACAGAGAAATTAATTATCCCTATAGAAAAATGAAATAAATACATTTAATTAGATCTAGAGAAGAAAAAAAGATTGGATCTAGAAGGACAATAACAAAAAAGGAAGATTTCAAATTGCTATGGATAAAGATTCCTCTAATAACTTATAATAATTTTTCATTATTATCATGGCAAAAGACAAATCAAGGAAGAGATTACATCACTGCAAAATGAAGTGAGATACAAGATAGCTAAAGATAGTAAAACACCAAAATATTAAAGTGAATATTTCTTTAATATATTTATAAAAAACATTAGACTGAATTGCTTCCTCTCTTACTAACTCTCCCATGGTCTGTTAAATAGATGATCCAATTTGACTTCAGTAGATTTGATGATAATAAAATTTAGAATCAATATAATTATTTTTCAATCACATTTTACTACATATTTCACCTCTTAAAAATGTAAAAGTTAAAATGCAAAGACAGACTTTGTCAAAGTTGTAGGTTCAGTCACTAAGTCTGTCAATGCAGGTAATGTGGTTTGAATAACTAATCTGTGATCTGTGGTAAGAAGACTCATGGCACCCCAAAAAGATATCTATAACTTAATCACATACTCTATTACTAGGTCAGCTTACATGGTAAAAAGGGAGTTTGCAGATATGAATATAGTTAAGGATCTTGAATTGTAAAGAAAGCCCAGATTTTCCAGGTGGGCCTAATCTAATCACATAAATCCTGAAAAGCTGAAAACTATTCCTTGCTGTAATCATAGAGAGATGTGGCAATGTAAGAAAGATACACTGTGAAAGGACTTGCCCTGCTGTTGCTGGTTGTGAAGATGAAGGAAGGTAGCCATGAACTACAGAATGTGGCAATCTCCAGAAGCTGGAAATAGTCCTCAGTCTACAGTCAGTGAGAAAATGAGGATCTCAGTCTTATAATTTTTGGAACTGAATTCTCCCCAAAACCCAAATGAGCAGGAAAACAGATCATCTCCTATAGTGTACAGAAAACAAAGGAAGCTAATGGCACTGTGTTTTATAATAGTGAGATGCATTTCAGAATTCTGACCTACAGAACAGTTCAACAATAAATTTGTGTTTTTTAAGTCACTAAATTTTGGTCATTTGTTACAGCAGCAATATAAAACTAATACATGACCTTAAGAAAAAGGGAACCTCAAACATTTTTGGGTTTTTCTTTCTAAAGCTTTTAGTAATTTTTTTCAATAAAATGAGATATATGTGTATGATGGAAAATAAGGAACATACAGAAATGTTTAGAAAAGGATAAAAAAAAAAAATCCCTTACTCCACTACTCAGAGATAATCAGAGGTAAAAGTGTAGCCTGAAAGTGTCTCTGTCTCTGTCTCTCTCACACACACACATCCACATAGAAACAGACACAACACAAATACAAATTGTTCTTTTAACATTGTGTATATTGAGAACGAGGCAGTGGGTTTGTAACAGCTTAAGAAAGGAAAACATTTGAAAAGTAGTTATAAGTATGATAGGACATGTAGAGGAAATCGTCTCCAACAATTGATTGTTTGGGAAAGATTTCAAGGGAAATTGGCCTGGTATGTGTGAAGAATGTGTAAGTAAGTAGAGGAATCAGAATATGCAAAGTCTGGAGTGAGGAAGACTATAACTCAATAAAATGGAAATAGGACATTACGGCGGTTCCAGCAAAGGAGTTGCAGGATTGTCAAAGGTCAGGCTCTGAAAAGAATGTTGAACTTTATCCTAAGGACCATGGAGAGTCATTGACTAGTACATTGGGTTATTTCAGTGTATTTTAAATGTATAATCTATTTATAATATGTAGAATGCTGTACAGGAGCATGAAAAGACCTGAGAAGTTTTGCAGCTCTTCAGATGAGAAGTTTGGTCACTTGTAGAAGATCATGGCAGTGGTAGGGACATTTAGTGTTTAGACTCTAGGTAAGTTGTATAGCGAAAAAAATAATAAAAAGAAGAAAGGAGTAGACAGAAAATGGAGTGATCAATGGAGGTGTAATAACTACAAAGAACAGCTCTAAGAAATCCATAACATATATTTCTTGAAAGATTATTTGTCTTTGAAATGCCAGAATTTTATTTGCACATTAAGTAGCTTTATGTTTATGTCTATTAATTTAACCTCGTTTGCAATCACCCTTTTGATATGCTGATTTAGACCTTCTGATGTCTCCTCCACAGCTCATGAGTTATTATCTTTTTGGTCTTTGTTTTCTGCTTTTGTCATTTCATTCTACGATCTTTCTTAGGAAGGACACTCATCTGTATATTATCTGTCCTCTGTGTCTATCATCTTCCCTATCTTCATTTCAATTTTTAATCTCTTACTGATGCATTCTGAAAGTTTGTACACACTTAACTGATTCAATTTTCCACAATATTAACACCATAATGTATTGCTCCTCATTAATTTATAATCTTATCATCTCAATTTCTATGCCTTTATTACCTTTTTTTCTCATTTTTTTATTTACTAGAAATAATGACTTTTGAATTATTATTGAAGTCATAAACCCCTAAATTCTGCCAAAGGTGAATATTTTCCAAAGTATTCTCTTTTTCTATCTTCACGACATTTTCTTCTTATTGAAAATATTATCAAAAGTTCCTGATTGATTTTTTCAGAGTAAGGGCAATTAATCCATCATCTATTAATGAGGACATGTCCATCTAGTACACATTTTTTTTTTTTTTTGGCTGCATTTGGTCTTTGTTGCCGCGCGCGGGCTATCTCTAGATGTGGCAAGTGGAGGCTACTCTTCATTGCAGTGTGCGGCCTTCTCATTGTGGTGGCTTCTCTTGTTATGGAGCATGGGCTCTAGGCATGCGGGCTTCAGGAGTTGTGGCACGCAGGATTAGTTGCTCCGCGGCATGTGGGATCTTCCCAGACCAGTGCTCGAACTCGTGTCCCCTGCACTGGCAGGAGGATTCTTAACCACTGTGCCACCAGGGAAGCCCTAGTACAAGTTTTTGATGAGGAGTAAAGTTTGTGGATTTCCTTTGGACCCCACAATATATGCATCCTGTGGGAATCTTCCAATCAGATCTTAATCTGGCCAGATGATAAATGTAAATTTCCATTAGCATACAGGATCAAAACAGCAGTGGAGGTGGGATGGAAACCAGAACTATGGGCTTTCTCACCCACTTTACCAACTTTTCTCCTATTTCCATATATCTCCTTGTTATATCTGGGCAGGTTTTTTTTTTTTTTTTTTTTTTTCCTTTCTACTTGGTTCTACCTTTATGCATGTACAATCTGTACCTGTGGCTACTGCTGAGAGAGCTTGAGTAATACAATCATGTATTTTCAATGTTCAAGACATGCACTAGGGTCAATAAAATAATTACAGGTTCAGCAGTTCTTAATATTGAGAAAGACACATACACATACTTTCTGTTGAAAATCCAAAGCAAATCTCTTGTTGCCTTCTACCATACTTGTTCTATAAATATTTATATTTTTGACTTTTTATTTAATTTTATATGATTTTATTCAATTATAACTATATTTTTTATTTATCATAAATTTCATCTGATATTTATTTTACAGTATAACACATCAATTATCTCAACACTATTTATTAAATATTTCAAATATTACTACAGTTTTAATACCATCTTTATTAAAATAGGAAAAGTCTGCAACTATGTTATTCACAATTTTTTTCTACATAATCCTTTTTGAACTATACATAAATAATACATTTCCAATCAATCTGGGGAAAAGTATAGGAGTTGTATTGGTGGGATTTAATGAATAATAGATGTCCCAAGTATAACATAATGAATTAGAAATGAATATATATTCTGGAATTTTGGTTCGTATTTTTATCTATTTATCTGTCATGGAACAAGTGCCCACATTTTAAAATTATTTCAGTATTATAAAGAAATTCAATGTCTGGAAATGCAAAACTTTCCCCCACCTCTGGCCAATCTCTTCTTACTGTGTGTCAGCTACTAACTTTTAAAATAATATTCATAACAATTTTCTCAATTTTGCCAAAAATAATTATGTAGTTTGATTGTGAGCTTACTATATTTATATATCAATTTTCAGAGAACCAACATATTTTAAATATTTACTACTTCCCTCAAGGGACATTCTATATCTCCCATTTATTTAGAATTTATCTTTTACATAGAATTAAAGTTTCATTATTTTTAAAGGCCCTGCATTATTTGAAATTATATTTAGTAGCAAGTGTAAACTTCTACCTATACTCTATATGAAATAATATATAACAAAAGTCACATTTGAATGAAATGATTTTTAAAAGTATATTTTTCTATCATTTTACTTCTCTTACACCAATAATGAAAAAACATGCACTGTATTCCATTATGATAGGCAACTTATATATGGATATTAAAAGGAAAGCAGTTGACTTGGAAATCATATTTACTTGTTAACAACAAGTAACAATGAAAACTAATATAACTTTGAAACTCTTTTCCCCCATTAAAATAGGACAAGCTTCCATCATGTTATAAATAAGTGTTTTCAATAGAGTCTTATTTTTTAAAGAATCATAAATATTTTATTCAACAAGGGAAAAATGATGGGAGTGATTATTCATATGAATTCATAAATAAAATATTTTTCAACTATAAGAGAGTGTACCACTAATTAAAATCAAGTTGTCTCCATTAAGGACCAACTAACTGAGATAATTATTTTTCTCACACAACATGATATCAAAAGAGTATTGGCTTCAATAAGGATACAAGCTATACTTCTGAATTTTTCTCTCAGTAATTATATGAATGGATTAAGGAAAAATGTCACATTCCATCTAGCTTTGTATTTACAAAGTAGTACAATACTAGGCACAAATCTGCTCAATAATGGTTGAGAGAATTGATAATGTGTTCCTCATGTTTTGCTTCTCTTCTATTATAAAGTATCTGAACAAGATAATTAATCTTTAAGATCTCATTGAGTTATAAGACCAGGTATCTATTTGGCAAAATTAATATGCATTATGGTGATATTATTTTAGAATTTGTTAGAATTTCAAGAGTTTTCTTAATGGTTATTTTTAAGGAATTTTATAGCAGTTTATTTCCTATCTTCTATCCTAATAGATAATTTTCTATCCTAGTCTCTAGCAACTGAAAATTAATGACAAGCTTATATTTAAAGGTATACAACAATATAATAATAACGGTCATAATTTGTTTAACAAATATTTTGTAGAAAAGACAATGACAGACCCTCAAATATATTATTTAATTTCATTATGTTCATTTTACAAATGAGAAACATGAGATACAACAAAATCAAAAATCTCACCACCTAGTGAGCGACAGAGCCTGAATTCAAACCCTATTTCTGTTCTTCATGATGCAGTCTGTCTGTAGGGTTATATTTTTAATTACCTCTTACAGAGATATAATAAGACTACCCCTCCCAGCCAGAAGCCTTTTAAAATTTGTCAAAACAACACTTCTTAAATTTTATGTGACCTTGCTTTATAGTTTCTGATATCTATCTACATATATAAGCCTCTTTGTTATTTACGGATTTTCTGTAATAGTCCATAGCAAGGGAGAGGCATGTAAAGTAAGCTTCAAAGAAGAAGACGCCCTTGGTGCAATCATTAAACCTGATATAAGTGGGGTGTTAAGGTTATTTTATAGCTCCATTTGAAATATTTTTTTGTACTTTGGAAAGTTAGAGGAACTGCAGGTGAATAGAATTCATCTTCTGCTTTCCTACTGTGAGTGCATATTTGCATAAACAGATTCTCCTCTTGCAGAGCAGAAGTGTGAAAGATCATTATTTGGGGTCTTCTCAACTTCTTTATCTTAACATAAGATGTCAGAAGAATATGTAAAGGGTGATCTCTGCAACGAATGTTTTGCATGCACATTACTGTATGTGTGTATATATATTGAGAGAAGCTTTGTTTTTTTCCAGCAAAGGCAACAGGAAAGTTCTAAAAGCCTTGATATTACGGAATGATTTATTCTAACTATACAAAACCCAGGTTATTACAAGAAGTCTGTTTACTAGAAGATCATTTAGGACATGCTCCTATCTTTTAATTCACACATCTCTACAGAAAAGCAGACTTTCTTTATGTGTGAATTGAGCACTGCAGAAGTAATTGCAAAGTGAGTGCACAAAAGTCAAGCCCCAGCATTAGCTTTCCTAATCAAATACATTTTTCAATAGCTGAACCTCCTAGTGATTCTGCCCTTCTTTCTCAGCCCCATCAAAGTGCTGCTCTCAACCACAAATATCTCCTTTTAGTTCAGGTTCACTTGCTAGCTCTGGTCAGGGACACATGCACATAAGTTTTATTCTGCTGTTAATATACGTGGCTTAGGGAACCTTCAAGATGGTGGAAGAGTAAGACGTGGAGATCATCTTCCTCCCCACAAATACATCAGAAATACATCTACATGGGGAACAACTCCTACAGAACACCTACTGAACACTGGCAGAAGACTTCAGACCTCCCAAAATGCAAGAAACTCCCCACGTACCTGGGTAGGGCAAAAAAAAAAGAAAAAAGAGACAAAAGAATAGGGACAGGACCTGCACCTCTGGGAGGGAGCTGTGAAGGAGGATAGGTTTCCACAAACTAGGAAGGCCCTTCGCGGGCGGAGACTGTGGGTTGCAGAGGGGGGAAGCTTTGGAGTCACGGAGGAGAGCGCAGCAACAGGGGTGCGGAGGGAAAATCAGAGAGATTCCCGCACAGAGGATCGGTGCCGACCAGCACTCACCAGCCCGAGAGACTTGTCTGCTCACCCGCCAAGGTGGGCGGGGCTGGGAGCTGAGTCTCGGGCTTCAGACGGAGCGCAGGGAGAGGACTGGGGTTGGATGCATGACACAGCCTGAAGTGGGCTAGTGCACCACACCTAGCCGGGAGGGAGTCTGGGAAAATGTCTGGAACTGCCTAAAAGTCAAGAGACCATTGTTTCCAGGTGCTCGAGCAGAGGGGGTTCTGAACACCGCCTAAACGAGCTCCAGAGACGGGCACAGCACAGACCCCAGAGACGGGCATGAAACGCTAAGGCTGCTACTGCAGCCACCAAGAAGCCTGTGTGCAAGCACGGGTGACTATCCACACCTCCCCTCCCGGGAACCTGTGCAGCCTGCCACTGTCAGGGTCACGTGATCCAGGGACAACTTCCCTAGGAGAACTCATAGCGTGCCTCAGGCTGGTGCAACGTCAAGCTGGCCTCTGCCACCGCAGGCTTGCCGGGCACTCTGTACCTCTCCCTCCCCCTGGCCTGAGTGAGCCAGAGCGCCCTAATCAGCTGCTACTTTAACCCCTTCCTGTCTGAGCAAAGAACAGATTCCCTCAGGCGACCTATATGCAGAGGCAGTGACAAATCCAAAGCTGAACCCCAGGAGCTGTGTGAACAAAGAAGAGAAAGGTAAATCTCTCCCAGCAGCCTCAGGAGCAGTGGATTAAATCTCCACAATCAACTTGATGTGCCCTGCATCTCTGGAACTGGAATACCTTAATAGACAACAATCATCCCAAATTGAGGCAGTAGACTTTTGGAGCAACTATATATATATATATATATATATATATATATATATATATATATATATATATATATATATATATATATATATAATTTTTTTTCCCTTATCTCTTTTTGTGAGTGTGTATGTGTATGCTTCTTTGTGTGACTTTTTTCAGTATAGCTTTGCTTTTAGCATTTGTCCTAGCATTCTGTCTGTCCATTTTCTTTCTTTTTTCTTTTTTTATTATAGTTTTTAGCCCTAGTTATCATTGGTGGATTTGCTTTTTGGTTTGGTTGCTCTCTTCTTTCTTTCTTTTATTTATTTATTTTTCTATTTTTGATTACTCTTTATTTTTTTATTTTTAATAATATTTTATTTAAATAACTTTATTTTATTTCATCTTTCTTTTCTTTTTTTCTCCCTTTTCTTCTGAGCCACATGCCTGAGAGTGTATTGGTGCTCCAGCCAGGTGTCGTGCTTGTGCTTCTGAGGTGGGAGAGCCGAGTTCAGGACATTGGTCCAGAGACTTCCCAGCTCCGTGTAATATCAAACAGAGAAACACTTCCAGAGATCTCCATCTCAATGTTAAGACCCAGCTAAACTCAAGGACCAGCAAGCTACAGTGCTGGACACCCTATGCCAAACAACTAGCAAGACAGGAACACAATACTACCCATAAGCAGAGAGGATGCCTAAAATCATAATGAGGTCACAAACAACCCAAAACACACCACTGGACATGGTCCTACCCACCAGAAAGACAAGATCCAGCCTCATCCACCAGAACACAGATACTAGTCCCCTCCACCAGGAAGCCTACACCACCCACTGAACAAACCTTAGACACTGGGAGCAGACACAGAAATGAACAGGAACTACAAACCTGCAGCTTGCAAAAAGGAGACCACAAACACAGTAAGTTAAGCAAAATGAGAAGACAGAGAAACACACAGCAGATGGAGGAGCAAGGTAAAAACCCACCAGACCAAACAAATGAAGAGGAAATAGGCAGTCTACCTGAAAAATAATTCAGAGTAATGATAGTAAAGATGATCCAAAATCTTGGAAATAGAATGGAGGAAATACAAGAAATGTTTAACAAGGACATAGAAGAACTAAAGAGCAAACAAACAATGATGAACAGTACAGTAAATGAAATTAAAAATTCTCTAGAAGGAATCAAGAGCAGAATAACTGAGGCAGAAGAATGGATAAGTGACCTGGAAGATAAAATGTGGAAATAAGTACTACAGAGCAGAATAAAGAAAAAACAAATGAAAAGAATTGAGGGCAGTCTCAGAGAGCACTGGGACAATATTAAACACACCAACATTTGAATTATAGGGGTCCCAGAAGAAGAAGGGAAAAAAAAAGGGACTGGGAAAATATTTGAAGAAATTATAATTGAAAACTTCCCTAACATGGGAAAGGAAATAGTGAATCAAGTCCAGGAAACACAGAGAGTCCCATACAGAAAAATCCAAGGAGAAACATGCCAAGACACATATTAACCAAATTATCAAAAGTTAAATAAAAAGGAAAAAAAATATTAAAAGCAGCAAGGGAAAAACAAATAACATACAAGAGAATCCCCATAAGGTTAACAGCTGATCTTTCAGCAGAAACTCTGCTAGCCAGAAGGGAGTTGCAAGAAATATTTAAAGTGAAGAAGGGGATAAAGCTACAACCTGGATTACTCTACCCAGCAAGATTCTGATTCAGATTTGAAGGAGAAATTAAATACAGACAAGCAAAAGCTAAGAGAATTCAGCACCACCAAACCAGATTTACAACAAATGCTAAAGGAACTTCTCTAGGCAGGAAACACAGGAGAAGGAAAAGACCTACAATAACAAACACAAAACAATTAAGAATATGGTAATAAGAATATAATCTCAATAATTAACTTAGATATAAATGGATTAAATTCTCCCACCAAAACACATAGACTAGGTGAATGGTTAGAAAAATAATACCCGTATATATGTTGTCTACAAGAGACCCACTTCAGGCCTAGGGACACATACAGAGTGAAAGTGAGGGGATGGAAAAAGATATTCCATGCAAATGGAAATCAAAAGAAAGCTGGAGAAGCAATTCTCATATGAGACAAAACAGACTTTAAAGACTCGGGCTCCCCTGATGACGCAGTGGTTGAGAGTCTGCCTGCCGATGCAGGGAACTCAGGCTCGTGCCCCAGCCCGGGAGGATCCCACATGCCATGGAACAGCTGGACCCGTGAGCCATGTCTGCTGAGCCTGCGCATCGGGAGCCTGTGATCCACAATGGGAGAGATGAGAACTGTGAGAGGCCCGCATACAGCAAAAAAAATAATAATAATAATGAAAAAAATAATAAAGACTATTATAAGAGACAAAGAAGCACACTACATAGTGATCAAGGGATCAATTTAAGAAGAATATATAACTATTGTAAATATTTATACACCCAACATAGGAGAACCTCAATACATAAGGCAAATACTAACAGCCATAAGAGGGAAAATTGACAGTAACACAATCATAGTAGGTGACATTAACAGCCCACTTTCACCAATGGACAGATCATCCAAAATGAATATAAATAAAGAAACACAAGCTTTAAATGGTATATTAAACAAGATGGACTTAATATTTAGATATATAGATATATGGATATTTATAGGACATTCCATCCAAATAACAACAGAATACACTTTCTTCTCAAGTGCTCATGTAAGTTTTCCAGGAGAAATCGTACCTTGGGTCACAAATCAAGCCTCAGTAAATTTAAGAAAACAGAAATCATAACAAGTATCTTTTCTGACCATTATGCTATGAGAGTAGATATTAATTACAGGAAAAAAATGTAAAAAATACAAACATGGAGGCTAAACAATACACTACTAAGTAACCAAGAGATCACTGAAGAAATCAGAGGAATTCAAAAATTACCTAGAAACAAATGACAATGAAAACACGACAACCCAAAACCTATGGGATGCAGCAAAAGCAGTTCTAAGAGGGAAGTGTATAGCAATATCATCCTACCTCAAACAAGAAACATCTCAAATAAACAACCTAACCTCACACCTAAAGCAATTAGAGAAAGAAAAACAAAAAAAATCTCCAAAGTTAGCAGAAGGAAAGAAATCATAAAGATCAGATCAGAAATAAATGAAAAAGCAATGAAGAAAACAATAGCAAAGATTAATAATACTAAAAGCTGGTGCTATGAAAAGATAAATAAAATTAAAAAAATATTAGCCAAACATCAAAAAAATAAGGGAGAAGACTCAAATCAATAGAATTAAAAATGAAGTAGCAACTGACACTGCAGAAATACAAAGGATAATGAGAGATGACCACAAGCAAGTCTATGCCAATAAAATGGACAACATAGAAGAAATGGGCAAATTCTTAGAAAACCGCAACCTTCTGAGACTGAACCAGGAAGAAATAGAAAATATAAACAGACCAATCACAAGCACTGAAATTGAGACTGTGATTAAAACTCTTCCAACAAAAAAAAGCACAGGACCAGATGGCTTCACAGGTGAACTCTATCAAATATTTAGAGAAGAGGCAACACCTATCCTTCTCAAACTCTTCCAAAATATAGCAGAAGGAGGAACACTCCCAAACTCATTCTATGAGGCCACAATCACCCTGATACTAAAACCAGAAAAAGATGTTACAAAGAAAGAAAACTACAGGCCAATATCACTGATGGACATAAATGCAAAAATCCTCAATAAAATACTAGCAAACAGAATCCAACAGCACATTAAAAGGATCATACACCATGAGCAAGTACGGTTTATCCCAGCAATGCAAGGATTCTTCAATATACACAAATCAAACAATGTGATACACCATATTAACAAATTGAAGGAGAAAATACATATGATTATCTCAATAGGTGCAGAGAAAGCTTTTGACAAAGTTCAACAACCATTTACAATAAAAACCCTGCAGAAAGTAGGCATAGAGGGATCTTTCCTCAACATAATAAAGGCTATATATGACAAACCCAGAGCCAACATCCTTCTCAATGGTGAAAAACTGAAAACAGTTCCAATAATATCAGGAACAAGACAAGGTTGCTCACTCTCACCACTATTATTCAACACAGTTTTGGAAGTTTTAGCCACAACAATCAGAGAAGAAAAAGAAATTAAATGAATCCAAATCGGAAAAGAAGAGGTAAAACTTTCATTGTTTGCAGATGACATGATACTATACATAGAGAATCCTAAAGACTCTACCAGAAAAGTACTAAGGCTAGTCAGTGAATTTGATAAAGTAGCAGGATACAAAATTAATGCACAGAAATCTCTTGCATTCCTATACACAAATGATGAGAAAAACTGAGGGAGAATTTAAGGAAACACTCCCATTTACCATTGCAACAAAAGAATAAAATACATAGGAATAAACCTACCTAAGGGGACAAAAGACCTGTATGCAGAACACTATAAGACACTGATGAAAGAAATTAAACATGATACAAACAGATGGAGAGATATACCATGTTCTTGGACTGGAAGAATCAACATTGTGAAAATGACTATACTATCCAAAGCAAACTACAGATTCAGTACAATCCCTGTCAAACTACCAGTGGCATTTTCCACAGAACTAGAACAAAAAAATTCACAATTTGTATGGAAACACAAAAGACCCCGAATAGTGAAAGCAATTCTGAGAAAGAAAACTAGAGCTGGATGAATCAGTTTCCCAGACTTCAGACTCTACTACAAAGCTACAGTAATCAAAGCAGTATGGTACAGGCACAAAACCAGAAATATATATCAATGGAACAGGATAGAAAACCCAGAGATAAACCCATACACAAACTGTCACCTTATCTTTGACAAAGGAGGCAAGAATATACAATGGAGAAAAGACAGCCTCTTCAGTAATGGTGCTGGGAAAACTGGACAGTTACATGTAAAAGAATTAAATTAGAACACTCTCTAACACCATACAGAAAAACAAACTCAAAATGGATTAAAGGCCTAAATGTAAGACAAGACACTATAACCCTCTTAGAGTAAAACATATGGAGAACACTTTATGACATAAATCACAGCAAGATCCTTTTTGACCCACCTCCTAGAGAAATCGAAATAAAAACAAAAATAAACAAATGGTACTTAATGAAACTTCAAAGCTTTTGCACAGCTTATAAGGAAACCAGAGACAAGACGAAAAGACAACCCTCAGAACGGGAGAAAATATTTGCAAATGAAGCAACTGACAAAGGATTAATCTCCAGAATTTACAAGCAACTCATAGAGCTCAATATCAAAAAAAACAAACAACCCAGTCCGAAATGGGCAGAAGACCTAAACAGACGTTTCTCCAAAGAAGATATACTGATTGCCAACAAACACATGAAAGTATGCTCAACATCACTAATCATTAGATAAATGCAAATCAAAACTACAATGAGGTATCACCTCACATCGGTCAGAATGACCATCATCAAACAATCTACAAACAGTAAATGCTGGAGAGGGTGTGGAGCAAAGGGAACCCTCTTGCACTGTTGGTGGGAATGTAAATTGATACAGCCACTATGGAGAGCAGTATGGAGGTTCCTTAAAAAACTACAAATAGAACTACCATATGACCCAGCAATCCCACTCCTGGGCATATACCCTGAGAATCCATAATTCAAAAAGAGCCATGTACCACAATGTTCACTCCAGCTCTATTTACAATAGCCAGGACATGGAAGTAACCTAAGTCTCCATCGATAGATAAATGGATAAAGAAGATGTGGCTCGTGTATAGAATGGAATATTACTCAGCCATGGGAGGAAGCACAATTGGGTTGTTTGTGTTGAGGTAGATGGACCTGGAGTCTGTGGTGCATAATGAGGTGGGTTGGAAGAAGAAAAACCAATACAGTATGGTAACACATATATATGGAATTTAACAAAAAAAGAGAAAAACGTTCTGTAAAGCTTAGGGGCAGGACAGGAATGGAGATGCAGATGTAGAGAATGGACTTGAGGACACGGTGAGGGGGAAGGGTAAGCTGGGAAGAAGTGAGTGAGTGACATTCACATGTATATACTACCAAATGTAAAGAAGATAGCTAATGGAAAGCAGCCAAATAGCATAGGTAGATAAGCTTGGTTCTCTGTGACCACCTAGAGGGGTGGGATAGGGAGGGTGGGAGGGAGACACAAGAGGGAGGAGATATGGGGATATATGTTTATGTATAGTTGATTCACTTTGTTATACAGCAGAAACTAACACACCATTTTAAAGCAATTATACTCTAATAAAGATGTTACAAAAATTTAAAAACCCTAAGGAAAAAAAAAACAAAAGGAACATGATCAATCCAACGTACTTCTTTGGGTTTCAGAATATTAATTAAGATATTAAATATATTTTAAAAAAAGTGTGGTTTGAATTTCTGTTAGAGCTTCTCAAAATTGAAAATGCCTAAACTCTTCCACTCTTCCACTGAAAAGAAATTTCTGGAAGGTGGAGCTCAGGCATACATGGAACAATAAAAATAAATAAAACCAGGCTTCCCTGGTGGCACAGTGGTTGAGAGTCCGCCTGCCGATGCAGGGGACATGGGTTCATGCCCTGATCCAGGAATATCCCACATGCCGCGGAGTGGCTGGGCCCGTGAGCCATGGCCGCTGAGCCTGCACATCCCGAGCCTGTGCTCCGCAACAGGAGAGACCACAACAGTGAGAGGCCCGCTTACAGCAAAAAATAAATAAATAAATGAAACCCCTGTTAAATATTTATATGGGCTATTACCTATAGAGCTGGTTGAGCTTTTATCTGGAGATTTTAGTAAGCTTATAAGCTTGGACCAACTTTGCTTATATTAACTCAGTGCCACGCAGTGAGGTTACAAATATGAAGAAATATATATGGTTGGAACTAAGTAAATGTGTTTCCTCTCTACTGCTTACTTACCCCCGCTTGACATGTCTGAGACATCCGTCCCTGAATGTCCTAAGCGCACTGACAGTAAGTTTGTCAATGACATGCACCAGAGTCAAAAAACAATTATATCAATATCTTGGCTTTTCCAAAAATCTGTGGTTTCAGTGTAAAATAAAATGATTGTCCTAAGGAATATTTGCTGAGATATATTTTTTATTTCTTTTTTTCATGCCTCTCCCTCCTTCTACTACTCTATTTTTTTTTCCCTCTCTCTCTTTATTCCTGCACCAGAGAAGGAATGGGGAATAAAATTCTGGTAAAATAGAGAATGAGAAAGATGAGACTCAGATTCTGGTGTTAACGTCTTGACCTTGCTCTTCTCTCAAACAGGTTCTGAAATTTAGACAACAGATTTTCCAGAAAAGATACAAAATCCAAAGCAGATTCACATAGAGAGTTGAAGGCAAGTGAATATCTACTGTAGAATTAAAACTGATGTACCTTTCTTTACCCCTTTCCTGCTGGTTAGAATTGTCTCTGATGGCTGCAAGTCAAGCAAAGTTGAACTGTGAGACAGCAGACTTATTGCTAAGGATGAAGATGGTACAACACTGAGATAGGAAGGTCTTGGCTTTGGATGACTTATCCAAGCTCTTTATAACCCTGGACTAGTTGTCTTTTATAAACATAAGTCAGAACTACACTTTATTCTTCTTAAAGCCATATTATTTGAACTTTCTACTGTATGAACCTACTCCTTGCTCACCTATAACACTTTAAAATAGTGGATAGAGGAAGAAATTAGAAAAGCCTTTTTTGGTGTAGGACATTTTTTCCATATATGCATGGATCAGAGAAACAGCATTTGCCATGTTAACAAAGTTTCAAAGGTGCAGCAACACAGCAGGCATAGAAAAGCACCATGTCCATGACCCTGAGGATGTAGCAGGGCAAACACATTCTAACACAACCATCTCCAAGTGACACTGAGTGATACTGGAGAGATACTTTTAGGTCGGGAAGAATGGGTGGAAACACTTATCTTGGAATTTTCGAAATGAAGGCTAGTAAACTAATGAAATTCTGGCATCAACACTAAATGGCATAGAATGGTAAATCTTTTTTCAATATGCATTGAATTGGGAAATAAAGACCAGACCATGCGTCTTAATCTCAGTTCCCGAAAAGCTGAGCCTGAGACAAAAACTTATTTGGGGGACTAGAATCACTAGGAAAAGTGAGAGAAAAGACAGAGCAAGAATTACTGGCTTTTAAATATACTTTAAACTCAATGTGAGTTTTAATTTTGTTCATCAGCCTAAAATATATATGTATATGTCACAAATGGAGACTGAGATACAGAAGTCCAGGACACATTTTCTAGTAGGGGATAGAGATGAACACAGGGTAGCATTGCTTGATAGAGTGGTTTAATTTCAGTCAATTTGATCCCTATAGGGAGCGAAAGAAGGAGATTTTATTGATGCAGTATACACACAGAAGAATAATACTATAGCCTAATTTTATTAGTGCATAAATTTAATTTTGTCATCTAAAACAGGTAACTTCAAATAAAATCTTAAGTGACAAAATGTACAAATCACATAATACTCTGTACATAAAACATTTCCTCATCTCGAACAAACTGTTAAAAAACAAAATGCAACTGAGTACATTTTAAAGATCTTACTGGCTTTATTCAAAGATTCACGAATTGGGAAGCATCCAATCTAGCAGATAGGAAGGAGCTCCAAGGAGCTGTATAAAATAAAAGACTTTTATAAGGAGCAGTGAAGTCCTGGAGGCCACTGGACTCCCCCAGGTCCAGGGGCCCAGAAATAGGGCACTCACTGGGTCAGTGGTCAGAGCTTAGCTGCCCGGAATGTGTGACCTCATTGTTAAAACTAACACTTGTGTCTTTTTTTCTTTCTTTCTTCCTTTCTTCCTTCCTTCCTTCCTTCCTTCCTTTCTTTCTTTCTTTCTTTCTTTCTTTCTTTCTTTCTTTCTTTCTTTCTTTCTTTCTTTCTCTCTCACTCTTTTTCTTTCTTTCTAGAAAATGGTTTCACTTTAATATAATGCTATGAAGAAAAAAAAATTACTACTACTAGGCAAAAAAGTAGATTGGTTATTGTAAGGCTACTTTCCTTTAGGGGACGGCAGCAGTCTATCAGGCAGATTACCTAACTAGTACTGATGTGGTGGTTCCTGTTTGACTGGTCCATTTCTGGGAGAGCTCAAACTGTAATTAAGGTAAATCTCAGTTTGGTGACTTGTGGCTGTTCACAGAAAAGAAAAAAAAATGTACAAGTTCTGACTTTAGTTTTATTTGGGGCCAAATGAGGACTATATCCAGGGAGATAGCCTCTCACATAGCGCTGAAGAACTGCTCCAAAGAGGTGGGGCAGTAGGTTAGTATATATGTAATTTTAATGGAGGGGTACGGGCAATCAAGCACACATTTTGGCAGAAGGTTGCTGCTGGTCACAAGGGGCTGATGTCTCAGTTAATAATTTAGTGCTTTTCTAGCTTTGAGAACATGCAAGAAATTGGGTTCATAAAATCTTCAGAAAATATTTAGCTATCTAAAGGTTTGTTCTGCCAGTTTTTCCCAGAACACAGAGTACCTCATTCCTGTTCTCCACACTGAACTCCTTTCAGGGTGTGTTGAAAGACAGTGACTGTGGTGGCTAGTGACTTAATTCTTGTAGAACCAGCTAACGAGTGGCAATATTTAGTTGGCAAGGCTTAGCATAAGTGACTCCATTTTGGGGCTGTTGTCTTATTTTCAACAAAATACTAAACTAAATATGAAAAGTTTAATAAAGAATGTTTAGAACTATTACAGGCTTCAGATATTAACATTTTGTAAAACAACTTTAATATGAAAATCCAACTTTTAGAAAGATGAAGGACTCTATTTGAAGAAGTAAACGTGCACGTGTAATATTTTGATTTAGTAACCAAACTCAGGATGAACAGAGATAGTCACTAGGATGACTGAGTTTGAATTCACAATCAGCTTAGAGTCAGGTTAGCTTTAGAGCCAAGATTCAATTGACTAACAGGAAAAAAAAAAAAGGACTACTTCTCACATCCCACAGTTTGTAAACTACGATTTGCACCCATTTAATGTAGGGACTGAATCTGGGTTTGCTAAGATTTCAGGCCAGGGATGGTTTGCATAATGGGCCAAGTAAAGCTCTTAGAATTATAGTCAGTTTATAGCCAGTTTATTTTGACAGATGGTTATGGCACTTTTGGAAATGGTTTGCAGAGATAAGAGTGGAATTACAAAGCACTGCCCATTTACTGAATTCCAATAGATGGTGAAAAGGCCACTTTTGAAAGGTAATTTCAGGATGTTTTCAAATACTGGGTGTCCAGGAAAGGAAGGTAAGAGATTGCGAATGCAGCCAGTTATGTTCTTGTGATTATATTATAATCCTTATTACTACTAAGAGAACCCTTAGAAAGGCAAACAAGAATGATAAATCTTAAGTGCAGGTATCAGACTCTGAATAGCCTCAAGCAAAACAAAAGACAATTAACTGCCCAGAAAAAGTTATTTCAGGAGAGAAGAGTCCATATAGCCACATATGCAACTATGACCTTGGACATGCTTGTTAAGGGGTTAGCATGTCAGTGACCTGAGGAAAGAGGTTATGCATGAAATAAAAGTGCTGACCTGCCACAAGCAAAAGATGAAATGTTATTTTTAAAGATGCAATTCCCTCCCAAGGGGAAGGGAAATTTGTATCTCAGCCAAGCCAAAATGTCTCTGATTGTTTGAGAAAATGTTGCAGCAATGTCAAGCACCTTATTTCCCAGAAGCTGAATTACCAAATGAACAGTCTAAAGAAAACCTCTGAGGCTGTTTGGGCTCAAAACCAATAAGGCTTCTATGACTATGGCTGAACGTCTCTGTCTTTTGAAACAAGTTTTGGCAACGTTGCAAGTCTCTGAATATTCAGGATACATTTCTTAAATTTGCACTGGAAGATAGATGAAAGTGTGCTGGAATTTATACTAAAATTAGAGTTTTTGTTTCTCAGGACACTGACCCAAGGAGACTTACATTAAGGAGGCTTGGAAATAACTACTTAGAGCTGGCTGTTAACAAGCGGTGTCCCTCTTAGCTCCAGGCTTTATTTCTACTCCAGTTGTTTACCATCTACTGAAACTCTAAAATTTGGTGAGGGGGTGTATTAATTTCCTATAGCTGCTGTAACAAATTCCACAAATTTAGTGGCTTAAGACAGAACTAAATTATCACATTATAGTTCTGGATTTTAGCAGTCTGAAGTCGATTGGCAGGCTGAATTTCTCTGGAGGTTCGAGGGGAGAATAAATTTCCTTACCTTGCCAGCATCTAGAGACCAAGAAGATAAGCCATCTTCTTTGGCTTATCTTCCCTTACTCCACCTTCAAAGGCCACATAGCATCATCAAAGTTCATCCTCATTTTTCTCTCTATTATATATATATATATATATATATATATATATATATACACACACACGCACACAAATATAGAGAGATCTATATCTATGTTTTTACCTATAGCCTCTGTTTTCATTGTCACAGTTCCTCTTGGACTCTGATTCTCCTCCCACCGGTCTTTTATGAGGACCCTTGTGATTACATTGGACCCACACAGACAATCCAGGAAAATCTTACCATCTCAAGATCCTTAACTTCATCGCATCTCCAAAGACCTTTTTCCATATAAGGTAACAGATTAAAAGGTTCCTATGTATTAGGATGTGGAAATATTTATTCTCTCTATCACAAGGGTGATGTGAAGTTGGCCTCTATCTCAGTGAGTTAAGCAGCAAAGTATGGGCAATGAAAGTACTGTGGTTCCAGCACAAGTCTTGACAGCCATCTTACAAATCCATAATTTTGACTGGAAACTCTTATTTCCCAAATCAAGATTAGAACTTGTCACATCATATATTTATTTATTTATTTTGGTGAAAACATTTAAGTTCTACATTCTTAGCATTATATTAGAATTATAAAATACAGCATTATCAATTACAGTCACCATGTTATATACCTTGTATCCTCAGACCTTTTTCATATTATAACTGAAAATTTGTACCCTTTTACCAACTCTTTCTATTTCCTCCCCTGCCAGCCCCTGGCAGCCACTTTTCTACTCTCTGTTTCCATGAGTTTGCCTTGTTTTTGAATTCCACATTTAAGTGATAACTTGCAGGATTTTTTTTGTGTGTGGAGGCTTTTTCACTTACCATAATGCACTCCAGTTTCATCTATGTTGTAACTGACAGAATTTCCTTCTCTTTTAAGATAATCATATTTTACTGTTTGTATGTATGTATGTATATATAATATACATTTTTAATCCATTCACCCATTGATGGAAACTTAGATTGTTTCCATACCCTGAATATTGTGATCCTTGTTAAAATGTCTATTTCATTATTGACATTTTTATTTGGTTCATACATGATTTTTTCAATTTTTGGCTCTTTGTCAATAATTCCTTTGGCTCATTGAGCATATTTAGGACAGTTGATTTAATGCTTTTGACTAGGAATACTAACATTTGGGTTTCCTCAAGGATGGTTTCCACCAAATTATTGGGCTATACTTCCCTCTTTTTTCTTTTTTTCTAACTATTTTTTGTTGTTGACAACTGGACATTCTGAATATTATAATGAGTAACTCTGCGCATCAGTTGTTCTTACTCATCAGGGCTTACTACTCTTTGCTCTGAGTGCTACCACCCTCCCCTGTGACTTTTCCAAGTCAACTTTGCAAACTGTGCATATTAGCCAAAGTTCTTCAGAGAAACAGATCTAATATCTATCTAACTGTAGCTATAGCTATAGCTATATAGATATAGATATAGATATATAGAAAGAGATTTATTATGAAGGATTGGCTCACACAATTATTTAGGCTGAGAAATCCCTCAATCTGCTATCTGCAAGCTGGAGGCCCAGTTGTACAGTTGTAGTCCAACTGGAAGGCTTAATGGTATATGTCCTGGTCTGAGTCTGCCAACCCAAAAACAAGAGCACTAATGTCCAAGGGCAAGAAGAGATGAAAGTTCCATCTTAAACAGAGAGAGAAAATTTACCCTTCTTCCCTTTTTGTTCTTTCTGTGTCCTTAATGGATTGGATAATGACTGACCACATTAGTGAGTAGATCTTCTTTACTTGGTTTGCTGATTCAAATGCTAATCTCTTCTGGAAATACCTAACAGACACACTCAGAAACAATGTTTTATCAGCCATCTGGGCATCTCCAGTCCAGTTGACACATAAAATTAACCACCACCATATTTATTCCTTGTTATGTGTGGCCACTGATTTTTTTTTTCTTCTTTTGTCTTTGAGTCAGCCAATTACCTGACAAAGATTATCATTCATATCTGGCTCAAACATAAATATCATCCAAATCCTAAATCTTAACCAATCTTTAAATATATTAATAGATGCAAGAGAGGGAAGCAACTGCAACTCCAGAGGGTAAAATCTCCCTCTTTCCCTCACGTCCATCAAGAATTTGTCAGTGTAACCAGATGCCTGACACCAAATTTTTACAGGATAAAGTCCCCACTGACCACACTGGCACCAGTCAGGTACTCCAGGTGGCTATTCCTGTTGCCATGATAGGACTGAGAAATGGAGAATGGTAGCTGCTATGTGCATGTTGTTATCCTATCCAAGAAAAGCAGATTTTCCTTCATCAAGCTCTGCCCTGGTTTTATAAGTGACAGGTCAGGTTTATTAGTCCTGAAATTGTTGATTCTGGTAGGTTTTTGTTTTTCATTTTTTCAGTTTACTTGTTTTTGTGGAATGACAGACTCCCAGAGCTTCCTACTTCACCAATTTGTGTGATACAACTTCATACTCTTTTAGAAGTTACTTATAAAATGTGAATCCTCTACTATATATATATATATATATATATATATATATATATATATATATATATATATATATATATTTTTGTGATTCATTTTTCTTGTAATGTCCTTGTATGGGTTGTATATAAAGAAAAATTTGGTCTCATAAAAATAGTTGAGAAATATCTATATTTCTATTTCTTTTCTCCCGAAATGTTTGTGTAATCTCAGTGTTAATTTTCCCATATATATAAAGTCATTTTTGACTGTGGTTTCTTTTTGTAAGTTTTGTAAAGATAGATTCCATTTTTTTAACATATATTGAATTATTAAGATTCCCTTTTCATCTTCAATCAGTATTAAAGAATTTATCCATTTTACATAAACTGTCACTGTTTGGGGCATAAAATTTTTCATAGTAGCCAATATTGTACTATTTAGGTCTGTAGATCTGTTAAAATGTTACTTTCTAATTCCTGAGACTGGTCATTTATTCCCACTTACCCTTTTTTTCTTAATCTGTCTTGATAAAAGCTTATCAATTTTATTGGCCTATTCAAATATCTGATTTTAACTTGCTTATAATCTCTAATATATAGATAGATGGATAGAGATAGAAATACAGATAGAGATACAGATACAGATATCACATTTGCTCTTCTCTTTGTGGTATCTTATTTTCTGTATTTATTACATATGATTTCCTGTAATTTTTCTAGGTTTTTGAGATAAAACCCTTTGGTTATTAATATTGAACTTTATGTTTTCTAGGCAATGTACTTTTGTTATGAATTTTCCTTGAAGACCTGCTTTAGCAGCATCTTATTATCTTCTATTTATTTATTTATTTATTTATTATCTTTTATATGTCATATCTTTATTATTATTTAGTGTTTTTTTTAAACATCTTTATTGGGGTATAATTGCTTTACAATGGTGTATTAGTTTCTGCTTTATAACAAAGTGAATCAGTTATACATATACATATGTTCCCATATCTCTTCCCTCTTGAGTCTCCCTCCCTCCCACCCTCCCTATCCCACCCCTCCAGGCGGTCACAAAGCACTGAGCCCATATCCCTGTGCCATGCAGCTGCTTCCCGCTAGCTATCTACCTTATGTTTGTTATTGTATATATGTCCATGCCTCTCTCTTGCCCTGTCACAGCTCACACATCCCCCTCCCCATATCCTCAAGTCCATTCTCCAGTAGGTCTGTGTCTTTATTCCTGTCTTACCCCCTAGGTTCTTCATTACATTTTTCTTTTTCTTAAATTCCATATATATGTGTTAGCATACAGTATTTGTCTTTTTCTTTCTGACTCACTTCACTCTGTATGACAGACTCCAGGTCTATCCACCTCATTACAAATACCTCAATTTTGTTTCTTTTTATGGCTGAGTAATATTCCATTGTATATATGTACCACATATTCTTTATCCATTCATCCGATGATGGGCACTTAGGTTGTTTCCATCTCCGGGCTATTGTAAATAGAGCTGCAATGAACATTTTGGTACATGACTCTTTTTGAATTTTGGTTTTCTTAGGGTATATGCCCAGTAGTGGGATTGCTGAGTCATATCATAGTTCTATTTGAAATTTTTTAAGGAACCTCCATACTGTTCTCCATAGTGGCTGTACCAATTCACATTCCCACCAACAGTGCAAGAGTGTTTCCATTTCTCCACACCCTCTCCAGCATTTATTGTTTCTAGATTTTTTGATGATGGCCATTCTGACTGGTGTGAGACAATATCTCATTGTAGTTTTGATTTGCATTTCTCTAATGATTAATGATGTTGAGCATTCTCTCATGTGTTTATTGGCAGTCTGTGTATGTTCTTTGGAGAAATGTCTATTTAGGTCTTCTGCCCATTTTTGGATTGGGTTGTTTGTGTTTTTCTTATTGAGCTGCATGAGCTGCTTGTAAATTTTGGAAATTAATCCTTTGTCAGTTGCTTCATTTGCAAATATTTTCTCCCATTCTGAGGGTTGTCTTTTGGTCTTGTTTATGGTTTCCTTTGCTGTGCAAAAGCTTTGAAGTTTCATTAGGTCCCATTTGTTTATTTTTGTTTTTATTTTCATTTCTCTAAGAGGTGGGTCAAAAAGGATCTTGCTGTGGTTTATGTCATAGAGTGTTCTGCCTATGCTTTCCTCTAAGAGTTTGATAGTTTCTGGCCTTACATTTAGGTCTTTAATCCATTTTGAGCTTAGTTCTGTGTATGGTGTTAGGGAGAGATCTAATCTCATACTTTTTCATGTACCTGTCCAGTTTTCCCAGAACCATTTATTGAAGAGTCTGTACTTTCTCCACTGTACATTCCTGCCTCCTTTATCAAATATAAGGTGACAATATGTGTGTGGGTTTATCTCTGGGTTTTCTATCCTGTTCCATTGATCTATGTTTCTGTTTTTGTGCCAGTATCATATTGTCTTAATTACTGTAGCTTTGTAGTAGTGTCTGAAGTCAGGGAGCCTGATTTCTCCAGCTCCGTTTTTCATTCTCAAGATTGCTTTTTCTATTTGGGGTCTTTTGTGTTTCCATACAAATTATGAAATTTTTTGTTCTAGTTCTGTGAAAAATGCCGGTGGTAGTTTGATAGGGTTTGCATTGAATCTGTAGATTGCTTTGGGTAGTAGAGTCATTTTCAAAATGTTGATTCTTCCAATCCAAGAACATGGAATATCTCTCCATCTATTTGTATCATCTTTCATTTCTTTCATCAGTGTCTTATAATTTTCTGCATACAGGTCTTTTGTCTCCTTAGATAGGTTTATTCCTAGATATTTTATTCTTTTTGTGTCAATGGTAAATGGGAGGGTTTTCTTGATTTGACTTTCAGATTTTTCATCATTAGTGTATAGGAATGTCAGTGATTTCTGTGCATTAATTTTGTATCCTGCAACTTTACCAAATTCACTGATTATCTCTAGTAGTTTTCTGGTAGCATCTTTAGGAGTCTCTATGTATAGTATCATGTCATCTGTAAACAGTGACAGCTTTACTTCTTCTTTTCTGATGTGGATTCCTTTTATTTCCTTTTCTTCTCTGATTGCTGTGGCTAAAACTTCCAAAACTACGTTGAATAATAGTGGTAAGAGTGGGCAACCTTGTCTTGTTCCTGATCTTAGTGGAAATGTTTTCAGTTTTTCACCATTGAGGATGATGTTGGCTGTGGGTTTGTCGTATATGACCTTTATTATGTTGAGGAAAGTTCACTCTGTGCCTACTTTCTGCAGGGTTTTTATCATTAATGGGTGTTGAATTTTGTCAAAAGATTTCTCTGCATCTATTGAGATGATCATATGGTTTTTCTCCTTCAATTTGTTAATATGGTGTATCACATTGATTGATTTGCGTATATTGAAGAATCCTTGTATTCCTGGAATAAACCGTACTTGCTCATGGTGTATGATCCTTTTAATGTGCTGTTGGATTCTGTTTGCTAGTATTTTGTTGTGGATTTTTGCATCTATGTTCATCAGTGATATTGGCGTCTAGTTTTCTTTCTTTGTGACATCCTTGTCTGGTTTTGGTATTAAGGTAATGGTGACCTCATAGAATGAATTTGGGAGTGTTCCTCCCTCTGCTATATTTTGGAAGAGTTTGAGAAGGATAGGTGTTACCTCTTCTCTAAATGTTTGATAGAATTCGCCTGTGAAGCCACCTGGTCCTGTACTTTTGTTTGTTGGAAGATTTTTAATCACAGTTTCAATTTCAGTGCTTGTGATTTGTCTGTTCATATTTTCTATTTCTTCCTGATTTAGTCTTGGCAGGTTGGGCATTTCTAAGAATTTGTCCATTTCTGCTGGTTTGTCCATTTTATTGGCATAAAGTTACTTGTAGTAATCTCTCATGATCTTTTGTATTTCTGCAGTGTCAGTTGTTACTTCTCCTTTTTCATTTCTAATTCTATTGATTTGAGTCTTCTCCCTTTTTTTCTTAATGAGTGTGGCTAATGGTTTATCTATTTTGTTTATCTTCTCAAAGAACTAGCTTTTAGTTTTATTGATCTTTGCTATCATTTCCTTCATTTCTTTTTCATTCATTTCTGATCTGATTTTTATGATTTCTTTCCTTCTGCTAACTTTGGAGTTTTTTTTGTTCTTCTTTCTCTAATTGCTTTAGGTGCAAGGTTAGGTTGTTTATTCATGATGTTTCCTGTTTCTTAAGGTGGGCTTGTATTGCTATAAACTTTCCTCTTAGAACTGCTTTTGCTACATCCCATAGGTTTTGGATTGTCATGTCTCCATTGTCATTTGTTTTTAGGTTTTTTTAAATTTCCTCTTTGATTTCATCAGTGATCACTTTGTTATTAAGTAGTGTATTGTTTAGCCTCCATGTGTCTGTATTTTTTACAGATCTTTTCCTGTAATTGATATCTAGTCTTGTAGTGTTGTGGTCAGAAAAGATACTTGATACAATTTCAATTTTATTAAATTTATCAAGGCTTGATTTGTGATCCAAGATATGATCTATCCTGGAGAATGTTCCATGAGCACTTGAGAAAAATGTGTATTCTGTTGTTTTTGGATGGAGTGTCCTATAAATATCAATTAAGTCCATCTAGTTTAATGTATCATTTAGAGCTTGTGTTTCCTTATTTATTTTCATTTTGGATGATCTGTCCATTGGTGAAATTGGGCTGTTAAAGTCCCCTACTATGAATGTGTTACTGTCAATTTTCCCTCTTATGGCTGTTAGTATTTGCCTTATGTATTGAGGTTCTCCTATGTTGAGTGCATAAATATTTACAATTGTTCTACAGGGTTATTGTGAATGAATATATCACATTATAAATATACCAACCTTAGGACCTATAAGACAGACAAAGTAACAATCACTCCTCATTATTCCCATAATTCACTGACATAAATATAAAACTTAATATTTATACAAGTAAATAATTTTGGGTACACTCTTACTATTATATATCCTTAAAGGTATTTGTTCATTAATCTCACCAATTACTATATAAGATAAGTAATCTAATCTCCCACAATTCACAGATTGATGTTTATTTGTAATAGCTGTTTTATAACATAATTCATAAAGTAATTTATTTACTACCAAATTTGTAGTTTTGCTTTTTACTGAAGATTTGTATTAATGTATTCTTCATTTTCACTTACGCAGCATAAAGGCCCTGTCACAACATGGAATTAACACTATTGGTTTTAACAGTCGACTTAAAGTAATGGGCCACTGTTTGGGTCAAGCTTAAAGAAGAATTTGGCATTTTTAAAAAAAACTGTCTTCTAGGTTCTAATTAGGTCAAGCTTACAGGAGGAGCTATCAGACTTTCTGCTTAAAAGATAACCTTCATTGTATAAACTGCAAACATAAATGACCTCAAAGGAACAAATTAATGAAGTTTATCACAGCATGTTCTCTTCTTTAAATTACATGAAGATGGGAATCTATAACCTAGAATTATGGCTTTATCAGTAGGACACCCTTATGTAAAATAGCAATTTTACAATATTAAAATATTCTGTTCCAGAAGGACTATTATAAGAAAATTAATGTTGAAAAAGGTTTATATTGAAAGAGTTTCTAATATATAAATATAAACAGAGCATATAACAATGTAAATGCATGTCTGGCAATTTATCAATATAATAATTCCATATTGTAATTTCAAGAAATGGCTTATCAACTTCTCAATGTTATGGTATACATTGTTTTAAAACATAATAAAAAATGTTAGATAAATATTGGAAAAATATTGTTAAGGACTCAAGTCAGGTAGGAAATATTTTTCAGCAAATACACACTTTATTTATAAAAATTTCCCTAAAACTAATAGAATTAGGCTAAATTTAATTTAAAGATGACTAATTACTGTTCTATATACAAAACCATGGCCTCAGGTTCAGACCAAGTGTATACTGTATTTTATTTTATTACTTTACATATATACAAGAAGAAATTATTTCATTTCCATTATGCACTAGGCACTGACATAATTTTAATTAATATGTAACTCAAACAATTGGAAAATCAATTACCATTTTTTGCCATTTATCAATTTTTATAATTGAAGTATAGTTGAGTTACAATGTTGTGTTAATTTCTAATGTACAACAAAGTGATTCAGTTTCATATATATATATATATATATATATATTCTTTTTTTAAATATTATTTTCCATACGGTTTATCACAATATCATTTATTTTTTAGATAAGGTGACTACAGCCTAGGGAGGACAATTTGTTTCTAAGAGTAAATAATATGTTAGCAATCTGCTCAGATCTGATGGATTCCAGTGTCTTATTATAGTACTTCATCTTGATTACTATTTCATTAAGGTATTAAAACCTATGGGTTGGATATTAAATTGACTTATTTTTATTTGACAAATAGTAAATTTGTATATCATAATATGTCCAAAGAGTGGAAGACCAAGCTAACATAAAGTCTGCATGCATTTTGAGACAGTTACTAAGTTTTGATATCATGGGGAATAGGTAGGATTGCAAAACTTTGAAAACCCCAGTCAAAACCAAAAATCATTTGTTTGTCATTAATTTGATTTATACATTTAGAAAAGCTTTACATCTATCAGAAGATTTAAGGTACTATTTGGCTGAATAGCTAACAAGTCTTCCATATAAATAACAGAAAGCACAGAAATTATGAAAAAGCCTACATGCAACTATTCCAAAAGGATTCTGAACGTATAAAATATTTACTCATGTAAATAAATAATTGCATATTGAAGAAATACTATTTTACCTGTATGATCAATCATGGGGGAAACATACAGTGTTGTTTGTGGAGAGTAAAATTAAAATATTTCTAGAGGGTATTTTTCAATTTTAATATGTATGAAAGTCTTGTCATGAAGGATTTTCAGAAACAATGAAAAAAAAAATCATGGCATTTTCTCAGGTATTGCCATCATCACATTTGTGTATCAACTTAGTTTCAACAAAATAATTAAACTATCTCATTAAAAACATATTGCAGTAGCCAGTTTGGAGGCGATCACCATGTTCAATTTTGGGAAAACTTGAGTGCCAAAATAATTGAGGACCATAATGACTTGTAAGTCTATAGAAAATGTATGAAACTAAGAGTCTATTCCAATAATAAGATAAATAATAAGATAAATAGAGAGGAAGGAAGCATTCTTCCTATAGTAGAAAGCTGTGACTGGAGGTGGCACCTCATCAAATATATTTTTTTTTTGACCACACCACGTGGCACGTGGGATCTTAGTTCCTTGACCAGGGATTGAACCCGAGCCCCCTGAAGTGGACGCATGAAGTCTTAACCTCTAGACCACCAGGGAAGTCCCCAGATCTACCATTTATATTCCAATTTTTTCAATTGAACTATTGCAATCGCCAGTAAAGACTGGGTAACAAAAACTCATAAATGAGTGCTTAACCTTAAAACATAAGATCTAGCTATTCAATGAACTGCTGTGTACTTCCTAAAAAAGATAACTTCAAGAAATAGCTAATGCCAAAATAAGTGTTTTCAATATACTGAAAATCCCGGTTATCAAATTATGTATGTTTCAGATAGTTAGATAAATGATAGATGATAGACAGATAGAGAGAGAGAGAGAGAGAGAGAGAGAGAGAGAAAGAAAGAAAGAGTTGAGAGAGAGAGTTAGTTTAGAGATAAAGAACAAACAGGAAACAGGGAAACCATAAAAGAAAGTGATAGGCCAATGTGCTAACCCTATTATCTCTGAGTAATGGGATGATAGATTTTACATTCTATTCTTGTATTTTTCCATATTTTCCTAATTGCATTAAAATGTATACACTAAAATATATTTTACTTTTAAAAAAAACCTTAAAATTACAATCTTACAATATCCAGATAAAATGTGAAGAGTTTTAGTTTGTTTCTTTTAATATTGAAACCACAATACACTCTCAACATTGGTTCCTGCAAGCAGCTTCTCTCCAATTTATTTATTTTATCATTTACTGTTATAGGCAGAATTCTAAAGATGTACCCAAGATTCTTGTCCCTTGGTTTTTCAAAAAAAACAGTAGTCTGATTATGCTGTAAAGGGACTTTGCAGATGAAATTAAGGACCTTAAAATAGAAAGATTATCTTGAATTATCACAGTGGATCCAATCTAATCCCTTGATCCCTTGAAAGCAGAGACATTTCTCCCACTGGAGTCAGAGAGATGCAGTGAGTGAGGAAAGCAGAGAAGTGCCGCAGAAAGGGACATCAGAGAGATCAGAAGCATGAGACGAACTCAACACACAACAGATTGCCGACTTTGAAGAAAGAAGTCAGGGACTGCCAGCAGCCTCTAGAAGCTGAGAATAGCCCCTGACTAACAGCCAAGAAAGAAATAGACTTCAAGCCTATGGCTATAAAGAACTGTATTTTGCCAACAAACTGAATGATCCTGAAAGCAAATATCCCCGTAAGATACTCCAGTAAGGAATGCAGTCCTGCAGACATTTTGATTTTGGCCTTTCAAGACCCTACGCAAATCCCACTAGTCTTTTTGTGAGAACCAGTCAAACCCTCTGAACTTATGAGATAATAAATGAGCATTGTTTAAAGCTGCTAAATGTTGGTACATTTTTACTGCAGCAATAATAAAACTAATAATGATACTTAGTTACTTTTATTTGCCATCCTTCATCATACTGACAATATACTAACATATTTAATACATATTGTTGAATGTGTTGGGAAGGGGGAAATTTACTTCTCTACCCCTCTTGAGTTTCTGTGGCTAGAATAATAATAAAATTGACACAAGACCGATGAACAAGAAAAAAAAGAAACAAATTTTAATTCATGCACAGGGAAATGAGACTTAAGAAGTGGCCAAAGCAGGCAGCTTTTATACTTATTATACAGAGAAACAATAATTTTTTGAGGAATTGACAGGACAAAGAAACTTAGATTTTGGTTGCTCAAGTGGTGAAGAATCTAAACAGAATTTGGACTTGGGGCATAAATTAAAGAAGCCACAAGGTTTGTTTAAACAGGCTTCTTGGCTCCGAATTTCCTCTTTGGAGATAAGGGTGCTCTTCTACCTCCAGATGCAGGGAGTGTACCTTTCACATGACAGATTTATTTCCTGCTTTCAAAGAGACAGAAAGGAGCACCAGAGTGTTCCTCTTTCATTGGCCATTTCTTAAGTAATTTTAATTAAAAAATAATAAATATGCCATTGAGGCACATTTTGGGGTGGCCTACTCTGGGTCTCAACAAATAAGTAAGCATTCAGATAAATATATAGTATTTAACCTGTGCAGATAATTCAACTTATATAAATGAATTTGTGGTGCTATAGACCTTATTTTCTTTCAGGTGTTTGACAATGCCCTATGTTATCTGTGTTTATAGACTATTGCATCCAAATTCTGCATACTTCCTGTGTTCAACTACCATATTTTATGTTTTTCCTCTCCCCTGTGATAGTCTTCAAGGTAGCTTCAGTTCTTTGTAAACACAAAACAATATAGAGATTAACATTCATGCTTACGACTAGTGATACACTTCTCACATACATTCATGATTTATCTAAGTTATTTGTAATTACTTTATATAGGGACTGCTCCAGCTTATACATACTGTCCTCAGATAATGAAGGCTCCTCCCTTTTCCTTTTTTCTTGTTAACATTTCACATGATCATATAATACATTTCATTTAATTTGGACAATCTGATCCATATAAACTTTAAACTTACAGTTGTTTTAAAATGTATTTCTTGGGTATTTAGCCATATTTAGTATATCTCCACATACTTGTTAACTATTCAGAGTTTTCTATCTGTGACCTGTCTGTTCATAATCTTTGCCTATTTTCTTTGGAGTTACATGCTTTTGTTCTTGTTGATATTTGGAAGTTTCTTGTATAATCTGTTAGTATATATCTATCTGTTAGATCAGGAGTCCCCAACCCCCAGGCCACAGACAGGTACCAGTCTGTGGCCTATTAGGAGCGGGGCCACACAACAGGAGGTGAGCGGTGAGCAAGCGAGCGAAGCTTCATCTGCCACTCCCCATCGCTCCCCATTGCTTGCATTACCGCCTGAACCATTCCCCACCCTCACACACACCCATCCGTGGAAAAATTTTCTTCCACGAAACCAGTCTCTGGTGCCAAAAATGTTGGGGACTGCTGTGTTAGATGATTTTTTTTTTTGGCATTTTTTACCATCTTTATAAAGATATAATTTAGGGCTTCTCTGGTGCTGCAGTGGTTGAGAGTCTGCCTGCCGATGCAGGGAACACGGGTTCGTGCCCCGGTCCGGGAAGATCCCACATATCGCAGAGCAGCTGGGCCCGTGAGCCATGGCCGCTGAGCCTGCGCGTCTGGAGCCTGTGCTCCGCAGTGGGAGAGGCCACAACAGTGAGAGGCCCGCGTACCGAAAAAAAAGAAAAAAATATATATATATATAATTTATACACAATAAGATTCAACAATTTTCAATATTAATATTGTAGTATTGTTGGAGGGCTTTTGTTTTGCTTTGTTTTCATTTAAGTGTGATGCCATGGTGTTTTCTTATTAATCTGTAAATAATGTAGCAAATTACTTAGGTGTAATAATGAGTGTTGATTATAGAAATATAGTTTTATTTTTCTTCAAAATTTTGACATTTCCATCTTGAGGCAGCTGCTCTTAAGAAGAAAATGAGACACAACATGAAAATATTCTAGAATATGAATATTATGAAAATATTCATAATCTTTTAATTCTTTTTTAAACAACTTTTTTGAGGTATATTTTAAATATTATACCATTAAATATTTCTTGTGGACAATTAAGAATTTTTACTTACTTTCCTGAGTGATTGCACCGTATAAGTTAGTTTAAGCATATTTTCATTCATCTTATTTATTTACAGTCAATTCTTGCTTTCATCACACATTCATGCAACCTCTAATCTACTTTCTGTCTCTTTCTTGCGTTTTTTGGAGATTTCCTATAAATGGATTCACAGAATATATGATCACGCGTCCAGCTTCTTTTACTTGGCATCATATGTTTTGAGGTTCATCCATGACGCAGTATACGTCAGTACTTTTCTTTTAATAGTGTTCCATGCAGTGGAATACCATATTGCTTAACCATAAACCAGCTGATAGACATGAAGCTGTTTACTCCTTTTCCCTATTATGAATATTAAGACTTCTATAAACATACAAGTCTTTTTGTAAACAAATGTTTCTATTTGTCTTTGACAGATACCTAAGAATGGAGTTATTGGATCCATACTAGTTTTATTTTTAGCTTTTGGAGAAACTGCTAAACTATTTTCCATACTGGTCACAGCATTTTATACTCCTATTATCAATGAATAAGTATTATGGTTTCTCCACATCCTTGCCAACATGTGTTATTGCTTATCTTTTTGAATTTTGGGGGTTTGTTTTTAATTAATTATTTTTGGCCACATTGGGTCTTCATTGCTGTGTGTGGGCTTCTCATTGCAGTGGCTTTTCTTGTTGTGGAGCACGGGCCCTAGAGTGCCCGGGCTTCAGTAGTTGTGGCGCATAGTCTTAGTTGCTCTGCAGCATGTGGTATCTTCCTGGACCAGGGATCAAATCCGTGTTCCCTGCATTGGCAGGTGGATTCTTAACTGTTGTGTCACCAGAGAAGTCCCCAATAGCCATGCTAGTGGTTATGAATTAGTGTCTTGTGGCTTAATTTACATTTCCTTAATGAACAATGATGTTGAATAACATTTTATTTAGAAATGTTATAATTAACTGATTGTTGTGTTTGTTGCACAAAGCATACAGTTCATTCACAACCTACCTAGTTAAATGACCAGGTAATTATTTTAAGCTACAGAATTTAGCTGAATAAAGCCAATATTGTCTATATTTTAATATAAATCACTTCAAAGTACACAGGGCATTTGTTAAAAAATGGTTTAAATTAATAAATGGTAACATGACTCTATAGTTAAATATTAATTATGGATACTCCAGGAAGTGCAATCCTAGATAAAAATGAACAAACTACATTTATATTGAAAATGGAAAAAAAATGTGAAGCTATTTTTTTGAGAATAATATGAAGTTAAATGATGATATTAACTTACATAGGTTAGAAAGATATTCTACAGAATCTTCTTTCCTATATGCATCTAGGTTAGAATTGGTCAAAGGAGAAATTTTGCACAATACTGAGAGAGCAAAGTGAAGCATCAGCCATCACTTTTTGAAAGTTTAATTATTAAATGAAATTCTGATTTATAGAACATAGTTTGAAAAGACCATAAACCATAATCTTTTGTGATATCTGTTCTACCAGAAAGAAATTATTTGTATCTTCAGTGCTCAAAAACTTATTGATACATGTTAAACTTTACACCTACAGAGTAGTATAAAAATACCCATTAAATAGAAAGTCTAGCCCAGCATTGTCCTAAATGCAAACCAATGGTCTCTTTACCTGTTTCCTTGAAGCAACTTTTAATTCAATATCTATACCCATCAAACAAGAAAGCACACATTTTCTTTAGCACACACTTACTTTCTTCGCTTTCCACTCCCAGGCACTTGTCAATTGTCAGTATCCTCTGGCGTTTTTAATTTTATGGATAAATTTCTCCTCTTTTTTTCTCTCCTCTGATTCTTCCACTTCCTCTGATAAATCTTATTAAGGTAACCATATACTTCATTAAGAAATTTACTTTCTTTTACTTCCCATATTACATTCATTTCTTCCCGGATTGACTTCTTGTTTTGCTTAAATAACTCTAAAGTCCACTCAAAAAATAACTTTTATGTAGCTTTTCTAAATATTTCTTTTAATTTGAAATGCTATTTTTTTACTGCCATATTTAAATATTTTACTGCAAACATAATTTTAAGTTTAATTTTGTTGTCTGCAATATATTTTAAACGTTCTCCTAGTTTGTTTTTGCGTTTAACATTACAAAAAGAGTCTGCAAAGAAAAAGAAAGTGTAGTAGATCTACTGTTAGTAAATATTTAGTGTCTGTGTAAATAGGCTCAACAGTTTATAACTAGAACTGATTGATAGCTGTATTTACACTTCTAATGTCTGGTATACTACCGCAGTGCTTCTGACCCAGAAATGTGAGGACAGGATATTTTTTCTGAAAAACTTTTGCCCCTAGGAAGGCTAATCAGAATTTCAAAGTTCTTTGAAATTTTTGCCTTAAGAACACTTAACTGACAGGAATATTTTACCCTAAGAACTTTTTATTGAGAAAAATCACAGTGTGTGAATTCTGGATGTCCAAATTTCAATATTCAGTGAGAAAAAATATTAAACACTCTTATAATCAAAAGAGAAAAGGAGAATCAATTCTCACCATGCCCTCCTTTAGGGAATCAACAGTCCACTGGCAGATGGAGCCACAAGCCTCAACAAAAGTAAGTTTTCTAGAATGTCAATATTGAATTAAAATGATCCTCAAGGTTGCAATTTCACACCCCCTCCAGAAGCTATTTCAATGAATATCAAAGAAAAAAGTCATTTGGTATCCTAAAACTAGTTCCTTGAACTTTCAGAACTGCTCAGGTACATAAGAACAGATTACATAACAAGACTGAAATAAACTAAATTTAGAGAGCAAGAGAGAGAGAAAATTCATACAAAGTCAGTCTGTAAATTTCTTCCGGAAGCAAACTGACTGATTATTCAGTGTAGGTAAAAAGTGAAAATATAGCTGTTCTCAAAATGCCTGTTTTTATGTTGAAACGACTCTTACAAAAACTACCAAAATGAGATTTCAGCATGTATGTGGTTTTCCTGTTTTAATCACAGAACACTTACACGAAATGATTCTACACATATCAAGTCATGTGCTTTCTGAGAGAAGTCAAGGTTCAATTACATACTAATTTGAGCACTGATAAAATAGAGTTTAATCTATTTTTTAATATATTGTTATAAAAAGCCTACAGTTTTACACACATGTGCATGTCAATGGTATATTTGTGGTTTTCTTAAAAATTTTTAGTCTAAACACAGATTAATAGATTTTTTATTCAAACTTTAAAATAAAATGTTATTATTCATATGATTTCAAATTGTCCCCAATTTAATCAGTGGAGGCCTCTTCAAGTTACCTTCTGTATTATTTTGACATTTCATGCCTGTATATATTAATCATGTATAAATGAATCACATATGTATGCATATATCTGTATACTTGCATATATACATACATAATAATATACAGTTATGTATATATGCATATACCTTTGTTTAATTTTATTAAATTATGAGTTTATTTTGATACTGCTGATTTCAATTTAAACTTCTGCCATTACATATGTGTATTCCTCTTCTCCCACAATGAGAAACTTGTTTCCAGAGAATATTAATATATTTACCCATTTGCTAAAAATAGTTTCAGAAGTACTACTTCAATACCACTATAAACTAATAAGTCTAGATCAAAACATACTCAAGCTTCTTTCTTTACTGGTCTTTGGACTGATGATACATGCAATGTTACTTGTATTAATTTATGTTTTCTTCACTCTGTATGCTATCATTTTGATACATACTTGATTCATTTATTTCTTTTTGCATTCATTTCCAAATTTTCTTTTCCATCAATTAGTTTATATTTGTTAAAATATGTAACTTGATAATGATATCAAATTAGAAACTCTTTCACCTCATTATCTTTCCATCTTCATTGTCAACAATCGCCTTTAGATTCTCAACTTTATAGCTTCTGGTTTATCATTCCTCTGCTTACTTTTGCTCAAGTAGTTCTTCAAAATAAAAGGCAGCACACTACATATACTACTTTGCATTATCCTCTTTGTTACCTAAAAATATATTCTTGATATTACCCTTTAACAGTTAACAGAGACTTTTCTAACTCATTTAATATTGTTTATTATATAATTTTCAGGTGTGTAGGATTATAATTCAACATTTGTATACACTACAAAGTAATCACACCACAAGTCTAGACACTATCCATTGCCATACTGTTGACTCCCTTCACCCATTTCAACCACTCCCTTGCCCTCTTCTCCTAACCAATAATCTGCTCTGTATCTATGAGCTAGTTTATTTTTATTTTGTTTGTTCATTTTTTTAGATTCCACATATGAGTGAAATCATGTGGTATTTGTCTTTCTCTGTCTAACTTATTTCACTTAGCATAATGCCTTCAAGGTCCATCCATGTTGCCACAAAGAGCAGGATTCCATGTTTAGTTTTTAAATAAATGATTAAGATATATTATATATATATATATATATATATATATATATATATATAATCATTTTGTCTATCTATCCATCTATCTATCTACCTCACATCTTTATCCATTCAACTGTAGATGGATACTTAGGTTGCTTCCATATCTTGGCTATCATGAATAATGCTGCTGTGAACATTTTGGTACATATATTATTATGAATTAATGTTTTGTGTTCTTTGTATAAATACCCAGAAGTAGAATACGTGGGTCATATGACAATTCTATTCTTAATTTTTTGAAGAATCTCCATATTGTTTTCCATAGTGTCTGTACCAATTTACATTTCCATTAACAGTATACTAGGGTTCCCTTTCTCCACTTCCTTGCCAACCCTTGCTATTTCTTGCCTTTTTTTTTTTCTTTTTTTTTAGGCTGCGCCAGCTTATAATTACAGCATACAGGATCTTTTTTGGTTGCTGTGGTATGAGGGATCTTTTATTTTTGGCATGCAAGATCTTTAGTTGCGGCATGCAAACTCTTAGTTGCAGCGTGTGAGATCTAGTTCCCTGACCAGGGATCAAACATGGACCCCTGCATTGGAGCGTGAAGTCTTAGCCCCTGGACCACCAGGGAACTCCCTCTTGTCTTTCTAATGATAGCAATTCTGACAGGTGTGAAGTAATACCTCGTTGTACTGTTGATTTGCATTTCCCTGGTGATAAGTGATGTTGAACATCTTTTCATGTGTCTTTTGGCCA
Source organism: Phocoena phocoena (assembly GCF_963924675.1). Lineage (NCBI taxonomy): Eukaryota > Metazoa > Chordata > Mammalia > Artiodactyla > Phocoenidae > Phocoena > Phocoena phocoena. Next base: position 125,219,921 of record NC_089222.1, on the reverse strand, counting down.
TCTGTGTGGCTTCTTTGGAAAAATACCTATTCAGATCCTCTGCACATTTTTAATCCAGTTGTTTATTTTTTTTTTTTTTTTGATACTGAGATGTATTGAGTTCTTATATATTTGGGATATTAACCCATTATCAGACATATTGTTGACAAATATCTTCTCCCATTCAGTAGGTTTCCTTTTTATTTTATTCATGCTATCCATTGCTGTACAGCTTTTCAACTTCATGCACTAGCCCTATTTTTTTATTTTGCTTTTTTTGTTGCCTTTGGCGTCAGATCCACAAACGCATTGTTAAGACTGATGTCAGTGAGGTTATCACCAATGTTTTCTTCTAGGAATTTTATGGTTTCTGGTCTTACATTTAAGTCATTAATCCATTTTGAGTTAAGGTTTGTGTATGGTGTAAGATAGTGGTATAGCTTAATTTTTTTGAATGTGGCTGCCCAGTTTTCTCAACACCATGTAAAGAGACTATCATTTCCCTATTGTATGTTCTTTGCTGCTTTGTCATACATTAATTTAACCTATATGTATGGATTTATTTAGGGCTCTCACATCTGTTATATTGTTCTGTGTGTCAGGACCATAGTATTTTTTACTACAGGTTTTACTATAGTCTTTTTACTATAGGTTTGTAGTATAGTTTGTAGTTTGAAATCAGGGAATGTGATACCTCCAGTTTATTCTTTCTCTAGATCATTTTGGCTATTCAGAATTTTTTGTCATTCCATAAAATTTTTAGAATTTTTTCTAGTTTTGTGAAATATGCCATTGGAATTTTGATAGGAGTTGCATGTATCTGTAGATGGCTTTGGGTAGTATGGATATTTTTATAACATTAATTCTTTCACTTAATGAGCAAAGAATATTTTTCTATTTATTTCTGTCTTTTTCAGTTTCTTTAATCAATATTTTATAGTTTTCAGTGCACAGGTCTTTCACCTCCCTAGTTAAATGTATTCCTAGGTTTTATCCTTCTTTTTGGAATTATAAAAGGGATTGTTTTCTTAATTTCTCTTTCTGATATTTATTTATTAGTATATAGAAATGCCATGAGTTTCTGTATAATGGCTTTGTATCCTGCAATTTTACTGAATTCAGTTATTAGTTATAACAGTTTTTCTGGTGGAGTCTTTAGGGTTTTCTATTTGTAGTAACATGTCACCTGCAAAGAGTGACAGTTTTACTTTTTTCTGATTTGGATGATTTTTTTTTCTTTTTCTAAACAAATTTTTGTTGCTGAGATTTCCAATACTATGTAGAATAAAAATGGTGGGAGTGGGCATCCTTGTCTTCTTCCTGATCTTAGAGAAAAAGCTTTCAGCTTTTCACCTTTGAGTATGTTAGCTGTGGGTTTATCATACATGGGTTTTATTATGTTGAGCTTTGTTCCCTGGATACCCACTTTGCTGAGAGTTTTTATTATAAATGAATGTTGAATTTTGTCAAATGTTTTTTTTCTGCATCTATTAAGATGATCATGTGATTTTTATCCTTCATTTTTAATGTGATATATCACATTGATTGATTTGCAGATGTTGAACCATTCGTGAAAATGACTGCATTGCACTAAATTGTATGAATGTACCTTGGTTATTGCTCTAATTTTTATATGTAAGCATTAAGATTATTTCCAATAGTTGGACATTATACATGGTGCTACAGTTAATAACTGATTTTTTCATGTTGCTGCAGGGGTAACTTCAACAAAGTTTCTAGAAATGAGCTTGCTGTATTAATTTTTATGGTTATTGTCATGTTCTCAGCCATAGGAATTGTACCATTTTTATTTCCATCAGAAATATATGAGTGGCTATTTGATGTAATTTCAAAAACAGAATTCTATCAAAATTTGAAATTTGGTAATTCTGAAATAGGTGAGAAATGATGTTTCATTGCAGGTTAAAATTGCACAATTGTTATATTAAACAATTTTTATAGTGAGTTTCATATTATGTTTCTATCATTTTCAAACTTTTTGAATTTGTGTTTACTTTCCATTGACAAGATGTATTAGAGATTGTTGAGATAAGCTCTTTATCCATTATATTTTTACAAGTAGTCATTTTTCTCTTGGTATGTCTTATGACTTCCTTATTTTATTATGTAAAATTAGCATTTTTTGTAATATAATTGAATTAACCCAATTTATTTTAATGGCAAAATGTATTAAACATAAAGTTTTTATTTCACATTCAGATTATGAAGGACTTTACTTAGTTTACTTCTAGTACTTTATATTTTTAATTATTTATTTATTTTTGTTTTTGAATTTTATTTTATCTTTTTATACAGCAGGTTCTTATTAGTCATCCATTTTACACACATCAGTGTATACATATCAATCCCAATCTCCAAATTCATCACACCGCCACCCCCACCCACCACTGTTTTCCCCCCTTGGTGTCCATAGCTTTGTTCTCTACATCTGTGTCTCAATTTTTGCCCTGCAAACCGGTTCATCTCTATCATTTTTCTAGGTTCCATATATATGCATTAATACATGATATTTGTTTTTCTCTTTCTGACTTACTTCACTTTGCATGACAGTCTCTAGATTCATCCACATCTCTGCAAATGACCCAGTTTCATTCCTTTTTATGTCTGAGTAATATTCCATTGTATATATGTACCACATCTTCTCTATCCACTGGTCTGTTGATGGGCATTTAGGTTGCTTCCATGACCTGGCTATTGTAAACAGTGTGGCAATGAACATTGGGGAGCATGTGTCTTTTGGAATTATGGTTTTCTCTGGGTATAAGCCCAGTAGTGGGATTGCTGGCTCATATGGTAATTCTATTTTTACTTTTAAAGGAAGCTTCATATTTTCTCCATAGTGGCTGTATCAATTTACATTCCCACCAACAGTGAAAGAGGGTTCCCTTTTCTCCACACCCTCTCCAGCATTTGTTGTTTGTAGATTTTCTGATGATGCCCATTTTAACTGGTATAAGGTGATACCTCGTTGTAGTTTTGATTTGTATTTCTCTAACAATTAGTGATGTTGAGCAACTTTTCATGTGCTTTTTGGCCATGTGTATGTCCTCTTTGGAGAAGTGTCTATTTAGGTCTTCTGCCCATTTTTGGATTGGGTTGTTTGTTTTTTTAATATTGAGCTGCATGAGCTGTTTATAGATTCTGGAGATTAATCCTTTGTCCATTGATTCATTTGCAAATATTTTCTTCCATCCTGAGGGTTGGCTTTTCGTCTTGTTTGTAGTTTCCTTTGCTTTGCAAAAGTTTTAAGTTTCATTAGGTCCCATTTGTTTATTTTTATTTCCATTTCTCTAGGAGGTGGTCAAAAAAGATTTTGCTGTTATTTATGTCAGAGTGTTCTTCCTATGTTTTCCTCTAAGGGTTTTATAGTGTCCAGTCTTACATTTAGGTCTCTAATCCATTTTGAGTTTATTTTTGTGTACAGTGTTGAGGAGTGTTCCAATTTCATTCTTTTACATGTAGCTGTCCAGTTTTCCCAGCACCACTTATTGAAGAGACTGTCTTTTCTCCATTGTATATGCTTACCTCCTTTGTCATAGATTAATTGACTATAGGTGTGTGGGTTTAACTCTGGGCTTTCTATCCTGTTCCACTGATCTATATTTCTGTTTTTGTGCCAGTACCATATTGTCTTGATTACTGTAGCTTTGTAGTATATCTGAAGTCAGGAAGTCTGATTCCTCCAGCTCCGATTTTTTCCCTCATGAATGCTTTAGCTATTTGGGGTCTTTTGTGTCTCCATACAAATTTTAAGATTCTTCTAGTTCTGTAAAACATGCTATTGGTAATTTGATAGGGATTGCATTGAATCTGTAGATTGCTTTGGGTAGTATAGTAATTTTCACAATATTGATCTTCCAATCCAAGAACATGGTATATCTCTCCATCTGTTGGTATCATCTTTTATTTCTTTCAATAGTGTCTTATAGTTTTCTGCATACAGGTCTTTTGTCTCCCTAGGTAGGTTTATTCCTAGGTATTTTATTCTTCTTGTTGCAATGGTAAATGGGAGTGTTTCCTTAATTTCTCTTTCAGATTTTTTATCATTAGTGTATAGGAATGCAAGAGATTTCTGTGCATTAATTTTGTATCCTGCAACTTTACTAAATTCATTGATTAGCTCTAGTAGTTTTCTGGTGGCATCTTTAGGATTCTCTATGTATAGTATCATGTCATCTGCAAACAGTGACAGCTTTACTTCTTTTCCAATTTGTTTTCCTTTTATTTCTTTTTCTTTTCTGATTGCTGTGGCTAGGACTTCCAAAACTATGTAGAATAATAGTGGTGAGAGTGGACATCCTTGTCTTGTTCCTGATCTTAGTGGAAATGCTTTCAGTTTTTCACCATTGAGAATGATGTTGGCTGTGGGTTTGTCATATATGGCCTTTATTATGTTGAGGTAGGTTCCCTCTATGTCCACTTTCTGGAGAGTTTTTATAATAAATGTGTCTTGAATGTTGTCAAAAGCTTTTCTGCATCTATTGAGATGATCATAAGATTTTTATTCCTCAATTTGTTAATATGGTGTATCACATTGATTGATTTGCATGTATTGAAGAATCCTTGCATCCTTTGGATAAATCTCACTTGACCATGGTGCATGATCCTTTTAATGTGTTGTTGGATCCTGTTTGCTAGTATTTTGTTGAGGACTTTTGCATTTATATTCATTAGTGATATTGGTCTGTAATTTTCTTTTTTTGTAGTATCTTTGGTTTTGGTATCAGGGTGATGGTGGCCTCATGGAATGAACTTGGGAGTGCTCCTTCCTCCACAATTGTTTGGAAGACTTTGAGAAGGATTGGTGTTAGCTCTTCTCTAAATGTTTGATAGAATTCACCTGTGAAGCCATCTGGTCCCCGACTTTTGTTTCTTAGAAGATTTTAATCACAGTTTCAAGTTCATTACTTGTGATTGGTCTCTTCATGTCTTCTGTTTCTTCCTGGTTCAGTCTTGGAAGGTTATACTTTTTAAGAATTGTCCATTTCTTCCAGGTTGTCCATTTAATTGCTGTAGAGTTTCTTGTAGTAGTCTCTTAGTATGCTTTGTATTTCTGCAGTGTCTGTTGTAACTTCCTTTTCATTTCTAATTTTATTTCTTTGAGTCCTCTCCCTCTTTTTCTTGAGGAGTGTGGCTAATGGTTTATCAATTTTGTTTATCTTCTCAAAGAACAAGCTTTTAGTTTTATTGATCTTTGCTATTGTTTTCTTTGTATTTCATTTATATCTGCTCTGATCTTCATGATTTCTTTTCTTCTGCTAACTTTGGGTTTTGTTTGTTCTTCTTTCTCTAGTTCCTTTAGGTGTAAGGTTAGATTTTTTATTAGAGATTTTTCTTGTTTCTTGAGGTAGACTTGTATAGCTATAAACTTCCCTCTTAGAACTGCATCCCATAGTTTTGGATCATCGTGTTTTCATTATCATTTGTCTCTAGGTATTTTTTGATCTCCCCTTTGATTTCTTCAGTGATCTCTTGGTTATTTAGTTACATACTGTTTAGCCTCCATGTGTTTGTGATTTTTATTTTTTTTCCCTGTAATTGATTTCTAATCTCATAGCCTTGTGGTCAGAAAAAAAATGCTTGATATGATTTCAGTTTTCCTAAATTTACTGAGGCTTAATTTGTAACCCAAAATGTGATCTATCCTGGAGAATGTTCCATGCACACTTGAGAAGAAAGTGTATTCTGTTGTTTTGGGATGGAATGTCCTATAAATATCAATTAAAACTTCTGGTCTCTTGTGTCATTTAAAGCTTGTGTTTCCTTATTAACTTTCTGTTTGGATGATCTTTCCATTGGTGTATGTGAGCTGTTAAAGTCCCCCACTATTATTTTGTTACTGTTGATTTCCTCTTTTATACCTGTTAGCAGTTGCCTTATGTATTGAGGTGCTCCTATGTTGGGTGCATATATATTTATAATTGTTATATCTTCTTCTTGGATTGATCCCTTGATCATTATGTTGGGTGTATCTACATTTATAATTGTTATATCTTTTTATTGGATTGATCCCTTGATCTTTATGTAGTGTCCTTCCTTGTCTCTTGTAACATTCTTTATTTTAATGTCTATTTTATCTAATATGAGTATTGCTACTCTAGCTTTCTTTTGATTTCCATTTGCATGGAATATCTCTTGTCATCCCCTCACTTTCAGTCTGAATGTGTTCCCAAGTCTGAAGTGGGTCTCTTGTATACAGCATATATATGGGTCTCTTTTTTGTATCTATTCAGTGAGCCTGTGTCTTTTTGTTGGAACATTAAATCCATTCAAATTTAAGGTAATTATCGATATTAATTGTTTTGTGTTTGTTTTTGTAGGTCCTTTTCTTCTCTTGTGTTTCCCACTTAGAGAAATTCCTTTAACATTTGTTGGACAGCTGGTTTGGTGGTGCTGTATTATCTTAGCTTTTGCTTGTCTGTAAAGCTTTTGATTTCTCCTTTGAATCTGAATGAGATCCTTGCCAGGTAGGGTAATATTTGTTGTAGGTTCTTTCATCACTTTATTTATAGCATGCCACTCCCTTCCAGCTTATAGAGTTTCTGCTGAGAAATCAGCTGTTAACCTTTTAGGAGTTCCCTTATGTGTTATTTGTTGTTTTTTCCCTTGCTGCTTTCAAAAACTTTCTTTGTCTTTACTTTTTGCCAATTTGATTATTATGTGTCTTGGCATGTTCATCCTTGGTTTAATCCTGTGTGGGACTCTCTGCACTTCCTGAAGTTGGGTGACTATTTCCTTTCCCATGTTAGGGACTTTTTCAACTATAATCTTTTCAAATATTTTCTCTGGTCCTTTCTCTCTCTCTTCTCCTTCTGGGACCCCTATAATGCAAATGTTGTTGAATTTAATGTTGTTCCAGAGGTCTTTTAGGCTGTCTTCATTTCTTTTCATTCTTTTTTCTTTATTCTGTTCCACAACAGTGAATTCCACCATTCTGTCTTCCAGGTAACTTATCTATTCTTATGCCTCAGTTATTCTGCTGTTGATTCCTTCCAGTGTATTTTGCATTTCAGTTATTGTGTTGTTCACCTCTGTTTGTTTGTTCTTTAATTCTTCTAAGTCTTTGTTAAACATTTCTTGCATCTTCTCGACCTTTGCCTCCATTCTTTTCCAACGTCCTGGATCATCTTCACTATCATTATTCTGAATTTGTTTTTCTGAAAATTGCCTATCTCCACTTCATTTAGTTGTTTTTATGGGGTTTTATCTTGTTCCCATCCGGTACAGAGCCCTCTGCCTTTTCATCTTGTCTATCTTTCTGTGAATGTGATTTTTGTTCCACAGGTTGCAGGATTGTAGTTCTTGTTTCTGCTCTCTGCCCTCTGGTGGATGAAGCTATTTAAGAGGCTTGTGCAAGTTTCCTGATGGGAGGGATTGGTTGTGGTTAAAGCTGGCTGTTTCTCTAGTGGGCAGAGCTCAGTAAAACTTTAATCCACTTGTCTGCTGATGGGTGGAGCTGGGTTCCCTCCCAGTTGGTTGTTTGGCCTGAGGTGACCCAACACTGGAGCCTACCTGGGCTCTTTGGTGGGGCTAATGGCAGACTCTGGGAGGGCTCATGCCAAGGTGTACTTCCTAGAACTTCTGCTGCCAGTGTCCTTGTACTCATGGTGAGACACAGCCACCCCCCACCTCTGCAAGATACCCTCCAACACTAGCAGGTAAGTCTGGTTCAGTCTCCTATAGGGTCACTGCTCCTTCCCCTAGGTCCTGATGCACACACTACTTTGTGTGTGCCTTCCAAGAGTGGAGTATCTGTTTTCCCTAGTCCTGTTGAAGTTCTGCAATCAGAATCCCTCTAGCCTTCAAAGTCTGATTTTCTAGGAATTCCTCCTCCCATTGCCAGAACCCTGGTTTGGGAAGCCTGACGTGGGGCTCAGAACCTTCACTTCAGTTGGTGGACTTCTGTGGTATAATTATTCTCCAGTTTGTGAGTCACCCACCCAGCAGTTATGGGGTTTGATATTTTTGTGATTGTGCCCCTCCTACCATCTCAATGTGGTTTCTTCTTTGTCCTTGGATGTGGGGTATATTTTTTGGTGAGTTCCAGTTTTTTCCTGTCGATGATTGTTCAGCAGTTAGTTGTGATTCTAGTATTCTCACAAGAGGGAATGAGAGCAAGTCCTTCTACGCCTCCATCTTAAACAAATCTCCTCTAGTTTCTTTGTTTTAATAATTCTGATTCTTTTGAAATTCATTCCTGTTTGGTAGAGGCATGGATCTATTTTATGGTATTCCAAATAGCCAACCTGTTGTGTCAGTGTCAGCTTCTTCCAGTTTTATTGAGATCTAATTGACATAGAGCATGATATATGTTTAAGGTGTACAGCATAATGATTTGATTTACATATTATGAAATGATTATCACAATAAGTTTAGTGAACATTCATCATCTTATATAAATGCAAAAAACAAAAAAACAGAAAAAGTATTTTTTTCTTCTGATGAGGACTCTTAGGATTTGTCTCTTAACAACTTTCATATATAACATATAGTAATGCAAATTATATTAATCATGTTGTTATATTACAGCCCTATTATTTATTTATCTTATAACTGGAAGTTTGTATCTTTTTACTACTTTCATCCAATTTCCTCTCCCCCAAACACTCCCACCACCTATGGCAACCACAAATATGTTCTATTTTTCTATGAGTTTGTTTGTTTTTTGAAGTATAATTGACCTACAACACTGTGCTAGTTCCTAGTGCACAACATAGTGATTTTATACACTACTAAATGATCACCAGGAGAAGTCTAGTTACCCTCTGTCATCATACACAGATATTATATTATTATTGACTATATTTCCATAGTGTAAATTTCATCCCTGTGACTCGTTTATTTTGGAACTGGAAGTTTGTATCTCTTAATTTCTCCCACCTATTTCACTCATTCCCCTCCCCCCCCAAACCCTTTTCCTCTCTGGCAACTACCTGTTTGTTCTCTGTGTCTCTGACTCTCTTTCTCTTTTGTTCTGTTTGTTAATTTTTTTTTATATTCCATATATTAGTGAAATCATATGATATTTGTCTTTCTCTGACATTTCCTTGAGCATAATACCCACTAGGTCCATCTGTGTTGTCACAAATGGCAAGATTTCATTCCTTTCTGTGACTGAGTAATATTCCATTGTATATGTATACCGCTTCTTCTTTATTTGTTTATCTATATCAATCTTTGCTCTAGGATTTGAGATGCTGCTTTCATAACTAAGTAAATTTCTATATATACTTGGACCATCTAATCTTTTTATTTTATCCTATTAAGCTGTTTTTCTGTTCATGTACCAGGTAGCACATTGTTATTTATAAAGCCTTTATAATAGTTGTATCTCTCATGCTCATTCTCCATTTTCAAGACTTTACTAGCCATCCTTGATTTTTATTATTTAATAAAACATTCAACATCAACTTGCTAGTTCCAGAAAATAAAACTTGATATTATTTTTATTAGGATTATGTTAAATGTGTAAGCTAACTTAGGGAGAACAGACATGATAGTAGTAAGTCATGTTTTATGAATATTCATATGTGTTAAAAACTATTTTGGTGTTTTATAGGAGTTTTTCAAACTTTTTCTGATATGGGGATTTATAAAATCTTATTGAATGTAGCTTGAATTGTTTGTTCTTTTTCTCAGGTTTTATAAATAAGGCCATTTAATTCAATTTTCATAATATTCAAAGAATGAGTGAAATACACTTCCTCTCTGGAATCTTCTCTAATACCTCCTATAAAGAGGACAGCTCCACTCAGGCTAGCATGAGCTTCATTATTTGATTCACTTAATAGCTTCAACTGTCCTACAGTTGAAAATACAATGTTTTTAAATCAATTTCAACTTGCCCCATATCCACCTCTTCCACTTGCAAGCTTTTATTAAATTTGTGACCTAGTTTTTTTCTTTTCTCTGCAACTAGTTTATCTCCTAGAAAATAGGAGTACTAGCATCCCCCTTTAAAACTTTGTGAGAAATAAATTATATAAAAATGGAATGGACTTTCCAAAATATACAGTACTTACTACTCGAAAATATTACTTTTATTTCCTTTCCATTTTTATAAAACAAATAAAATATGTGTTATTGACCATTCAACTACACTAACTCTAATGAGTCCTCAGCATCCATGAGGATGAGGCCTTTAGTGTTTACCAGAAGATAAGGGAAATGATTCTTTAAAAATTCATTCTTGGGGCTTCCCTGGTGGCACAGAGAGTCCGCCTGCCAACGCAGGGGATGCAGGTTCGTGCCCCAGTCCGGGAGGATCCCACATGCCTCAAAGCGGCTAGGTCTGTGAACCATGGCCACTGAGCCTGCGTGTCCGGAGCCTGTGCTCCACAATGGGAGAGGCCACAACAGTGGGAGGGCCACGTACCACAAAAAAAAAAAAAAAAAAAAAAAAATCATTCTTCTCTTGTGAGAAATCCAGAAAGTGAATTTTAGGATGTGATATTTTAAGTTCTTAAGAGGCCACGTCCCCTTAAGACACTGACTATAGAAAGCCCAGGATCAATCTCTAGACAGAAGCACCTCTCAACTCCCATTTAAGAGATGGAAGAAAGAGATTAAATACATTTCTTTACTTACTGCACACTTCATATCACTGACAAAACTAGCCCCTTTGATCGTAGTCTCAATTTTAACTCTGTCTCATCTCTGAGAAAGTGCTTCTTACTCAAGGAAACAAATGAATTATGGGAGAAGGCAAGAATGTTCAGTTATTTGCAGGATGATTTTTTTCAAAAAAATGGGGACTGTACTCTGAAATGGAAATAAAATCATTTTAAATATTGACTCTGAAATTTTCAAGTTTTAGGACTTTTTGAAAATATGAAACAGGAAATATTAAAAACCTGACCATGTTCTGATGATTATATATAAGATGAAAACCACATGATAACTAATATCTAAATACTTCTTTCTCTTGTTCCATTTCTTAACCTGAAATAACATACGACAGCTCAATACTTGAAAAACAGATTCTCCTTACATTCTCAGCTCTAAATAATATCAAGGAATATATCAAGATTCATTTTTTGCTTCTCTTATTTTCTCCACATGCTTGAAAGAATTAAACATGCCAATATCCACATTTCTCCAGCTACCTGTTCACCATAGTATCACTTGGTTGAAAAGAAATACCAAAGGATCCTGTCACTGCCATCCTTTTCAGCTTCTCTTTAATTTTCCTTATTAAGAAAATGTAGACCATGGACAGAAGCATTAGGCTATGTCCTCCACCAGATATGATAAAAACAATGTATCTTCAAAGAAGAGTACACCTCATCTAGTTCCTATTGAGATTTCATTTTACATATTCATCAAAGAGAGTTCTAGTAAAAACCTATGAGTTTATGATTAACATTTTGCTTGTAATCAGCTATCAGTATCATTTAGTTTGATAAGGTTAATTGACTATGAATCATCCATGATTTTAATAAAATGTATAATTTTAATCACCTGACTTTTTTGCTATACTCAGTTTTCTGAAACCTATTACCTTTCATTTGTGCTAGTTGGTGTGCTTCTAATTCTTCAAGAGTTAATTGCCCATATCTAGGTAAGTTAACTTCACACATGGCAGTTAACATTATTCTAATAATATATTTATGCATTGATAAACCAAGCTTTCCACAATACATTTAGTAGGTTTTTTGTTTGTTTGTTTGTTTTGTTTTTTTTTTTTTTGCAGTATGTGGGCCTCTCACTGTTGTGGCCTCTACCGTTGCAGAGCACAGGCTCCGGACATGCAGGCTCAGTGGCCATGACTCACGGGCCCAGCTGCTCTGCGGCATGTGAGATCTTCCCGGACCAGGACACGAACCCATGTCCCCTGCATCAACAGGCGGACTCTCAACCACTACACCACCAGGGAAGCCCTCCACAATATATTTAAATACTTTAATGTATGCCTTAGTCTAATAATTATATGTCACTGTTTCTTAATGAGTTCTTATGAATAATTGAATATCTCAGTTATTTAGAATATACCTCTTTAAATATAAGAATGTTATATTAAGTATTTGTGATTTAAAAAATTCTAAAATTCCCTACACATATTAAGATTTCTCAAAAATAACACAGAAAACACAACATTTTTCTTATTGAATAAGGTCTTTTCATCATGTATTTCATTGGATTCCACGTAGGGATTTCTTGTCTTTTTTCTCCTAATAAAAGTCTAAAATTTGACATCTAAATTTGTTAGATCACTATTTCTTTTTTATTTTTACTGTTCTTCCCTGGAATAACTAGTGCTTATATGTGATACCTGAGACTTTATAGTAAACCCTGGATGACCAAAGCAAAGCTCCAGAATTAAAATATGCGTTATAGTACATAACTTATTCTCTGATATGGGATAAACATATGCGACCCTGTTAATGATTGAACTGAGAAATATTCTTGAAAAAAAAATACATGCAGAAAGGCTATTTTGAGAAATAAAGATGTCTTAATGATGAGATGAAGAAATACTTCTTTCATTAATAATCTTTATAGCTACACACAATTTTAATGTACAGGTCAATGGATTTTGGTAAATGTATACATGTAACTATCACGCCCCAATTTATTCTTATCAGTTGAAGTCAGTCACTCCCATCCTATGCCCCATACAATAACTTATCTGCTTTTTGTTCATTTTTCTCTTTTTAGTTTTGTTCTTTTAGAATTTCATATAAATGAAATCCAGCTTCTTTCCATTTAATATAATGTTTTTGAGATTCATCTATATTGTTGAGTGTATCAGGATTTCTTCTTTTACATTGCTGTATAGTCTTTCAACAATATAAATATGTTTGAATTTATTTTTAAAAGTTTGTATCTCAGATATGGGGACATATGTATATGTATAACTGATTCACTTTGTTATGAAGCAGAAACTAACACAATGTTGTAAAGCAATTATACTCCAATAAAGATGTTTAAAAAAAAAGTTTGTATCTCTTGCCATTTTTACTGGGTTCTTACATCTTATTCGTTTTTCATAAGATTTATTGAAACAGGATTTCTAAAAAAAGTGTAAGTATATATAAAGAAGTTTCTAAGTTATTGAAAATTTTAAGGAATCAAAATCTTTAACATTAACTAATGACATTTCAAATTTACTCTCCAACACTAAATAGTATTTGTGCTCTGACAACTGAAATATTTCCATGTTTCCTTTTTCCCATATTAAAGGAGACTATTGAATTCCATTGTGATGAATTTAAGATGCAGTAAAAACAACTTTAATGAAACTATAGCATCTAATAGAAAAAGCTGAAAGCAAAAATAGAATAGAGGACCTTAGGAATTATCAAGAGTTTTGCCCAAATCAGCACAAATGGGGCACTTTGCAAATCTTTCTAAATTTCATATTTAGCAAATTATACACAAGCTTTAGAAATACTCAAGGTAAGTATTACCACAAAGAAAAAGAAACTTTTTAAAAAATTTTGCTTTACTTTCTCTGCATTATAACTTCATGATAAATTGTGGTAAAATCATTATTTGTTTTTTATGTTCTAGACTGATTTTTAAATTAATAAAATTATTCATGTATTATTCATATGATTCTTTATTTCATGTAAATTTACCCCTCTTTTTTCCACAAAACTTAAACTATGAATTAAAAATCTATTCAGAAAACTTTACATGCGTTTTACCACTTTCCTCTGAAGCAAGGGCAGAAATATATCACATTTTAATGTTTCATGTACTCAGCAGTTTAGTGTTTATTTACTTTTCAATTCACAAATACACAATGTTGTGTGTAATTCACAGTTAGAGAAAGAGCAAAATCAGCAGCACAAAAACAAATGATTGCAAATGAAAAGTAAAAACAAAAAATATTAAGTGTTATTTAGAATAATTTTTGCACTGATCTATTTTTTAATAAGTTGTACATTTGAGTTTTGCCATCAATAATTAGAATTTGATTTTTATTGGTCTAACATATATATTACAATATTTTTCATTATCATTTAAAAAACATTTTGAATGTTCACATTTTCTATAAATCTGAGAATACCTCTCTCTTAAAGTGATAATTACTGTTTTGAAGTAAGTCAATTTGGAAACCTAAAACAAAACTGAATAAATCATTTGTTGCTGCATAACAAGTTACCCTAAAACTTACAGCTTAAAGTAGCAAATGTTTATTTTTTCCCACAGTTTCTGACAGTCAGGAATCTAGCAGTAGCTGCGCTGAGTGGTTTTAGCTCAGAGTTTGTAACAAGGTCAAGTCAAGCTCTTAGCCGGGGTAGCACCCATTTCAAGCCTTAACTGGCACTTTAGAATTTTCTTCCAAGCTCACCCACCTGATGGCTGGCAGACCTGATTTCCTGACAGGCTCTGCCTGGAGGCTTCAGTTTTTCAACACATAGGACTCCTCATATGTTTGCTCAAACTGACAGCCTCTTTCTGTCAGAGACAGTAATGGAAGGGAGAGATGAAAGGGAGAGATTAGGGTAGTGGGGAGGAGAAACAGGAGAGAGAAAGAGAGTTCTGTCATATGCTATTTGACACATTCACAAACCCTGGTAATACGTGGGAGGGGTCTACACAGATATGTGAGAACAACAAACAGGGAACACTGGAGGTCATACTAGAGGCTGTCTACCACAGTCTTGTCTGGTTATCAGTAAAATTTATATTCCTCCTGTAACCAAATAGGGTAAGGGGTTCCCAGAGAAAGAGAACCAGGCACGGCTCTCTTGACATAAGAGAGGCTATTTTTGGCCTAAGCCATTTTGTGCTTTACGCCTGACCACAGTGCTTGCCTTTGAACAGGTCTCAGTAATTAATGATCTTAAGGGAACAAAAAAATACAGAAACAAACTATGATCAAGCAAGAGAAGTAACAATACAAAGATAATATATCACTTGTAAAGACTCCCAGTTCTGTTTCGATGGTAAAGATTAGCCTGAAGCCCTCAACCACCAGATCAACTGGAAGCTAAGGGGTGACAATGTGGACCTTTTCTGAGCCTCGTGACTCAATCAACTAAAACTTGGACCCTGTAGACTGCCCAAGTCCCTTCATGAGTATGCATGTACCTTTAGCTTAAAACTGCTCCAATTTTGCTGCTCCAGGAGACACTGCTTTGGGCAAGATCCTCGGTATTCTCCTTACTGGCTGCAAGGAATAATAAAACCTTCCTTCTCCCAATCTTTGGCTTGGTGTGTCTTCTGGCTCCACATCCACCAAGAGGCAAACCTAGTTTTTCAGGTAATACTTCCACAATCAAAACACACTTATCTCGGGCTTCCCTGGTGGCGCAGTGGTTGAGAGTCCACCTGCCGATGCAGGGGACTCGGGTTCGTGCCCTGGTCCGGGAAGATCCCACATGCCGCGGAGCAGCTGGGCCCGTGAGCCATGGCCGCTGAGCCTGTGCGTCCGGAGCCTGTGCTCTGCGGCGGGAGAGGCCACAACGGTGAGAGACCCGCGTACCGGAAAAAAAAAAAAAAAACACACTTATCTCCTCATAAGGCCCCCCTAAAGTCTTATCCTATTACAAAATCAGCTCAAGTCCAGATTCCTGTATCTAAATCTGGTCCAGAGTGAATAAGTCTCCTTGGGTCTGGTTCTGTAAGTACAGTCATTTGAATACAGTTCTTCTTGACTTAAAGTGACAAGTTATCTTCTTGACTTAAAGTGACAAGTTATCTGCCTCCAGTACAACCCAGTTGATGATAGTGCGATTAGCACAGATAACATCTTCATAAAAGGGAGAAAGTGGAAGGTAAATGTAGACATTGTACCAAAACAATTCTTACATTCATCCAGGCAAGAGTTGTACATGCTATGATTAGGTCTCAAGGCCAGGGAATAATTGTTGAAGGCTCTTGGTTCCACCCTGAGTCCTGCTTCCTTTCTCATGAAAGGTAGCATGTGTTGCTTCTCAGTCTGCTTACTTACTAGTATTTTGTGAGCCAAAATGTCTTTTCATTTTGTACTTTCTCTGACCTTTTCTGTCAAAATTGGTAATGTTTCTGAATACAGAATTCCTTTTAAAAGTTGTGAATCTTATTGGGTTTCCTACCGTTAGATAAAAGCCATATTTATGGTCCCTTGGAGATAAGCCTTCTCTACTTTGCATTCAATCTGGGAAGGTTGAGAGACAATGACCTTCAGTATTTCAAAAGCTCTAATGTTTGATCGAAGGCATATATGAGACACATGTTTTACCTCTTTGGAGAGTCTTTTGTCTGAAGTAGCCTTTGCTCTTTCTAAGATCTTAACAAAAGATTTTCAGTCATTCTTGTAGCTTAATCTTTGGTCTATTTTTCCCACAGTGTCATGGATTTGATCTTTCCTCAGAATTTTAGCATCTTTTGCCATCTGAAAAGCCTGAGAATTTTCAAAGCCATCAAGTTTTAATATTTTAACTATTCTTCCTTTGTTTTATGTCACTGTCACATATTACTATAAGCAGTAAGAGTAAACTAAGCAGTACTTTCAACACTGATTGAAATTCTCCTTATTGGGAGACAGTTCTCCATGGGTCTCTGGTGTTTCCTCACTCTGAAATCTTTTTAGGAATGTCTTCATAGCAAACAATTTTGGAAGACAGAGGTAGTAACTCCTTCCAGGATTTGCAGCCTAAGATGTTAAAAGATGTTAAAGATCACATCTCCCTCTGTGCCAGTTATGTTGTAGTTTTATGTATTAGCTTCTTATTGCTGCTGGAACAAACTTGGTTGCTTCAGTTACAAATATACATGTCTCCTTAGTTCATGGTCTCATTCATCTTCAAAGTTACAAATGGCTGGTACAGTCTTTGCTCTGCTCTATAACTCTAACATTGACTTTTCTGTCCTAGGAACAGCTGGAGATGGTCAGAAGAGCAGGCTCAGAGCTGCTTAATCCCATACCCAAGTGTCCAACAGGCCTCCGGGGCAGAGTGGCTCATAGGCCCAGGAGATCCACAGGACATCATGTTCCTACACATGACACGACCTCAGGTTCCTACACCAGAGACCACAGGGCAGAGGCCTCCTGGGAAATGTGTTCTGGGCATGGTCAAGTGTGGGCTTCTGGCCAAGGAAGCCTGCAGTGGAGGAAGCCTAAAAGGCCTTGACCATGAGGATGAAAGCTGCCATCTCAGAGAAAAAATACCTTTCCCATAATCCAGGATAATCACCTCATCTCAAGATTCTTATTTTAATCACATTTACAAAGTCACTTTCACCAAGTAAGGTCACATATTCATAAATCCTAAGGATTAAGACATAGGTATCTTTACAAGGCCATTATTCTGCCAATCATAGTCTATATTTTGTACCCCAAAGATTCACTGCCATCCCACATACAAAATGAAATCACACCATAGCAACATCTCCAAAAGTCTCAACCAAGTAACATCAGCTCGAGGGCAAAACCTCATTCTTGTCTCATCAGTTCAAACATCCCAAATATCATAATTTAAATCAGTCATGCATAAGACTTTGGATATAATCCTTCTTAGAGAAAAATTCCACTCCATTTGTGGGTCTGAGGAACTAGAATCCAAGTTATATGCCTCCAAAATACAATGGTGGGACAGTCATAGTATAGCAGTTATAGACATTCTCATGCAAAATAGGAAAATATAGAAGGAAAAAAAAAAACAGTTGTCAGTTGAAACAATTTTGAAGTCCATCTAAGCAACCAGCATTAGCTTTCAAGCAATTAGCTTTCTTTGGCTCTCAGCTCTACTCCCTGGCTCATGGCTCCTCTACCCTCACAGTTAACCTTTATCTTTTAGAAGTATAGCTCATGTCTACAGCTTAGTAATTGTATCTGTCTGTTTTCTGCTACAGAATTTTGAGAGATTAACACCTTCTTTCATTCATCTTATCCTCTCTGTCCCTTTTGGTCTAAGCTAGCAGTGTTTCTACTGGTAAAAATTTGTTCTACCCTTATCAGTCCCCCATGTATGTCATGGGTTTTCACTCTATTAGACAAGAGGCTACACCACAGATCTTTCCTGAATAATCCATCTCTATTTCTGACTTCTATCTAGATGGCTGAGGTGACACATGAGTCACACACCTTCAAAGAGTCTTTCTGGGAGTGAACACTATGACCTTTAATTCCTTCCTAGGCACTAGCAAAGATTTCCAGTCATGCTCACAGCATTCTTTCTAGAACATGTTCTGAGAGTGAACCTCCTTATTTAGCATCTTTTGCAACCTGGATAGGCTGATAATTTTTCAAATCATCAAGTTATATTGCCTTTTGCATAATAGTCCTTCCCTCAATGTATCTCTTTCCTCCTGCATTTTACTATGAGCTGTAAAAGGTAACCATGTCACATTTTCAATAGTTTGCTTGGAAATTTCCTCAAATATCCAAGTTTATCATGTACAAATTTTGTTTTGCACATAACTGCAAGACACAATTCAGCCAAGCTTTCTGACACTGCATAAGAAGGATACCTCTCCTCCAGTTTCCAGTAATATGTTTCTCATTTCTTCTATCAGTCCTCACCAGCAACACCTTTAAGATCCATATCTATCAACAGTCAGTTCACAATGATTTAAGAATTCTCTAAGGTGATATATGTTTCCTACACCATGCTCATCACTTTCTTCTGAGCCTTCTTCAGCAGTCTTAAATGTACATATTTCTAATAAAAGTCTATTCAAGGCAATCTAAATTGTTTCTAGAATTCTTAATATTTTTTCCAGTTTCTGACCACTGCCCAATTTCAAAGTTACTTAACATTTTTAGATATTTCTTAGAGCAGCACACTACTTCAAGGCACCAAATTCTATTAAATAATAATTTCTTTAGGCTGATATAATAAATTATCATAAGTGTGGTGATTTAAAACCACATAAAAATAATATATTTCTAGAGGTCACAAGTCTGAAATAAGCCTCACTGGGCTGAAATCAAGGTATTAGCAGGGCTACACTCCTTTCTGGAGGCTCCAGGGGAGAATCTGTTTTTGTGCCATTCCTGGCTCCATGGACCTCTTCCATCTTCAAAGCCAGCAATGGCTGGTCCAGTCTTCCTCATGCTACATTACTTTGACACTGACTTTTCTGTTTCCCTCTTTCACTTACAAGGACCCTTATAATTATTTTGGGGTCATCAGTATGTTTTCCCTATCTCAAGATTCTTAATGTAACCTCACCTGCAGAGGCCCATTATTAATGAGTAATGATATATGCATTATGTTAAATGAATATATCATTTAACATAACATATTCACAGTGTCTGGAGTTTTTGGAGGAAGGACATTATTCTGCCTAACACAGTTTGAATACAGCTGTCTTGTAAACTGGGGAGTTTCTTAAGCTTGTGGTTCTTCATTTGTGACACAAATGACATTCACGTTCAACATCACTGGAAGCCATTTTGCATTTCCTTTGGGACATGGGGAGCAAGAGAAACTGAAGCAAGAAGGAAGCTTGTGGTGTATGCAATGATTTGAGTAAAACAGTCCTTTGTCTCTGAGACTTAGGAGTCTGATGTCTTCCGGAAGCATCAATGAGATTGTGGAAAACCAATTTGTTAGCTTTCAAACAAGATAAAAATCTCAAACTTTTCTCAGTACTTGACTACCTTAGACTGATTACACATTTCATACTTTATATCCAACTGTAGTTTATAGGGTTGCTAAGCTTTCTGCTACTACACTATAATAAACCCTTTCCCTAATTCTTTTTTTTTTTTTTTTTTTTTCTGTTTTTGGTACGCGGGCCTCTCACCGTTGTGGCCTCTCCCGCTGCGGAGCACAGGCTCCGGACGCGCAGGCTCAGCGGCCATGGCTCACGGGCCCAGCCGCTTTCCAGCATGTGGGATCTTCCCAGACCGGGGCATGAACCCGTGTTCCCTGCATCGGCAGGCGAACTCTCAACCACTGCGCCACCAGGGAAGCCCCCCTAATTCTTAATAACATTTTCCTCACTTTCTTGTAAGTCCTCTCTTGTAGACCTATCAAAGACCATACACATTCTATTAAGTGCTTCAACAAAGCACTTTAGATTTTTACTATCGTTCTTACATTTTACTCTCTATTTTCTATTTTCAAAGCCACTCCCACATTTCAAGTTTTTTTTTTTTTTTTTTTTTTTTTTGCAGTACGTGGGCCTCTCACTGTAGTGGCCTCTCCCATTGTGGAGCACAGGCTCCAGACACACAGGCTCAGCGGCCGTGGCTCATGGGCCCAGCTGCTCCGTGGCATGTAGGATCCTCCTGGAATGGGGCACGAACCTGTGTCCCCTGCATTGGCAGGCAGACTCTCAACCACTGCACCACCAGGGAAGCCCTCAAGTTTGTTTCTTTAACATGCAGATCCTGATACCAAACTATGTATAAATATTATTTTGTGTTGTAATAAATTGTCTTCAAACGAGCAGCTTAAAACAATAAGCATTTATTTCTCATACATTTTCTGAGATTCAAGATTCTGGGATTGGCTTAGCTGAGAACTTCTGGTTCTGGATCTTCTGTAAGATGACGACCATACTGTTGGCTTGTGATTCAGTCACCTCAAGACTGAGGCTTGTGAACCTCTCTCCTTCATGTGATTGTTGGCAGGCTTCATCCTTGTTGTCTCTTGGCTAGAGGTTTTATTTCTTCATCATGTAGTTTTCTCCATAAGGCTGCTCACACGAAGAAGCTTGTTTCCCAAGAGCGACTGATGAGAGCAAGAGCAATTACAATTTAGTCTTAGAAGTGACATATTCTTAATTCTGTCATATGCTGCTTGCCATACAGACCAATCTGTTACCATATAGAGGAAACTACACCAGGGTATCAATACTAGGAGTTGAGATCATTTAGGGCTATGTTGGAAATGCAGTACTACAAACTGTATTATTTGATATTACTGTATCAAAATTAGTTCTAACTATTCCTGTAAAAAATTTGATGATTTTGATAATATTAATGCAAAAACATCTACATAGATAGCAAATATCTTTTGTTATGTATCTGAAGTAGAAGAAATTATCTTATGCCTAGATTAGTTATTTTTTAAATTTTATTTTATTTATTTATCTATTTATATTCTTGACTGCATTGGGTCTTCATTGCTACATGCAGGTTTTCTCTAGTTGTGGCGAGTGGGGCCACTCTTCATTGTAGTGCATGGGCTTCTCTTTGCGGTAGCTTCTATTGCTGCAGAGCATGGGCTCTAGGTGTGCGGGCTTCAGTAGTTGTGGCACGTGGGCTCAGTAGTTGTGGCTCATGGGCTCTAGAGTGCAGGCTAAGTAGTTGTGATGTACAGGCTTAGTTGCTCCGTGGCATGTGGGATCTTTCCAGACCAGGGCTCAAACCTGTGTCGTGTGCATTGGTAGGTGGATTCTTAACCACTGTGCCACCAGGGAAACCCTAGATTAGGTAATTTAAAAAAAAAAATTTGCAATCATGAAGAAAAGAAACATGTTTTATAGAGCACTTTTCTATATGAGTATATTTGTATATGAACTTATCTGAAAATGCATTCATAATATTTTTTTAAATATTTATTTATTTGGCTGCATTGGGTCTTAGTTGCGGCACGCAGGCTTCTCTCATTGCATGGGCTCCAGATCACACAGGCTCAGTAGCTGCAGCATGCAGGCTCTCTAGTTGTGGTGCACAGGCTCTAGAGCATGTGGGCTCAGTTGTGGTGTGTGAGCTTGGTTCCCCAGTGGCACGTGGGATCTTAGTTCCCCGACCGAGGATCGAACCCGCATCACCTGCATTGGAAGGTGGATTCTTAGCCACTGCACCACCAGGGAAGTCCCACATTCATGATATTAAATGGAAAAAAAAATGTGCTTCAGTAGCATGGTTCATGGTACCTCAGAATATTCAGAATTTGTCATTGGCTGGATGAGCATGAACACAGCTCCATGACTTGGCCGCTTGTCATCTCTCTGATCTCATATATTATCATCTCTCCTCTACCATAGATGTACTCTATTCTGGCCACTCAGGGCTTCTACTCTGATTAGTGCAGGCATACCCTGTTTTATGGTGTTTCACTGGACTGCACTCTATAGATATTACGTTTTTACAAATTGAAAGTTTGTGGCAAGGCTGTGTGGAGCAAGTATATCAGTGCCATTTTTCCAAAAGCATTATTTTTAAATTAAGGTATTACATTGATTTTTTTTTCAGGCATAATGTTATTGTACACTTAATAGACTACAGTATGTGTAAATATATCTTTATATGCATTGGGAAACCAAAAAATTTGTGTGACTCTTTATTGCGATATTCACTTTATTGAGGTGGTCTGGAACTAAACTCACAATATCTCCGAGATACACCTGTACCTCTACCTGTAATGTTCTTTCTCACATACCTCTATAGCTCATTCCTTTAACTCTTTCAAATACTTGATCAAATATAATCTACTTAATGAGAAATTCCTCATTGGAATGTGAATTAACCTATGCGGTGCAACAAATTGCTAGTTCCATATTCATTTTTTTTTAATGTAATTACAAGCTTTCATAATACTATATGCAGTTTGTCCTTGTTTTTCTTATTTTTCCCCAATACAAAAATGTAGTTTCTGTGAGGCAAAGATTTTTGTGTCTTCTTCATTCAGCAGTGTTGCTTCACAACCTCAGGAATTGTCCAGGTTTAATCTGAAACTGGGCCCCATAGACCGAGGGCAGGGTGAAACAGAAGGAAAAGGCAGGTCATTCCAGATTGGTAGATGGCAGGTTTAATACGCAAGGGAACTTACTTAAGAGGTTTGTCATGGGCAGCTGCAAGATAAGTAAATTTTGCACTTGTCCACCTTATCTTAAAAGTTTATGTAGAATCCTTAAATGGCTTCAGTCAGTACCCAGTCCAGATAGCCTCAACATCACACTTCTATTTTGAGGTGGTATCCTTGAAGCAGGCTCTGAAAGTGGGTAAGGCAAGCAGAATGCACATTCCAAGAACAGGGTAGGAAGTGGGGTGCCTCCAATTTCCCCAATTGCCCAGGTCCAGCTGGATGGTCAATTGGCGATCATGTCTTTTTGATGGCTTCTTCCAACACTCAGGTATCTCTGGCACTTAGAATACTGACTGGAACCTTGTAGGAACTCAAAGAATATGTGCTGAATGAATGAATTGAGGAGTTTTTGAAATAGAAGGCTAACGGGTTCATCTGCAGTTGGAATAGAATATATGAGACACTTCCCTTGCTTTAATGAATAAACTGTTGTTTTGAAATATAAGAAAGTGGAATTACTTAAAGATTTACATCATCATTAGATATTTATTTGGAAATACTGCTCATCTTCTTGGTTATTGTCACACTGGGAGCTATTAAGGGATGTAAGGATGTTTTTGATTAACTATCATTGTTGCTCCAACATTCTTCATATCTGTTAATGTTAAACGACTATTGCTGAACAACACAAAACATTATTGATTATTTCAATTTTAAAAGGTTATTCCATGAATTTTTTAGCACAACCTTAAAGCACTAGGCAGAAGTTATAGTCTGCAGTGACTTGAAAGGCTGCATAATCCAGTTGATTTTTAGTTTTCCTATAGAACTTGAATTGTTATTAAGGTTATATGATAATAAACTCTATTTTTTCTATTGAGCATCATGCCAATATATATTTTTTTAGTTAATGGGATTGCTATTGTATTTTATAATAACTTTTGCCAATTCAATATCTCCTTTACTCAACGGAAGATCAAAGAACATTTTGCTCTCTGATCACTAGTTCTTCAAACATCCTTGAATGACATTTCTTATTATTTTCTGAAAATACCTAAAGTAAGGCAGAATGTCTGCAATATAATATAGAATCACTTCATGCCAAAAAGACAGAGTAGCTAAAATTATTAACTTTATGTTAGCCAGAACTGTTGTCAGCACTTCTGTTACTACTTTAAAAGAAAATCTCAGTTTATACAATATTTTGGAGGTATTTACTCTTCTCCCCTCAGAATCTGCTTAATATTAAGGCAATTAACAACCCAATGGGTTTCAATCTAAGTATTTGTTCCTTTGTAGCTAAATATTTTCTAACTTTCTGCATCTTATAACTTCTTCCTTCTCTCTTTTATCCTCTGTAAAGGCTTTCAAACTGAGGGAAAATTATGATGGTATTGTGAGTGAGAACTTCAGATCATTAATCCTATTTCAAACAGATGAGCTTTGACCATTTCCATTTTATCATTGGTTTTTCCATATTAGCTTTCTTTTGATGAAATAATGACTCCCTTTGATGGAAAAAAAAAGTCAAAAATCATTGTTATAAACTGTATTATTGTGTGGCTATTTTGCATCAAAAAGATGCAATAACAAGTGCACTGGGTTGAAGTGTCCTCTCAAAATTCATGCCCACCCAGAATCCATGTGACCTTGTCTGGAAAGATGGTCTTTGCAGATGTAATTAATTAAGATGGGGTCATACTGGATTAGAGTGGCCATAAATCTAATAACATGTAAATCATTGTCCTCATCCAATTGTCTTATACCTAATATAATATAGCAATACACTTATGGTTTATAAGAAAGCCAGGCAATAATACAGATAGACATAGAAGGACCACACCATATGACAGCAGAGGCAGAGATTAGAGTGATGCACCTAAAAGCCAAAGAATGCCAAGGATTGCCAGTAACCACCAGAACCTAGGACGAGGCTAGGAAACCTTCTTCCTTACACTTTGGAGTGAGCAATGCTCTGTCTGCACCTTGATTTCAGGCTTTACCCTTTAGAACTGTGAGAGAATAAATCTCTTTTGTTTTAAGCCACTCAGTTTGTGGTGCTTTGTTATAGCAGGCCAAGGAAATGAATATACTAATATTGAATCTATGAGGTGTCTCTCTATAAAGACATTTCAAAATATTGTGCAAATCTATGTATTTTCCATACAGTATAAACTTCTCATCTATACATTACCTTAAGAGCCTTTCATGTTAATGTCATTATAAGCTGCAATTATTCAGAAATTAGCAACTTAATAAATGTTAAAATTATTAAATATTTTTTTCTTGATTTATCCTGTATGTACATTCTAAAATGAGTTAACAGGGATGTTTTCCTTCTGGATGCTCTGCAGGAAACTCTAAAGGAGAATCAGTTTCCTTAGCCTTTCCCAGCTTCTAAGAAGCTACCCTTATTCCTTGGTTTGTGGCACACATTACTTCAACTCTTCCATTATAACAGCTTCTTCTCTGACTCTCACCCTCCTGCCACCTTATTAAAAGGGACTTATAATTGCATTGCCCCACCTAGATAATCCAGGATAATTTCCACATATCTGGAGCCTTAACTTCATCACATCTCCATCTGTGAAGTACTATTTTTCATGTTAAATAACATTTTCATGATTTCTGGAGATTAGGATATGGACATCTTTGGGGGGCATTACACTGTCTACCACTGATTTTAAGAAAAATAAATTTGTGTTTTGTCATTCAGACAAGAAATACAAGGGAAATAAAACCAGATTATCCTCATACTTTCCATAAGCAATACTACTGCCAGAGGAAAAGGGAAAGATAATTTAAGAGATAGCATAAAAGAAAATACGAGCCAAGGATTTGTTTTCCAATTAAATGACTTCAGATATAAAGGCCTTAGGAAAAACTGTCAACATACAATAGCTGTTGAAGATTCATAGAATGAGCTTCAGACAATTAAAATGATTAAATAGACACCAAAGTAAACACTAGTGTATAATATTAAAATACATATTTACATGTAAAAATAAGAAATGCTTGATATATGGGGTAGAAAACAAATTATCATTTATGAAGACTACACATCTAACAATGTACTTACAACTATAAAAAATGGATAAAGAAAGGGGAAATACATATAAAAATAATTTAAATATTCACATTATTGGTCATAGTATTGGTATTCCTATTTAGGAATATGTGCACAAAATAAAATGGGATGAAGTAAATGTATAATTAAGTGGTATTTTAATTCTATCTTTCTTAATGTTCTTGAGAAAGATTTTTTTTGTTATGTTAAAAGGGTAGGAGAGATTCATATATAAATAGAAGAGATTAAGTAAACAATCTTTAGGCTTGAATTGGATAAGAAATAGCAGAAATCAATTTATATTTCATCATATACTGCTCTGTCGGAAAATGCCTAAAAATAATAACTAAACCTGTAGCAATAAGTATCTCTAGTGCCTAGACTATAACTTTAAAATGCCATTTCTTGAAGTATGATTTAATTCAAGTCCAGGGTAGAAAATGTCCAACATGTGCTTGAAACATACTGTCATTCCCAATAACAAAGAAGATACCACCACCTTTCAGGGCCATGTCAGAAGGACTCAGACTCATTTGAAGAGGTTTCCACTGACGAAAGAAGAAGTAATTTGAGGATAATGAAGGAAAATTGCTGTTGTTCATTGAAACACATCACATATGTTTAATTCCAAAGCTTCTACATTACATAAAAATAAGTGTTAACATTTGGAAAATGGTACAGACGCCATTCATTATTTTGAAAATTAGTATTAAAGTGAAAAAAAGATAGAATGGCTTTATTATAAGAACTAAATCACTTAATAGATGGTAGATGACACAAGTTTTCTTTTTTTATGGCAGATAGTTGGAATGATAGCATTATAATATTACTATTTTCAATTCCTATTGGAAAAAAAGAGAGACTTCCAGTGGCATGAGCATTCTGCTGAAGAACCCATCTGTGAATTAGACTTGCTAAAAAAAGTGAACCTAATTCTGATTAATTCTCTCAAGTCAATTATCAATTTATAGAGTATCACGTTAAAGTTTTCAATGCAGACAAAATCTCAGAATCTAGAATGTGAAGAACTTTATGTAGAAAAATACAATGGCTTTTCAATGAGTTAATTACAAAGAAATCTAGAATTATCTATAGGTGATAAAGGATATATTAAAGGAAAAGAACAACAGAGTTGAACCTAGTGGTAATGGGTACACACTTGGGTGGTAAAGCTAATAAAAAAAAAAGGAAGTATTTACTCTGAAATCAGATCAGTGATTGATCATAGTGGAAGCAGGCTTGTGACTGGGAAGGGCACATGAGAGGTTTCCAGGAGGCACTCAAGGCTCTATCTCCAATCCTGGATCTTCACATTATAGTTCATCAAATTAAACATTTGTGTTATGGATTTACTTTGTTGGGATGATCCTTACCAGTAAAAAGTTTAAAATAAGAAAAATCAAGTAAATTTTTCTTCATTTTATTAAGTGATATCTGTACTATTTACCTCTTATTAAAGAGTGATAAAACAGAGAAACTTACATGTTCTGCTGGTAGTAAATAAATTAAAAAACATTTTCTCTGAGTCAGGTTGGCAATATGTATCGAAGTATTAAAATGATCATATGCCTTACCCAATCATGTCACTTGAATTATTCTTTCTAATAGTAAGAAATTTATATAAACATATTAAAAAAATATTATCCATAAAATTGTTGATTATAGACTGTTACAAACTATATTATGTATTAATATTACAGAGTATAATTGGAGATAATATAGTTAGAACTTGGAAATTTTTGAATATTTTAAATTAATTTTTATTATTTAACAAAATCTTTAAATGTGAGTTTAAAAAAATCAAATGAAATGTTAGAAATACTGTTTTCAATGAAATACTCTGAAAAACACTATGTGTAGGTATTATTTTCATTTTGTAAGTGTTGAGTTCTGAAAGTGTATGTGTTGAAAAGCAATTACTTAAGAGATTCAATCAAAATACACACAATGGTTGACCATGAATAAAGCATAATAGGAGATTTTGAAAGATTTCTTCCTTACCATTTCTATATGTTCTAAAGCACTCACTATGGAACCAACCACTCATCTATCCAACCACTTCCTGCCCACTTCTATCATACCTTGTTTACCTCCTTTATTTCTTTTATTTAGCTCTTATCATTACCATCTTATTGATGATCAATTTGCTCATTTCTCTCTCCTACATTCTCTTTTCAAGTTCTACAAGAGCAGGAACTTTATTTTGTCCACTGATAAATCTGCAAGGCCTCCAATAATCCCTGACACAGTAGGTCTTAGCAAATGTTTGTTGAGGTGATAAATACATGATTGAGCCTGTATTATTTTTGTCAACATGAAAATAGTAGATATTATTGCTAAATGTTTATTTAAATTCCAGAGTAATGGAAACTTACAGACATTACAAATACACTTAAACTGGCATTAAACATTACTAAGTTGATCATAGGAATGATTGTATTTTGCTCTTCTCTCAACTTTTTAAAGTCTTCACTTTTTTCTTATTACAAGTTAAAAAGGTTCGAGTGAGGTCTGTGCCTATGTATTATCTTTTCCTAGTCTAATTTAATTTCTCAAATGAACTTTACATTCTGGCCACATGATTTGCAAACATTATCCTCATATGGTAAAATTGCCATTGACATATGCTTTGCATGGATTTTCAACTGGAGCTGAATTTTATCAAAACCAAAAATGTCTCTTGTTTCTTGTTTATGGCAGCATTGTAATAGACTAAATATCATTTGTCTAAAATGCTCTCTGGTTGTGTTGTCCCACTAAATACACTTAAGTTGAAATCACAGCAGTTTTTAACACAGAAAATGAGAACTGTGCACTTTGTATTATTTGACAAGGGCATGGCGTTATGTGATCAGAGTAAATTTGTGAACTGTATATTCTAAAATGGGTGCCTTTTATAATGATTAAGTTTTCCTCTCAAGTAAATCTTTGCTGCTTGAATAATGTAACTACTAATAGAGGAAATGACAGTTAATTCAGTAATGAAAACGCAGCTATTGTCCAAGTATAGAGAAGCACACGCCATTAACCTTTCTGTCCTTGGAAATCAGACTGACTCATTGTGCAATTTCAATTAGCTTGTCAAATAAATGCACTGCCACTCCAATTCTTTTCTTTAGTTAAGTTTTAGGAAATAGGGTGTGCAAAAAACTGAAAAAGTGTTATAATTTCCTACTGTGGGAAAAGTATCAGGCAATGCATATTGAAGTAATATTTAAAACTGAGTATAGTTTTTAATGAACACAACAAGCATGATAATAGGCATGGCTCCTGGTTTCATGTTTTATTCTATTTTTCTTTTAATAATGGAGATCATGCAGCCTACTTACAGTTGAATATTGGCTATATGTAAAGTAAAAAAGTGACTGGCTTTTTTTTTTCATGTTGCTAAATCACATGTATTATTGGCCATGTGTACATAACACACAGCTCACCTTTAAGGATATATTTGACAGAGTTAGGAAGAAAAAACAAAATTGTTTTAATAAATATTTTTCAATATACATTACTTTCCTTAAGCCATAAACCACTTGCTCCCAAATTGTTCCTCCTTTGTATTCCAATACCCAGATATGATGGCAAAAGTCATGTAATTTAATTGAAAATGTGTGCGAATAAGCAATACCTTTTAAAATATGGTGGCAAAGTGCATATTTTAATAAACAAAGATTGTGCAAGGTGAGATTTTAAGACACAGCCACCAACTCTACATTTTTTCTTTGTTCTAAATGAACACATCTTTTCAAATTCAGAGAAATAGGTCTCTTCAACTGATAGAATTAAGCAAAATTTATTTTCTAAAATTCCTTAATATATCATAATTTAAGTTGGTTTTTGACCTTTATTCTTTTCAACATTACACTCTACCCTATTTCTTTTGACCAGTACTTTGGCATAGTTCTCAACTTTTAGTTTAATCTAATCTTATATAAAACTTTAATGGTTCACTTTTTTAATCTGCAGAACCAAAAGAAATATTCAAATTGAAACTGAAATCAATCTGTAACGTATTAGGAAAAAGAAATTCCGTATGTAGAATTAATATCTACAATTAATTGAAATTAATATCTGTAGATATTAATTTATCTACATTGGTAAGGTTGTATCTATATTTTGATATTTTTAACATTTCTGCTCACACTTCTTTTGTTTACAAGTATAAATAGGGACCTTTCTGTGATTAGATACATCTTTGCCAAAAGATTGTGACTCTGTCATAGAAATAGATGTATTTATTGTAAATTTCTCAATTCATTTGAGAAAATCTGGACAATGGGCAGAAAATAAAATCAAAACTAAACAAACTCAACTTTCCTTTGATTTCACTTCTGAAAACACTGTCAGAAAAAAAAAAAGCAAATTATGTTTTTAACTTAGTAATTTATGTTTGAACAAATAGGGTCATAGCCTGTGTTATCCAGAAAGCAGAGCCTCAGGCAGTGGCTCATAAGTTATTATGTTAATACGGAGTATAATTTCCAAGCCAGCAGGGAGGGACAAGCAGATAAAGCAGGAAAAGTGGGACAGTTATTGTCATTCTGGAATCCTGATCACTAATACTGATTGCACGGTCCCCGAAGACAATCCAAGAAACCAAACAAACCAAATATCTAAAATGTCCAAGGGTGAGGAAAGGAAGAGGATTTTATATCTTGGCTAAAATCTTCCATCAGTCAAAGGTTTGCATTAATTCCCCCACATTTACAAATTGTGCATGTGGCACTGAGGGGGTTCCTGTCATGGTATCAAAAGGGCACAAGGTACATGCACAAGGGGGAAACTATCAAGTTGTGCTCCCATGAAGCCAGTTGGAGCCCATGCACTGTGGTAGCCAGGACAAGAGAAAGATGAGGTCAAGAGACCTGTAGTAGTGAGGGACTGTCTGATATAGGAAGTTATGGTAGCTCAACCCATAATATTCAATCATTGTCCGTGTAGTACTATCGTTTTCCATAAGCAGGGGTTAAAGAAAATAATTCCTGTATTTAAGATTATGGATAGTTCTTTTGTTCATACAAGACCTAGACTATGTTTGAAAATGTCTAAGAGAAAAAAATTAAGAAGTTATTATATATAGATTTGACTTTACTTTGAATATCAAACATGAAGAGACACAAGAGCAGCAGTGCTACTCTGTGTTGTTTAAATTGTGGTTTTAATCCTTACTTTCTGTTTGTTCTGCAGAGGGACCAGAAGCATTTAAACTAAATGTCAGAATAAAATCCACTTTTAGAATTATATGAAAATATCTGGTCACGTCAGTGGAAGTGGGATGGTGATGGTGTTCAAAGGATGAAAGGAAGAAAACTGACTTAATTGTTGATATATTAAAAAACTATAGAAAAGGAATAACAGTTGCCTATATTCATTCTGAAAATGCATCAGAGTGCATATTTCTTTGGGGAAACCAAGTTCAGATGTAAATGCTATCACTACCAGAATGTAGTTTTGTTCTAACACAATGAACTTGTATTGAAGCATCTCACCAGGTTGTGTTTTACATTGTCAAGTGCATGATAAGAGACATCTTAGTGAAACATGTTTGAAAACTACCAAGTCTTCAATATTTTAAAAGAGGGAAACTTCCTTCTCAAGCAAAGTGTTAACTGTAAAGAAAGCATGCGTTCTTGATGAACAAACATAGCATGTTCTATGCTTGGCAATGTAACTGCCCCTCACTTCAGTAAAGGATATACTTCTCATTGTTTTTCTGTGTCTTCTATATTTTATTGCCAACAAGTACTCTACAAATAATATTAAAAAAAAGAAAAAACATTGCCTATTCTCATGAAAATCATCACATTTAATAAATCTAGGGCTTAAATCAATTGTAAAACATTTAGAAGCTTAAAAATTTGTAACAATATAGAGCAAATAGGAAGTTGTTTTATTTCTTTACACAGAAATAGTGAGTTTCTGGAAGACATACTCAGAAGCATTTGACTAAAAATGAATTATCATTCATGAAAAAAATTCTAGAAGATTTGTTAGTGCAATGATTATTGTGCAGGTATTTTTAATAATATAATTAAGTAAATATTTTACTTAGAGATTCACAGTTACCATTATGTATGTTGCTGAAAAACGCTTTTGTGAAACTATGGCTCTAAAAATAGGACTTGATCAAAGGATCAACTTGTTTTCAATTTTGAGAGAAATTCTTTACTAGACATATCAGAAAACTTTTATTTTTCTTTTTCACATTAAACAGAAATCACAAAATGGTGGAAATTTTGCTTCATTAATTAAATACTTTTGTGAAAAGAGCATTACACTCAAAATATGGATTTTTAATACTTGTTTCTTACACTTATTCATAATAATAATAAAGTATATATTGTTGAAGATAATCTTATTTACTTAAAGGCAAAGAAAATAGGCAATGTGAATTAAAAGACACAAGTTTTGAAATAGCCTGGTGGTACAAAGCATAGTTCTTTTCTTATGTGGTAAAGCAACCTGATACTTGTTACTTAGGATTCCAAGCACTTTTAATATTTTTGTCTAACAAATGTTTATTTCTCCACTTTTTATAGACTTTTTTAACCAGTTTTAGGTTCAAAGGAAAATTGAGTTGAGCATACAGAGATTTCCCATATAATCCAAGCTCATAGCCTCCCCCATCATTACCATCTCCAACCACAGCAGCACATATGTTACAGTAGATGAACCTACATTGACACATCATTATCAGCCAAAGTTCATACTTTGTATTAGGGTTCACCCTTTGTGTTGTACATTTCATGGGTTTGGACAGATTTATAATGCCACGTATCCATCATTACAGTATCATATAGAAGAGTTTCACTGGTCTGTAAATATATGTTCCATTTATTTACCTGTCCCTCCCTCCCAACCCCTAGCAACCACTAATGTTTTACTCTTTCCATGGTTTTGCCTTTTCCAGAATATTGTATATGTGGAATTAGACAGTATGTAACCTTCTCAGATTGGCTTCTTTCACTTACTAACAATGTATTTAGTTTTCCTCCATGTCTTTTCTTGGATTGATAGCTCATTTTTTTTAGTGCTGATTAATAGTCCATTGTCTGGATGTACCACAATTTATCCATTCACCTACTAAAGACCATCTTGGTTTCTTCCATATTTGGACAATTATGAATAAAGCTGCCATAAACACCCATGTGCAAGTTTTTGTGTGGACATAAGTTTTCACCTCTGTGAGTAAATACCAAGGAGACTGATTGCTGAATCATATGGTAAGAGTATGTTTAGTTTTGTAAGAAATTGCTAATCTGCCTTCCAAAGTGGCTGTACCATTTAGCATTTACACCAGCAATGAATGAGAATTCTTATTGTTCTGTATCCTCATTAGCATTTGGTATTGTCAGTGTTCTGGATTTAGGCCATTCTAATGGGTTTGTAGTGGTATCTCATTTTGTTTTCATTTGCATATCCCAAATGGCACATGATGTAGAGCCTATATTCATATGCTTATTTGCCACCTGTATATCTTTTTTGGTGAAGTATTTGTTAATCAGATTATTTCCTTATTGTTGACTTTTAAGAGCTCATTGTATATTTTAGAAAATAGTCTTTTATCAGATATATCTTTTGTAATTATTTTCTCTTGGTCTGTGACTTATCTTCTCATTCTCTTGACCCAGAACATTTTTTTAATTTTTCTTTTTGACATGAGCATAAAGATTCAAAACATATTGGATGCCAATGATAACATTAATTCTTCTATTAAAGACCATTTTGGGAGCTCCCTGGTGGTCCAGTGGTTAGTATTTTCACTGCAATGGCATAGTTCAATCCCTGGTTGGGAACTAAGATCCCACAAGCCACACAGCAAGGTCAAAAAACAAAAACAGATCATTTCAAACTTTGGCATTTAAAATGAGAGAAAAATTACACTCATTAAATATTTTCCAAGAGTATACAATGGAGAAAAGACAGTCTCTTCAATGAGTGGTGCTGGGAAAACTAGACAGCTACATGTAAAAAATGAGATTAGAACATTCCCTAACACCATACACAAAAATAAACTCAAAATGGATTGAAGACATAAATGTAAGGCTGGACACTATAAAAGTTTTAGAGGGAAACAAGCAGAACACTCTTTGACATAAATTGCAGCAAGATCTTTTCTGATCCACCTTCTAGAGTAATGAAAATAAAAACAAAAATAAACAAATGGGATTTAATTAAACATAAAAGCTTTTGCATAGCAAAGGAAACCATAAACAAAAAGACAACCCTCAGAATGGAAGAAAATATTTGCAAATGGAACAACCAATGAGGGGATTAATCTCCAAAATATACAAACAGCTCATGCAGCTCAATATCTAAAAAACAAATAACCCAATTAAAATGTGGACAGAAGATCTAAATAGACATTTCACAAGAGAAGACATACAGATGGCCAAAAAGCACATGAAAAAATGCTCAACATCACTAATTATTAGAGAAATGCAAATCAAAACTACAATGAGGTATCATCTCACACTGGTCAGAATGGCCATCATCAAAAAATTCACAAACAATAAATGCTGGAGAGGGTGTGGAGAAAGAGAACCCTCCTACACTGCTGGTGGGAATGTAAATTGGTACAGCCACTATGGAGAACAGTATGGAGATTTCTTAAAAAACTAAAAATAGAATTTTCATATGTCCCAGCAATCCCACTCCTGGGCATATACCCAGAGAAAACCATAATTCAAAAAGATACATGCATCCCAATGTTCATTTCAGCACTATTTGCAATAGCCAGGACATGGAAGCAACCTGAATGTTCATCAACAGAGGAATGGATAAAGCTGATGT
This sequence comes from Phocoena phocoena, assembly GCF_963924675.1. Taxonomy (NCBI): domain Eukaryota; kingdom Metazoa; phylum Chordata; class Mammalia; order Artiodactyla; family Phocoenidae; genus Phocoena; species Phocoena phocoena. Next base: position 125,185,424 of record NC_089222.1, on the reverse strand, counting down.
GGTACATGAATACAATGGAATATTACTTAGCCATAAAAAAGAACAAAATAATGTCATTTGCAGCAACATGGATGGACCTAGAGATTGTCATACTGAGTGAAGTAAGTCAGACACAGAAAGACAAATATTCTATGATATCACTTATATATGGAATCTAAAAAAATGGTACAAATGAACCTGTTAACAAAACAGAAGTAGAGTCACGGATGTAGAAAACAAACTTATGGATACCAGGAGGTGTGGGGGAGAGATAAATTGGGAGATTGGGACTGAAATATACACACTACAATATATAAAATAGACAACTAATAAGAACCTGCTGTACAGCACAGGGAACTCTACTCAATACTCTGTAATGGCCTATATGGGAAAAGAATCTAAAAAAAAAAAAGAGTGGATATATGAATATGTATAACTGATTCACTTTGTTGTACACCTGAAACTAGCACAACATTGTAAATCAGCTATACTCCAAGAAAAATTAAAAAGGAAAAATTTCCTTGAAAATCATTAAGGGGATTAGTTAGGACTAGTTTTATTTTTTCCTAAATTTTCTATAATATTTTGATGCATACTGTAGTAAAAGCACATATTTGTTTTTATATTTGATAATAAGTAAGACTAAATGTTAATACCATGGAATATGTTTCATGAAAAAGATGCTTACATGAGTTCGCGTCAACTTTGTTAGGTTGATCATTATTGGATTTTCAAAAGGATACATATAAGATGAAGAATATATATATATATATATATATATATATATATATATATATATATAAATAGTATAACATAATATAACATATACATGATAAGCATGCAACTTGTCTCTGTATGGAGTTTTGGAAAGATAAAACCTTGGCAGCTGTTGACTGTGGAACTATCAGTGCCAATGATCACCAGGCATTAGGAGTTAAGTAGCATGGACTTTCCCACTGTTAGAAGATTTGTTTTCTGTTTTTCTGACTTTGAAATATGTCTATGTTATTGTAGTGCTGTTTAGCCATGGCCTTAGCTGCAGCTACAGCACACAATGAGGACAGAAGAGAATCCTCCCACAGTTTCTGTCTATATGGCAAATGTCAGAAATGAATATTCCAACTACATATGTGGTTCTCAGTTATGATATTTGTAATTGTTATTCGATTTTACCCTACATTATTTTTTTAACTGGCTAAAACCATAAACTTACCAACTTTTAATAATAGTGTTAAATATGAACCATCTATATTTAACTATATCTGTTTATCCATTTATAACTACCAACTATTTATTTCTATATCTCACTATCTGACATATCCTTCATCTGTGCCTCATATTTCCCCAGTCATAAGCAATATTTCAAGATCACTTCTTCCAACTTGTAAAATAAGATATCACCAGTCACTTTTCATTATAACACTTGCTTTTTAAAATATTGTTGTAATATGTTCTGAACCAATTGAAAAGAATGCATTACTCAGCATTTTAATATTTAGCATGAATATTATATAACTCTAGAAGTAAATCAGGTCCAGAACAGAATGGGCTTTAGAAATAAAAATGTATTAAGTAAATACTAATTATTATTTAATCAAAAGCAAATCAAAGATGTGTATGTTCTACAATGGCCAATGACATATTTTACACGAAATATAGTGCTGATTCTTTTAATTTCCTTTCTTTAGCTTTGTTATTATTCCAAGGCAATATTTATTTCATAGAATATTGTGACTTTTTAATTAAACAGATTAATCTTACACTAAACATATATAATATGGTTATCATAATGTTTGTTTTACAATATTTTGTATTATTTGAAAAATATTCTGAACAATATGTACCCTCTCATGCACACCAAGTGTATTTCTACCTCTGGGCCTTTCCATTTCTGTTAGTTGTATGTGGAAGACTTTTTCTCCAGATACGTTAGAGCTCATTTTCATACTTCATTCTAATCGTTTGAAATACTGCCTTCTTAAATCAAACTGAAGCATCTAGACACTTGAATATTCCGAAGTCTGACTTGCCCTGGCCACCTATTTGAAACTGTAGCCCCCATAACTTTCTGTTTTTCCTGATTTTTCATAGCACGTATAAACACCTGACAATACATTACATATCTAGTTGTTTGTTTCTCTTGTATTCTCAGGGTTTTAATTGTAGCCAAAGGCAGTGACTCTGCAAATTAAGGAAAAACAAAAAAAAATTAAAAAAAAACAAGAGCAGCTCACAGAACTGTTTATGAGGCCGGAGAAGCAGCCCCAAGCTCAATATGATGGAAAAGAAAATTGCCCAGGAAGGAATCGTCATGATTGCCACACCTTACTGAGCACTAGAGGCAGCCACAGCAATGGGTGATGCTGCGGGCTTCATTGATGCCTCTTTTATGCCCCAAACTCGAACCAGAGACGCTCCTGAAATTTAGATGCCTCTTGAATAAGCCAATAATTAATTCCCTTCCCCCACAGAGCTTTCTTCCTCAATTTGCTCACTTCCAAAGCAAAGTTTCATATAAACAAGTCTGAATGAAGGACGTTTGGCTCATTATGGGGGTTCGCCTCAATAAAAGTTGAATGTGTTTACAGGTTGTGAGGTTTTGGAGTAACCTTATTTGAGAAAGAAGCTATTTTGATGATTTCATATTTTTAAATGTTTTAAACTGAATTTTATTGAATGATCTTTATCTTTAAACCATTCAAACTAATCACTGCTAAAATTATGTCCAACTCCACATTTTTATTTCCAAAAGGAAGAGTCGAACCTCAATCTTTAAAATAATTGATTCAAGTCTCCAAATAATTTCTTTATGTATGTCCAGAATATATATGTGTATAATGTTAATAATTTATACACATTTATACATTGTATGTGGATAATGTTTATAATTTAATTTTTGTATATTATAATTTACATTTATAAAATGTTTATCTGTAGTAACATAAACATACATGTTATTACAAAGGTAAACATTTTCTCTCTCATACATATGCAGTTTATATATATATATATATATATATATGTATATTCAATATAAAATGATGGAGAGAGAATATTTATTTTTGTACTAACATTACAATAATGTTTCACTGGAATGTGTGATATTAAAAACTCTACCTCACAGGTTGAATCAATCTGTGATTTAAAAGTGTGTACTTTTTGTTACAGTGGGTAACAGACAGATGTTGGTAGATAACGAAACAGATGTTAAATAATTCTCTTTTTACAAGACATTTATAAAAGAGAAACAAAATTAAATGTCAAAATGATAGAACTACTCTCAGTTCAGAGATATAAACCTCCCCAAACTCATTAAAGTGGAAACAACATCCAGAACAGGTGTCTGTAAGTGGGAACTTATAACTTATACGTGGAAAAAATATATTCTTACCAAAATAAGATATACTGAAATATGCCAATTTTTGTTTCATATTTAAAATACATTACAGGGATATTTTAACAGAGGCTACTTTATGATCTCCTTAGGTCGGTGAATTTCAATGAATAAAATTTCAGCATCACACATAGTAAAACTAAAGAAAAGATGTGCTTATGCATATAACAAACATAAAAAAATAGTTGTCAAAAGAGAAAAGAAATGCATTATCATCTAAAAAAGTAGCAATGCTTTCCTCAAAATAGAAAAACACATAATTTAACCATGACATTTAGAAACCAGGTTAGAGGAAACTACATACACACACATAATTTTGTGCCACTGATATTAATATATAATCACCATAAATGATGATGAATAAATATCTGTGTCTAGTTCTGTATCTGTTTCTTTCTCTCTCTGGAAATTCTCAAATTCTTTAACTAAGTTGGCAGTGGATTGACTTTTTCCTATGTGTATAGAATGAAGCATAAAGAGAGAAATGAATTCTGCTTTGGATGAATAGATGTAAAGCCTATCTGATAACCATCTGATTCATGATCATTGCTATATTTTACCTGTTGAATTGATGTGGCTTCTAATCAGGGATCAGGCAATAAAATAAGTGTATATTTTAAGATGTTTAGAATATGATGCTTAATTACAGTCTAGCTTGCATGATATAAATTATGCTGATTATCCCTTAGGCCAATTGTTTCTGTCCAAAGAAGTTAGCTGCATAAAAAGACATAAATATGTATTGCATTGATCATATACCTATAACTTATATTCATTTAAATTTAATAATAATTATTCTATAAGGAAATTTTTATAAGAAAAACAGTTTTCTATTAGCCATGTTAAGCTTGAATATTTGTATAAATGGCAAAAAGAACTATTTCAAGTATTTGATTTAAAAGTTTCTATATATGTTTCCAAAAGAATCACTAACCTTTGGGCTGAATTTTGCATTAATGTCAACCTGTTCGGTTTTTTGATGAATCAACCTGTTCAGTTTTAGTAAAATGTGTATCTCACTTATTGTCATTTATCACAAATTCATATTGAATACTGAGAGTTATGGGACTATTATTTTAATAACTCTATTAGTCAGTAAATTGGAGTCCTCAATATATAAAAGGCTGACTACAGATAAACTAAGTAAAATGTGGTTTTCTTGATTTTCGATCAGTGTTCTTGATTAGCAGATTGGAGATAGGTAATACTACTTTAGTATGCTAATTGAATTAGTTAATTCATTAAATGTTTATTAAATGATGAATATGTGTAAGGTATTGCCCAGGAGCTAGGGATACACTGGACAACAGGGTAAACATTGTTCCTAGATACCTAGAATTTAGAGTAAGGTAGAGATAAAATATATGAAACCAGTATTGACAGAAAGGATACTACAGATGCTTGTTCAACTATGCTCTAAATTATATCTTCTTAGAAAATTTTTTTTTCTTTTAATGATTTATGTCACATACAAAGTAATTGTGAAAACATTCTGAACAAAAAAAAATTAGGGCATTGTTTATATGTTTGTAACAGAGAGACTTCAGAGGTGAACAAATTTTCCCTGAAGATATGACACTAAACCAAATACGTATAATGAGTCCTGAACAATGAGTATAAAGGATGCAAAGGAAAATAATAGCTCTTCCCGTTAAGAAAACAGCATGATAAGAATCTGGACACATAGAAGTGAGTCAAGTTCAAAAGTCTTAAGGGTCAGTCAGTGAAGCTAGTTTAGCAAACAATCACAGGAGGTTTCTGAACATATTATCCAGGGACTTGTAAGTTATATAAAGACATTCAGAGTTTAGCCTTGGAATAATGGAAAAATCATTGAAAGGAAGCAATGTTTTTTGGTTCATTTGTTTACATGATCGAAATTCTCTATTTGTTTATAATTTGAAATTGTCTCATTACACACAGTTTAATTCAGTTGACATTAGACTGTTGAGAAAATAATTTCCCATAGCACAAAGTGAGGTATATTATTATGAGATAAGGTGATTATTAGGGCAGTTAAACCCTAAAAGGAAAGACTTTTCTCAGCTGCAACAATTAGGCTAGGTTGAGAAAAATTACTGCAGTTGCATCTGCAAGTTGCATTCTAGAAAGCTAAATTTCTTCGCTCACTTTTCCACTGAGTCACTATGTTACAGGAAAATCTAGTGACTTGAGTGTCATAGCTTCTTTAACAAATGTCAATAAAATTAAAATATTTTTAAAGAAACCACAGTGGGTTTAGGCTCCACGTACACTCCTTGTAGACAAACTCTTGCTCAGGATCAATCCTATTCACCATCAAGTCACCATTGTAAATCAATTATACTCCAATAAAGATGTTTAAAAAAATTATCCATGTTCTAGTGATGAGAATTAATACCTTTGAGCCTCAAAGAAGTTAATCTGTTTCAGTTGACTCTATGGGGGGCTGGGTAGGAGCATAGCAATGTACTGATGCCTCACCAGTCTGCAAGGTGTGCTCATTTATAAATGACGTCCATACTTATATCAGTTAATTCTCAAAGATCCTGTAAAATAAACAGAGATCAAGTGACTAGCAGAGGTTATAGACCCACGGAAACAGGACTTTATATATCTTCTACAATATTTTCATGTTTTTCACATTACTTCCACATTTTTCACAGTCTCTATAATCCTTTTGACCCCAAGCACATTACTTTTAGGGTGACATAATACCTTATTATTGGTGAGATGGATTTAGTCAATGGTTTTATAACTCAAGCAATAGGGGAGAGATTATTTTTTATTCCTAAACCCTAAACCTTAGAAATCTCTTGCTCACTTTCCTGACATAATGACAAGCAATGAAGCATTTTCTTCTTAATCTAGCCTACGCATTAGACATATTTTTGGTGGTCTAGCACTTATAGATGATGAAAAGTTACTCAGCATAACCCATATAATTGCTCTGACTTAAACACGACACTCTAGGTAGAAAATAAATTCAAAATGCAATAATTGAGGCTCAATATCCATAGCAACCTTGTAAAGGAAAAGCCTTTAAGTAAATAAATCAATAGCAACATTTAAAATAAGGAATGTTAGGGGAAAATTGACTTTCTGATTCACCTCATTATAGTAGAAACACTGCCTGTCTACACACATACATTCACTGGAGTGTAGGTGCAGGTCAATCTGACTTTAAAATGTAAGGTATAGCACAAAAGTACTCAGATACATGATAAATGACATGAATATAAAGTATAAAAGTATGTTATGCCTGTTGGATATCAACAAACAATTAAACATTCAAAAAAGTTTAGGATACAAAATCAAGTTTACTTTAAGGCAAATGATAGGAAACTGTTATCTGATAACACAAATTTAATATTAAGATTGTACAAGCAAGGATAGTACTTATTCTAAAAAAAATAGTGAAGTTAAGGGAGGATTCTATGCATAAATTATGCTTAGAAATATTATAATCCCAAACAAACCTCCAAATGAGTTATCTCAAACCAAAACATGGGCAGCGAATTAAAACATTAAAAAAAATACTCCATAAGCAAAAAGGGATGTTTCTAGTTTTCTCAAGCAAAATTCTATAAAAAATTAGCCTTTCACGTGAAGTTAACATTTCCCTCATTTAACTGGATGTTTAGAAATGCCCAAATGGGCACTGGAAGGCCCTTCATGCAGTGATCCTAGCCTTTGTGCAAACTAACTCCTGAAAGCCATCTCTAGTCTCATATCTGGAGGCATGGTGGCTGGAGAATAAGCCACCATCCCCAAACTCTGATGGAACAGAATCCACTGACATTGTCCTGCAGCATCCCAACACCTTGAGATGATTTCTTTCTTAAATATTCACAGGGATGTACTGTTCTCTACTCACATATAAGTAAAGGTGAAGGACAGCAAGCAATATGTAAAGTCCACACCTTCTATTCAACTTTTTTCTGAGTTCTTTTCAAATTCCCCATTCACCATAGACAGGTGTGTGTGTATGTGTGTGTGTGTGTGTGTGTGTGTGTGTGTGTGTGTGTAAAACTTCTTGCTGAAGAAAAGCTGTCAACCTCCATACTGTTTTCCAGATCTACTACATATACCAAGTCCTGGACCCACCAGACAATATAAATTTACCTCTCTGTTGTCTCCTTCCCTTGTAGTTGGCAATAGTCTGCCTTTCTTTATGACACTGTAATATAAGGTTGGAGAAGGAAGGCTGTAAATGGAGAGGTTGTTAAGAGGAAAGAAAATAACATACACACGCATATCAAGTAACCTTTAATATCTTCACACCACATATTAAATATAAAACTGGATATTAACCCCTCATGTTTAGAAGTCTTATTTAATAACATGAATAAATTAACATTAAAATTCTACAAATCAGTAAGGCCATTCTAAACACATTTAAGAACATATGGATTATGTTTCATTGGTAAAAACAGATCAGCTATATTTTGTTTTAATAACTGTTTTCTATTTCACTTATTCTTTACTTCTTTTGAGCATAATGGATTAATTTTGAGAAATTATTATTATTATTTTCATTTACTTCTCCTGGGGAAAATAAATTGATTTTAAGCAGAGATTTATTTTTGGATCAATGACTTTGGGGGTAATCAATATAACTGTGCATAAAAAATTCTATTAAAAATGTCTGCTTCACAACAAAAGTGGTATCATAATTATCCATAAATATATTCACCATTATATTAAAATCAAACTTTCATTTTAATGATTATTTGGCACACGCATGTGATGTTGTATACACACGAATGAAAATATGAAAACAGTATTA